>NC_084827.1:24916000-25258000 GCF_033115175.1 Lepus europaeus
CACTTTTTTAAAAAAATCAGGAAAACTAAAAGATAAAAATGCAATATAATGAAAAGTGTGATTGTTTAGTAGCTTTCCCTAAGCTCTATGTTTCTGATTGGAAACCCACTGTATGCTTTCATATTTAGAAATTTACTCTGAAATTTCTTCCTGGTTAAAATTAATCTGTCAACATGATTTAACCAAAGTTTTAACAATTGTTCTGCAGAAAACCTCTGTGAATTTTAAGCTAGAAAAAAATCATTGTGCAAAAATTCTCAGTGAACATCTAATCATCAGTGACACTGTTTCAGAATTAGGTTGACATTTGAGGAAATACAGGCCTATAATAATAGAATAACTTTCTGTTACTAAGAGAAAATAAATATTTTTCAACATTTCTTTCTACACATTTACATATAACTCTATTAATGGTACTTTTTTATGTGAGTGACTGTACTTTTTCTTACCTGTGACAGAGTTTCAATGCTATGTAAATAAAATGGTCTGGAAAAAACAAAAACTGGCAAAACGTAGTCATGTCTAGTCATATTAGCGATTCTCATGGCTTCTCTAACTCGATAATGAACAAATTTCAAAGCATTTGCACTTGACTTCAGTATTTTATCCAAGTATATTGAAGGATAAAGTGCGGTGCTTTTTTCCCACAGCCACAGGAGTTGGTCATTGCGGAAAACTTCATCATCTGGGCAATTACCTGTGTATCTGCCTGAATTTACTTTGTAATCATAATTGTAGCAGTCTGGATAGAGATAAAAGCCCCATAAACGTTTTGGTCTCATTTCTAAAGCCAGGGTGAGAGTAATATTCATAAAACTCCTTCCGGCATTTTCAAATTCCTGTTGGGCGACTTTTTCCACTTTCGCTTCTGACCAGTAAGGATGATGATTTCTAGCGAAGGCCAGGGAGTGTTCTCTATATGTTATCCTGTTGCCCCAGTTTCTGTCCCACTGGGGTTTCCAACTTCCCCAGTCAATAACAGCAAGTCCTTCTGATCTCCACCAAGGGACAACTTCTGTGATGTCGCTGGCAACTTTCTTGAGGTGTGCAGACAAGCTCGTGTTCTGCGGGATCCCTCCATTATAGGAGTCTCCATCTTGAGAGAAATAAGGGTAATTGCCCAATTCATTTGGATGAAATATGGTAATTGTTGATCCACTCTCTGTCTCTGTAGGGTTGGATAAAATGTTAAATACCTGGAGGTTCATATTCACATTGAAGCTATGCCTACAATACACTGTTGGAGCAGCCCAAAAGATGTTGAAAGGCTGGTTTTTGATCACTGGGTGCATTGCTGGCTTCAGGGCTGGTTGAGTGTCCATGGACAAGAGCAGCAACACTCCCAATCCTGCCACCCACTGGTTACTCATGGCCTGTAATGTTCAGCATCACAGTCGTTTCCTGGAGTCCTGTAGTTTTGAAGTACACAATGAATAGGTCAATTTTTTTAAAAAAAAACACTATGAGGTTTACTAATATAGTATGCTGGCCTAATTCAAAGTTTCATTTTTACAAGGAATAAAAAATGAAACTTTTTAAAAGACTCATTTATTTGAAAGGTACAATTACAGAAGCGGGGAGACACTTCTGTCTTCATCCACTCCCAAGATGATTACAATGGGAGCCAGCAGCCAGGTCTCCCGTGTGGGTTGTAGGGGCCCAAGTACTTGCCCTATAATAACTTTCTGTTACTAAGAGAAAATAAATATTTTTCAACATTTCTTTCTACACATTTACATATAACTCTATTAATGGTACTTTTTTATGTGAGGCGCACCAGCAGGAAAACGGATCTGAAGTTGAGCAGCCAGAACTCCAACCAGAGCTCATAAATGATGCTAACATCACAGGCAGTGATTTAACCCACAACACCAGCCCCAGGAAACTTTTTTAATAATTTGAAATATGGAGGCCAGTTTTGTGGCACAGTGTGTTAAGCCACCACCTGTGATACCAGCATATCCTATGTGAGTGCAGGTTCCAGTTCACAGCTGCTCCACACCTCCCCTCCAGCTCCCTGTTGACATGCCTGGGAAGGCTTAGGAAAATGTCCTAGGTGCTTGGGACCCTGCACCCACATGTGAGACCTTGATGAATTCCTGGCTTTTGGCTTCTGCCTGGCACAGCCTAGTTGTTGTGGCCATTTGAAGTGTAAACCCATGGATGGAAAATCTCTCTCTTTCTCTCTCTCTCTCTCTCTCTCTCTCTCTCTCTCTCTATCTCTTCTCCTCTCTGTCACTGTGCCTTTCAAAATAAATACATAAATTTTTTAACCAATGAATAAATACTATGCTTCATTTAAATCCTCACCTATGCAAACTGAATCTGCAAGCTGTTCTGAATTCAGTTTCCTGTACACTAACCCAGACAATCCTGTACTGACAAGCCCTTTACCGTATGAGGAACTAGAAAAGAAGACTTGAGTGGACTACCATATCTTTTTATTGTTTACTGGAAAGGTGACTTCAAGTATATCCTTAGTTGAAAATTAATGAATATTGGTATTTTAGCAAATGTGAAATAAAACAAAAAGAAATAAACTGTACTAACAGGAAATATCTTGCACACAATTTGAAATGCACTGGCCTCAAGGTTTATCCTTCATTTTTGAAAGACAGCAAGAAAAAAATCAAAAAACAAAAGAAATAAAGAAATGCCTGTGTATATCAGTTTTGCTGAAAGTAAAGTTTTGTCAAACTTTATTTTGTATCTTTTTCAAACCAATGATTAAGAAGGAGATGCCACTATAGTTGTAATGACCTGTGATCATTTCAAAATTTACTGAATATGAGTAAATGGTCATCTTTTTTTTCTAACATTTATTATATGAAAGATAGAGCACAGAGAGACAGAAAGGCACACACAGAGAGAGAATAGAGAGAGATCTTCCATCTTCTATCCATTCACTTCCCCAAATGACCACAACACCAGGGCTAGGTCAAAGTGAAGCCAGGAGCCAGGAGCTCACCACGTGGGTGCAGAGATACAAGTGCTTGGGTCATCTTCTGCTAATTTCCCAAGAGCATTAGCAGCTAGCTGAATCAGAAGTAGAGCAGCCAAGACTTAAATCGTTACCTATAGGGGATACCATTGTAGCAAGCAGCTTGACTCACTAAGCCACAATGCTGGCCCCTTATTTGATTGTTATTTATAGTCCTTGCATATATTCCCACTGAACTGTACTCTTTTTACTTTTGGCTTCTTGAACTCTTTAGTTAGTGGATCATTAGGTTTTTCACTATGATATAAATTCAAAATGTGCTATCTTAAAAACAAGGAAGGAAGGGAGGGAGGGAAGGGAGGAAAGGAGGGAGGGAAGGAGGAAGGAGAAGAGAAAGAAAAGGGGTGGGAATGAGGGGGGAATGAATATCATTATATTCTTAGAATTGTATCTGTGAAAAATAAATAAAATAAATAACAGAGAAGTTACCGTTAGAAGTAAAATAGGCTGAAATAGAAAACAGGAAGAGATGTCAATTACCTGTGAGTTAATTGTGGATTTTTGGTGCTATTGTCTCTCAGACGTGTAAATAAGCTAAAAACCCAATTTGTTCTTTTACTCCAAAGTTTTCCCATGAAGAAATTAGATTGTATTTCAGCAGTTAAAGTCCAAGTTAAACCTGGCTCTTTTGTACCTTCTAACTGGTCAGTTGAGACAAAAACTGCCAAAGAATCTTCCCAGAATATAAGAACCATCTAATAGTTGGAATGTTCCAACCAATAAGATCTCACTCTGAAAAGAATATGGTTGAGTTTACGTATCAAAATTAGTTTATTGTGTACTTTTGTACAAAAGTAATATAAGATTTTTCTCTGATGTAATTCAATTCAGTCTTTTAAAATAGGTGTATATTATCTATGCAGTTCCCATTGTCTTAATATAATGAACACAGGAAAAGACACCAACTAAAATCACATGTTAACTGTCACAGCCCACGTTTGTACTTGAGCAAGTTCTAGGTTTTCTGCACTACACAGTGAAATTTTTAGTCAGTCAATGTGAATTGACTCTGTGTGGAATTTGTATTGTGGCACCAGATGAGTCTCATGTCACCAGAGATGGTGCCACACCCTTCATCCTTCTTCAACTAGGAAGTTTTATTGCCATTCCCCCGGAAAAATAAAAGAAGTAAAGATCCTCTTCATGTTGCCTGCTGTTAGGAGAAATGCAAGAGTTTCCATTCCCCATAAATATTATTCTTTACCTCCTTCATACCATGATGGTACATGCTGGCTCTACAGTTGGCCCTTTGTATCCATGGCTTCCATGTTTACGGATTCAACCTAGTACAGATAGAAAATATTTGAGAAAAAAAATGGGTCTGTAACTGAACATGTAATATTTTTCTTGTCATTATTCCCTAAACAATGCAGTAGAGCACCTATTTATATAGTATTTACATTTCATAAGTTACTATACATAATCTAGAAATGATAATAATGACACAGGAGTATTGCATAGGCTATATATAAATACTACATCACTTTGGATAAAATATCCATTGATTCTGATATTTGTAGGGGGCCTATAGCCCATTCCCTGCAGACACCAAAGAATGACTGTGAATGCCTAATAAACTGTGACTTCCTCAAGAAAAAACATTCTTTTGTTGAACATTATATCATGTGAAACTTTCCAGGGGCAAAAAGATACAAAATATTGTACTTAGTAAATTCAATTATGTATCCTTTTCTAGAAGATTTTGATCATATTTTATGTGAGTATAAATGTTACCAGCTCATTAAAAATTTATTTTGGGCTTTATATTAATCCCCAGTATGGATTTATTTTATTTTTTTAACATTTATTTATTGATAGGTAGACTGACATAGAGAGGGGGAAAGAGAGAGAGAGAGAGAGATCCATCTGCCATTTGCTGGTTCATTCCCAAAATAGCTGCAATGGCCTGAGTTGGGCCAGGCATAATCCAGAAGCCCAGAACTCCATCCACTCTCTCTCTCTTGCACGTGGATGTCAGAGGCCCAAGTAGTTGGGCCATCTTGCAACAACAGGGAGCTAGAATGGAAGGGATGCAGCTAAGACTCAAACTGGGACTCTCATATAGGAGGCTGGTATTATATGTAGTGGCTTAACCTGCTGGCCCACAACACCGCCCTCTACAGAATGCATTTTATAATAAATTCTGCTATGGTACAAAAGTATGCATTATGAGTGGTATGAATTTTTAAATATAATTATTTCTACATTATGTCCTCTAATATTTTATTCATTTTTCTAATCATTTTAATTATCCAAGATATCAGACTAGATCTACATTTTCCTACTCATAACATATATAAACTCATACATTAATATACACAAATACATAGATACTCTTGAATTTTTATTCAACAAATCTTTCTGAGTATTTAATATGTTTCAATGAACCAGGTCAAAGGATATATTGATGAAGCCAATATAATTATACACATTGCAAAAGTTATAGACATTTAAATGTAAAATACAAAAACAATATAAAACTCCTAAAAGATAACATAGAAGAAAATCCAGAATGCCTTGGGCATGGAAATGATTCTTTAGATACAACACCAAGGGAACAACCTATAAAAGAAATAGTTGTTAAGCTGGCCTTCATTAAATTAAAAGTTCCTACTCTGTGAAAGAGACTGTCAAGAGTACGAAGACAAGCCACAAACTGGGAGAAAATATTTGCAGAAGAAATATCTAATAAAAGGCTGTGACTAGGGGCCGGCCAGTGGCGCAGTAGGTTAATCCTCCACCTGCGGCACCGGCATCCCACAAGGGTGCCAGGTTCTAGTACAGGCTGCTCCTCTTCCAATCCAGCTCTCTGCTGTGGCCTGGGAAAGCAGTAGAGGATGGCCCAATTGCTTGGGCCCCTGCACTCGCATGGGAGACTGGGAAGAAGCACCTGGCTCCTGGCTTCAGATTGGCGCAGCTTGATTGTTGCGGCCATCTGGGAAGTGAACCAACAGAAGGAAGACCTTTCTCTATGTCTCTCCCTCTCACTGTCTGTAACTCTACCTCTCAAATAAATAAAGAAAATCTTTAAAAAAAAAAAAACCCTGTGACTAAAATAAACGAGGAACACTTAATACATGACAATAGGAAAATAAACAACCAGATTAAATAGTAGGCAAAAGACTTACACAGATATTTTACCAAAGAAGATATATAGTTTGCAAATAAGTGGATGAAAAAATGGTCAACATCATGTGTCATTTGGGAACTGGAAATTAAAATAGCAGTGAGATATCACTATATCTTATTTGAATGATCATAATCCAGAACAATTCCAACTTCAAGTACTGATATGAGCACATACAACAACAAGAGCTCTCTCTTTCTCTCTCTCATTCATTGCTGATGGGAATGCCAAATTGTACTGCCAATTTGCAAGACAGTATGACAAATTCTTACCAAGATAAACATACTCTTATTGTATGATTCAATAATTGTGCGCTTTTTCATCTACCCAAATGACTTGAAAATGTATAACTGCACAAAAAATTTACTCATAAATGTTTACAGCAACTTGATTCATAATTGCCAAAGTTTTGAAGCAACCAAGATGTCTTTCAATAAGGGAATGAATAGGTAAACTGTGGTATATCCAGTAAATGGAATAGTATTTAGAGCTAAAAGTAACTGAGCTGAAGAAGGCCTTTGACACAGCACTTAAGATGCATCTTGCAATTCCCACATCTCATATCATAGTGCTTGGGTTTGAGTCTTGGCTCCGCTTTCAATTCTAGCTTCCTCCTAATATACAACAGGTAAAGTCTCAAGTACTTGGGCCCCTGTCACCTACATGGGAGACTCAGATTGAGTTGCAGGCTCCTGGCTTCCACCTGGCCTAGGTAGACACTTGCAGGATGAACTAAGAGATGGAATATTTCCTCTCTCTCTCTCTCTCTCTCTCTCTCTCTCATATCTTTAAGAGAATAAATTTTTTTTAAATGAGCCATGAAAAGATGTGGAGAAAAATTTATATTACTGGGTGAGATTCCAACCTTATAACATTCTGGAAAAGGCAGAAATACAGAGATAGTAAAAGGATCAATGGTGTCCAAGGGTTAGAGGAAGGGAAGGATGAACAGGTGGAATACAGAGGATTTGGGAGACAGTGAAACTATTATGTATCAAACTATATATTATGCATAATATTCCTGTGGAATTGAGAAGTCACTCTTTCCTATCAAAAAATCAGAGGGAATGCTAAACAGGCACAGTGTGAGACTGCCTTAGGTCATCCTCTGACCCTTTCTGCCTCCCTTTCAAAAGTCTTCACATGAAGCCCATGCTGTAGCATAGTAGGCTAAGCCTCCATACAGGCAACAGTTCATGTCCTGGCTGTCCCTATTCTGATCCAGCTCTCAGCCATGGCCTAGGAAAGCAGTAAAGAATGCCTCAAGTGCTTGGGCCCCTGCACTTCTATGGGAAACCCAGAAGAAGCTCCTGGGTCCTGGCATCAGATCCGACCAAGTCCAGCTATTGTGGCCATCTGGGGAGTGAACCAGTGGATGGAGGACTTTTCTCTGTCTCTCCCTCTCTTTCTGTCTGTAACTGCCTTTTAAGTAAATAAATTAAATCTTTTAAAAAATCCTACACACTCTGGATAAAAGCGAGCTATAACATAGAAAAAGACACTTATTTACTATTCCTGATAGATACAGCCAGCTATCCAGCTACATGGAGGTGGATAAGAGGCTCCAGGATAGGTTGACAGTCACATAAGAAAGGGCTAAGAAAAATTCTTGAACAAACTACCACAATAGGAAATGGAGTAAAAGCAGTGGGTCCTAGAGCAGAAGAGATGCAAAGTTGTTGATTAAATGAAAATCTTCCTTCTCCCTTCCTTTAGAACCCTTCCTGGTAAAAACCAGAACAGGCAACTGGGACTAGAGGTGGGACTTCCACATGAGAGCACTTCCCAGAGCACTGGAGTTTCCAATATTGTTGCGCACATGAATCATTTATGCTCAATGATGGGCAAACTAGGGAAGCATTCACGTGTAAACACATTCTCCACACATTTCTTTTCTCCACACACTTCCATGAGTATACTCTACTTACTACTGTGGTTATTCACATCAGGAAGGTGATGATTTTAAGGATAATTAGCTAAGTTTAAGGTAGGGAAAGTTACAATTTCCTAGCATGTTCATAGCACAGTGGGAGTAAATTGTGAACTCTGGTATAAGCATAAGAAATTATTTAATTGCCTACATATTTTATGGAGTACAATCAGTTCCATGAGTTTGAAATAATGAGAATGCCACATGGATTCAAAACATGAAGATATCAAATATGGTTTAGAAGATCTGGGTAAGCTTCAAGCTGAAGGTACTTTTGAAGGCTTGAAAAATAAGCAGAATTTTAATGGGATAAAATCACAAAGGGACTCCAGATGGAGCGGAGTTGGGAGGGAAGAGGCAGAAGAAAGAGACAAAGGATATGCACAAAAAGTAACAGACAGTGATTTTTGAGATTTGGATGTTTTTAGAAGGAGATGCATAATGGGCAGTTGAGAATTTTTATAGGAATATGCACTTGGTCACCTGTGCTGAAGTGAAGAAGAAAATTATCTACAGAGAAGAGAAGAAACATGAAAATAGAATTATGGGCTCAAATGGCAAGCTATGGAAGAGGAGAACCATGAAAAGGCAAAGTTGCTGAAGTGATTAAAGGCTGGGTGAAGATCTTATCTATCAGTTTCAAAACCATGAAGGGGATAGTGGGTAACTCACTTAGGGAAGACAGCATCCTGCCTCGCACTCACGTGCAGCGACTGTGGTCTCTGAGCCTCTCCCCAGAGGTCCTTTAGCTGGTGTTCAGAGGATCCCTCCTGAAGAAGGGATGCCTGCACAGTGCCAGCCTCTCAACGTTATGGCCCTCACATTTACTCCTGGAGCGTTGGAGGAACAGATGGCACTGGGTAGAGTCGAACTAAACGAGCAGGTGTATGGTGCGTGCTCGCTCCATCTCTCTCTGTGCCTTCAAATAAATAAACAAATCTTAAACAAAAAATCAGGATTCAATACCGAAGAGAGATCTATATTGTGTTCAAAGATAACAAAAAGTTGTCTTTGAAAACAGTCTTCAAGCTGCAGTTTTTTGTAGGAAAGCCTTTGAACAACAAAAAAATATTCTCGTTCTGCGCTCTATAATTTTGGTTAGATTTTTACATTTTTATTAATTATAAACATAGCTCAAAGATATACAAAATAAAGAAGATGGAACTTGATTTATCTTCTAATGGAAGCACTTGTTAATGCATAACGAATTATCTTTACAGATTAAAAATTAAGCAGAAGATTGCCAGGAACAAAAAAGGATCCTTTGATAAGTAAAAAGAGAAGAAAGCTCTCCTTTAGAAAGAACATTCTATCTGAAGACTATTAAAAGATTTACAGTAAGGGAGCTGTGCTTAGGAGAGGGATATGTTTAAATTTCCAAAAGTCCATATGGACACGTAAAATTAGAATCATGAAGCAAAACATTCCTTTTTATATAACATCAGAAACTTTCACAACAAGCATCCGGGGAAATCTTTTTCGGATGTATCAAGCATTATGCTGGTTGTTTCAGCAATAGTGATACTTGGAGGTTACATGCTCAGTTTCTTCTCCCACTCATCAGTCAGCAAAATCACTCCTCTTATTCTGTGCAGGAATAAGAAAGGAAGAAATAGCATAGGGAAATAGTTCCTCCACCCTATTCTGGAAATCTGTTGTTGTATGTGCTCATCAGCACTTGAAGTTGGAATTGTTCTGGATTATGATCATTCAAAAAAGATGTGGTGATATCTTACTGCTATTTTAATTTCCAGTTCCCAAATGACACATGATGTTGACCATTTTTTTCATACACTTATTTGCAATCTATATATCTTCTTTGGTAAAATATCTGTGTAAGTCTTTTGCCTACTATTTAATCTGGTTGTTTATTTTCCTATTGTCATGTATTAAGTGTTCCTCGTTTATTTTAGTCACAGGGTTTTTTTTTTTTAAAGATTTTGTTTATTTATTTGAGAGGTAGAGTTACAGACAGTGAGAGGGAGAGACATAGAGAAAGGTCTTCCTTCTGTTGGTTCACTTCCCAGATGGCCGCAACAATCAAGCTGCGCCAATCTGAAGCCAGGAGCCAGGTGCTTCTTCCCAGTCTCCCATGCGAGTGCAGGGGCCCAAGCAATTGGGCCATCCTCTACTGCTTTCCCAGGCCACAGCAGAGAGCTGGATTGGAAGAGGAGCAGCCTGTACTAGAACCTGGCACCCTTGTGGGATGCCGGTGCCGCAGGTGGAGGATTAACCTATTGCGCCACTGGCCGGCCCCTAGTCACAGCCTTTTATTAGATACTTCTGCAAATATTTTCTCCCAGTTTGTGGCTTGTCTTCGTACTCTTGACAGTCTCTTTCACAGAGTAGGAACTTTTAATTTAATGAAGGCCAGCTTAACAACTATTTCTTTTATAGGTTGTTTCCTTGGTCTGTATCTAAAGAATCACTTCCAGAACACAAAAACTAAGGGGGAAAAATCTGCTCCTCTCACACCTGTCTCCAGGGTGACCAGATGTTCTGATTTACTGGAGCAATCACATTTTACGCTAACTGTGATCATTACTATTGCAGCTTCTAATCCTCAAAACTGTTCCAAGACAGACAATGAATTACATGGATACCTGTAGTAATTTCCCTGTGTGAATCCAGGAGATGCATAATACTGGCAGTAGAAGATTTATAATACTTTCTACTTAGCCTGCAAAATAGAGGAATAGGAAACTTAAAAAATAAAATAAAATCAACCATGAAATAAAATTATTGATTTTGATTTATCAAATAGATATATTAATTCATTAAGCTGATTCTTTAATACATGTATGAACGTTTAAAATAGTTAAAAATAAGAATTTTACGGCACACCGGGTTCTAGTCCCGGTCGGGGCACCGATCCTGTCCCGGTTGCCCCTCTTCCAGGCCAGCTCTCTGCTGTGGCCAGGGAGTGCAGTGGAGGATGGCCCAAGTCCTTGGGCCCTGCACCCCATGGGAGACCAGGATAAGCACCTGGCTCCTGCCATCGGAACAGCGCGGTGCGCCGGCCACAGCGCGCTACCGCGGCGGCCATTGGAGGGTGAACCAACGGCAAAAGGAAGACCTTTCTCTCTGTCTCTCTCTCACTGTCCACTCTGCCTGTCAAAAAAAAAAGAATTTTAATTTTTATTGCTTGTAATATTTGAATTACCTTATTGTTCTCCCTCATTCTTTTTATTGTATTTGTATATCTATTTATTTACTTTTATTTGAAAGGCAGAGCAACAGAGAGACATGCAGGCAGACATACAGACAGACAAAAAGAGACCTTCCATCCATTTTTTGCTCCAAAATTGCCCACAAGATCTAGGGCTGGGCAAGGTCAAAGCCAGGAGCCTAAAACTCACTCCAAGTCTCCCACGTGGATAGCAGAGGTCCAAGCACGTAAGCCATCGCCTCCTGCCTCCCCGGGTGCAAATTAGCAGGAAGCTGGAATCTGAACTAGAGCGAGTACTTAAACCCAGACATTCTGGTATGAGATTAGCACATCCCATGCAGCTTCTTAACAACTAGACAAAACACCTATTCCTGGTATTTTAAAATTTAATTGAAGAATTGTTAGCCATCAAAATAAACCAATATGTACTTTTCTTTTTTAAAAGATCTATTTAGTTATTTGAAAGGTGGAGTAATAGAGAGGCAGAGAGAGGTCTTCCATCTGTGCAATAGCGGGAGCTGGGCTGATCGGAAGCCAGAAGCCAGGAGCTTCTTCTGGGTCTCCCACATGGGTGCAGGGGCCCAAGGACTTGGGCCATCTTATACTGCTTCCCCAGGCCATAGCGAAGAGCTGGATTGAAATTTCAGCAGCCGGGTCTCAAATGGGCACCCATATGGGATGCCAGCACTGCAGGCGGCAGTTTTACCATCTATGCCATAGCACCGGCCCCACCAATGTTTACCTTTTCACCATTTCTATTCACAAGAGGAAAGCCTTAAGATAATCTTCAGTCTGAGTTAATGAGTACACCGAAATATTCCACTTATTTCTGGGTAAATATTAAGGTCCACAGAAAATACACCACAATTTGTTTCCTGGATTAATAAGTTCTAATGCCATTTAAACATTTTAGTAGATTTTATAACATTTCTTTACTTGAAATGAATGAGAAACAAATAACATGGAAAATGCCTAAACGGATCCTAGGCTCATTAGTCAGGGAGCAACAAGAAAGGGGGTGCTGGGTCCAGGAAGACCAGTGAAGCCTGCACTTCAGGGAATGTATAGTGTAGAGGACAATGCTGTATAATGCATTACATTTCAAACTAACATTGAGATTTAAAATGGGCAATAGTTAAAAATGCAAGCAAAGGAGTGATTGCAGCTTAATTAAATTACAGCAGATGATATACTTATTTGATTTTTTAAGTACCCAAAGAAAAGAAATTCCTATTTTTACTTTATAATGAATTCATGTTCCAAAAAATGTATTCAGAAAAAAAAATCACATTGGAATTGAAGTCAAAGAGAGACCCAGCTTAAAATGCAAGACAATTCTTTGTAGGAAAATACATTTGATGAAAGAAAACAGGAGGCAGAAATTAATATCAATGGAAAATTAAGAAAAAATTCAACAAAAGTTTTGATTATTGCCTTTCAAAGAGTTATATCTTTCAAAAGATCTTTAAAAATAAACTTGCTGACAGAGTAGAAAGCTGAAAACATTGACTGAACAGGAGTTATGAAAACAATTTTTTCTGTATTGCCTTTAACAAGAAAATTAAAGGGAAATGCACAATTAAGAGACAATTTACGTAGGCTGTGAGGGGGACAAAGAAAGGAAGATAACTGAGGGCGAATCCTTCAAGGGAAATGGCACTACTTGAACACTACTGAGTCTATTGACGGGGAGTTAAGTCTGGTAAACATGGATGTCCTCCTTTGCATTACTGCATTGCTTCCCATAAGACTCCCTGTCATACCCGTCCTGCACCAATTGAACTGCAACCACAGTGTCCTCTTACTAGCTTCAGTCAGAGCATGCTACTCCTCTCCTCAAAGCTCTTAAATGGCTCCCCCTTTCCTTCAAGATCCTTAGGATCCCCTCCCAGCCCACTTTTGACTGCCTTTCCTACCCCTCCTCCCTGGATCACTGTCTAGTCATGCCATCGCCCACCAAGTTCCTGCAACAAACCAGCCTGTGCCTCCCTCCAGCACAGCATTTCTCAAACGGCTGCCAAGACCCTTTCAAGGAATCTATAAGGTCAACACAAAACAATGAAAAAACTTCTTTTAGCCAGCACCGCAGCTCACTAGGCTAATCCTCCGCCTTGCGGTGCCGGCACACCGGGTTCTAGTCCCGGTCGGGGCGCCGGATTCTATCCCGGTTGCCCCTTTCCCAGGCCAGCTCTCGGCTGTGGCCCGAGAGCGCAGTGGAGGTTGGGCCCTGCACCCCATGGGAGACCAGGAGAAGCACCTGGCTCCTGGCTTCTGATCAGCACAGTGCGCCAGCTGCAGCGGCCATTGAGGGGTGAACCAACGGAAAAGGAAGACCTTTCTCTCTGCCTCTCTCTCTCACTGTCCACTCTGCCTGTCAAAAAGAAAAAAAAAAATGAGCCTGACACAAATCTTGTGGCCTTAATGAAGGCAGAAGGGGCAGAACTTCTAAAAGAAGCACTGGGAGTTTACATCAGCATTCTCATAAGAGAGTTCACCCAGGGCATGATCTTGCCTACAATGAATAGAGAGTCAATAGACCCAAAGGGAGAGCCAGCATGGAAACCTGTGGAACTCAAGGCTAAGTCCATGCCTTCAAAAAGCCAGGCCAAACCTGTTGGTGTCAAAATCCCCACTTGGAAGATCACTCTTAGTCCCTGGTGCCACCAGAGGAGCTCTACAGAGGGCTTACCACCCAAGAGTTGGTATAGGCCTTCACCTGTGCTCCTGCAATGTTAGAAGCAGACGAAGAAGGGGAGTTTCACACGGTAAATGGCAATGTCTCTGGGGAAATTTCCTATCTGGCCCCTGAGAAACAAAGGTTTAAACCTTGACCAGAAATCTTGACCAGAGGAGCACTTTGCCACCATGACCTTGACTTTCATTGACAAGAAAGGCGAGACAGAGCTGTGCATGGAAGGTGCAGGCATCGCTGCTCCTGAGGAAGAGTGGCCACAGTAGGGCTGGCAGTGGCACTACTCTTAGGACATCAAACAGACCTTTGGCTCTAGAGTATACTTATTGTAGCTCCAGCCTGCCCTACACTTCAACCATCTCCTGATGGGGGCTTGTGACTGGCAGGATTGCATCATCCTAACTGCTAATTTGGGACTGGGGTCCCTCCCCCAATCCTCTCTACATGCACTTTGGATTTGTCTGTGTTTTCTGTGGGGTGGGCTTAGAGGGTGATTTCTCTTTTGTGTACATATGCTAAACAAACATAATTTTAAAAACATGCATGTCTGAGGAAAAAAAATTCCAGTGGCAAATCATCTGAGACAGATTGAAGCCATGTATTTCTTAGGAGTCTATAAGTGGCACAGTCTGCAGAGAGAAACCTGGCATTATTCTGGGTGTGTGCTCAAGGGTTACAATCAACCCTAAGATCTCAGTAGCTTAAAAAATATAGGAGTTAACCTCTTGTTCACCTCATATCTCCCCCCCCCCCGAGTTGCCAGAACTTTCTCTCCCACACAGTCACCCAGAGACCCAAGCCAGTAGAGCTGCCACCACCTTGTAAAGCTCATCATCATAAGCTTGCAGCTTCCTTGAAGATTTTGTTAGGCAAAAAGAGAAGTATAAGAAATTTGCGGCTGGTGCCGTGGCTCAATAGACTAATCCTCCACCTGCGGCACTGGCACACCGGGTTCTAGTCCCGGTCGGAGTGCTGGATTCTGTCCCAGTTGGCCCTCTTTCAGTCCACCTCTCTGCTGTGGCCCAAGAGTGCAGTGGAGGATGGCCCAAGTGGTTGGGCCCTGCACCCGCATGGGAGACCAAGAGAAGCACCTGGCTCCTGGCTTCGGATCAGCACGGTGCGACAGCCGCAGCAGCCATTGGAGGGTGAACCAAGGGTAAGAGAAGACCTTTCTCTGTCTCTCTCTCTCACTGTCCACTCTGCCTGTCAAAAAAAAAAAAAAAAGAAGAAAGAAAGAAAGAAAGAAAGAAAGAAAGAAAGAAAGAAAGAAAGAAAGAAAAGAAATTTGCACAGGCTTTTCATTACCCCAGCATAGAAATGACACACTTAGCAGTTGCTAATATTTCACTATGAGGACTCACCCTAAGAATTTATCTGATTGCAAGGGGCCCGGAAATGTAGGGGAGTAAAAGAATGTTCAGTCTGTCTCTGTTGCAGCCCCATGTACGTGACTCACTCATTCGGCCACCTGCTCCCTCCTAATTTTAGCTCTTTATTTTCCAAGTTGCTTTTAGGTACAGGATGAATATTATCCTCTTTTAGAGATAGCTTTATTTCTTATAACTAGATTAGAACATTGTAAGATTTTTTTTTGAAGTTTTATTTTTTTTGGAAAGCAGAATGACAGAGAAAGAGGAAGTGTTGGAGAGAGAGTGCTCCCATCTGCTGGTTCACTTGCCAAATACCCCCAATAATTCAGTATGGGCCAGCCTAAAGACAGGAGCCTGGAATTCCATCCTGGCCTCCCACATGGTGGCAGGGACCCAAGTATTTGGGCCATCATCTGCTGCCTCCCAGGCACATTAGCAGGAAGCCAGATTGAAAACAGGTAGAACTCAATCCAAGGCACCTGATAAGAGATGCGAACTCACAAGCAACAGCTTAACGGACTGAACCACAATATCTGCCTCCATTACAAGATCCTTATAAATCTTCACTCAAGACTAAGTTACAGATCATGGTAATGTTTTTAAGGAAACACTTGTTAAGAAGAAGGCATCAAGCAGAGGAAGGGTGGAGGCTCCAGCGATTGCAGATTCCACAGCTGCCTATAATCGCTTTGCTTCTTCTTTAACTACATGAGTGACTTAAGCATCTACATGCATAGCTGCTAACTCTAATTACAATGGATAGGTTTCTAATTCCAAAATTCCTGTTGTTTCCGAGCTGTAGTCTCGAATAGCAAAAGCTTGAAAATCTGAACATTAATACAGAGTACTTAAAACATGGTATAAATGTCCCTGAAGACGCTGTTGTTTTTAGGAAATGTAAGGACATAGTGCCATCTGGTGGGTGGTCATGAAAGGAGAATTTTGGAAATCGCTTTCTGAGGAATGTGTAAACGTGGGAGCTTTAAAATATTTCTGCCATGGTGGTAATTAAGTTTCCAAATAAAAGCTTTGCATGCTTTGAAACTGAGATCTGAGAACCCAAAACCTCTTCTCAGAATACAGATAAATAGAAGATTATGACTTTCCAAATTACCATTTCTCATTGGTAGCTACCCGTTTGAAACCCAGGTAAATTAAAGCAGGCTCTGATAATGATGAGAACGTCATTTACAACCTGAAACTATTATCACAAAAGAGGCAAATGCTCAGTTTTAGAAAGTTTGTGAGTCATAGGCCAGGATTTTTACTGCCCGCCTCAAGTCCTCTGGACACTTACTACTAACTGGCCACCAGGGGGCTCTTCACACTTATTTGTTGAAAAATTTATGGCTATCTTAATTATTTGTTGAAAAATTAATGGGTGGATTTTTTTTTTTTACAAAGACATGAAAAATAAAAGCTTTTGAACTTTTAGCTTTCAAGTATTTGTGCCCCATGTAACTAGATGGCACTTTTCTCACAAATTTAACATTATTTCCCTGGGAAATTAAGTTTGGAGCTTTGGTCGTTTTTGAAAGGTGAACAGCAGTTTTGTAATGGGCCTATTCTGGCATCTCACCCTGACCCTGTCTCCCAAGTTTCTCTGTGATGTTCAGTAGCCAAGAGAGAATGGAAGACCTTTGTTGGATAGAGAGAAGAGTGTAGATGAACACTGAGACCTCCTGCCAAGTTACCCATTTGTTATCATGGAGTCCCCTTAAGCTAGGATCCTTCTTATCTCTTTTCTTTTTTTTAATTATTATTTTTTAAGTGTTCAGAGGCCCATGTTTCCTTTTCTTAAAAAAAAGATTTATTTATTTATTTGAAAGTCAGAGTTACACAGAGAGAGAAGGAGAGGCAGAGAGAGAGAGAGGTCTTCCATCCACTGGTTCACTTCCCAGATGGCCACAACAGCCAGAGCCACGCCGATCCAAAGCCAGGAGCCAGCAGCTTCTTCCAGGTCTCCCACATGGGTGCAGGGGCCCAAGGACTTGGGCCATCTTCTACTGCTTTCCTAGGTTATAGCAGAGCTGGATCAGAACCAGCCAGGACTCGAACTGGCGCCCATATGGGATACTGGCACTGTAGGCAGCAGCTTTACCTGCTACTTAGAAGCTCTAACCTCATCTCTTTTCTTTAAGGACTCGCTTTACCTGCTTTTGCCCCCTATGTATACCAAACTCGTGTATTTTATAGTGTCCAAGTACATACAACAAAAAGTTCTATTCAATAGGCTTTTGCAGTTAAGAAAGATAGAGAACATGGACTCTTTAAAAAAGAGAAATTTATTTTATTTATTTGAAAGGAGAGAAAAAGGAGAGAGAGGGACCGTTGCTGTAGCATAGTGGGTTAAGCTACAGCCTGCAGTGCCAGCATCCTACATGGACACCAGTTCGAGTCCACCTGCTCCACTTCTGATCCAGATCACTGCTATGGCCTGGGAAAGCAGTAAAGATGGCCTAAGTTGTTGGGCTGCTGCACCCATGTGGGAGACCTGGAAGAAGCTCCTGACTCCTGGATTTGGATCAATACAGTTCTGGCCATTGCAGCCAATTGGGAAGTGAACTAGAGGATTAAAGACCTCTCTCTCTCTCTCTCTCTCTCTCTCTCTCTCTCTCTCTCCCTCTCTGTGTAACTCTGCCTTACAAATAAATAAATAAATTTTTAAAAATAGAAGGAGATAGAGAGAAAAAAATATATTCCATCTGCTGGTTCACTCCCCAAGTGACCATAATGGCTGGATCTGGGCCAAGTCCACACCAGGAACTCCATCCAGGTCTCCCAGTAGTTGGCAGGGGCCAAGCATGGGAACCATCTTCTGCTGCTTTTCCAGGCACAACAACAGAGAAATAGATCAGAAGTGGAGCAGCTGGGAATCAAATCTGTGTTCGTATTGGATGTCAGCATTGCAGGCAGTGGCTTAACACACTGTACCACAGTGCTGATCCCTGGGAGCCCAAAGGGTAACTCAGATTCATTCTTTTCTTTTTTTCTTTCCTTTCTTCTTTTTCTTTTTTTATCTCTCCTTTCTCTCTCTCTCTCTCTCTCTCTCTCTCTCTCTCTCTCTCTCTCTTCTCTTTGTAAAATCTTTGTACTTCCTTGGCTATTATCTCCCCATGTCCCATCCCTACACCCTCCTCCTCTAGCAACCACTAGTCAACTTTCTATTTCTATAGATTTGCCTATGTTGGACGTTTCATATAAATGGAATCATAGCATGTGATCTGTTGTGACCAGCTTCTTTCATTTAACAAAGTTTTCAAGGTTTGTCCGTATTGTGTATGTATCAGCCCTTCATTGTTTTCATGGCTGAATAATATCCCATTGTCATTACAGACTACATTTTGTTTACTCATTCAACCTATCAATGGACATTTGGGTTATTTCTCCCTTTCAGCTATTATGAATAATGCTTCTGTGAATGTTAACACACAATTTTTCTGTGTGGACACATGTTTTCATTTCTCATGGGTAGATAACCAGGAGCAAAATTACTAGGTCATATGAAAGCCCTATGTTTAAAATAGGATTTCTTATTTATTTATTTATTTATTTAGCAGATAGAGTTAGACAGAGAGACAGAGAGAAAGGTCTTCCTTCTGATGGTTCACCCCCTAAATGGCTGCTACGGCCAGAACTGCGCCAATCTGAAGCCAGGAGCCAGGTGCTTCTTCCTGGTCTCCCATGTGGGTGCAGGAGCCCAAGGACTTGGGCCATCCTCCACTGCACTCCCGGGCCACAGCAGAGAGCTGGATTAGAAGAAGAGCAACTGAGACTAGAACCGGTGCCCATATGGGATGCTGGTGCCGCAGGTGGAGGATTAGCCAAGTGAGCCATGGCACCAGCCCCTAAAATAGGATTTCTAAGACTTGTTTTGTTACTTTTTCTGTGTTTTGGGGCATGTTATCCCTCAGTTTCTTTTCTCTTAGTGAAACTAATGGAACATCATGATTTTCTTAAAGATTAAAAAATTACTTGAAATGTCATAATAGAAATATCATATGTGCTTATTTTTGGGGTCAATTTGTAGATCCTCTTCCTTAACTATTTTATGAGAATTCTCAACCCAGAGTGAATACAGAATTGTCTCAAATTGGGTTGGGTCTGGACAACTTGTCTAATGTTAGCCAGACTCTACTCATCATTTTCTGTTTTCCCAAAATATCTATCCCCATCATCTCCTGTGTTTGGATTTTTGCTATTTGCCTTCAGTGCCAAATAGGGATTTATAAATAGCCCTTATTCTTTGCATTGGCAAAAGTTCAAAGTTCATCTAAACACGAGCTTTGTAGAGGCCTCAGTCCCTTGCAATATAGTTTGCAAACACTTGGCTTCCTGCTTTCTCATAAACTTTGGGGAAGTTTTTCTTTTCCTTGTTTTCTTGGCCTCACCCTTAGCCTGAGTGTCCTGTCCTATAAGTCTCCATCACATGGCACTCGAGGAAATAACTGTTTTCTGCACCACTTTTGGTAAGGATCCTTTGTGCATTGAGTCTGCGCCGTACAGCTCTTACCAGGCTGTGGTATCGTGACTCTTTTTCTAGTAGCTAGTCAAAGAACACAGCCATGTTTCAGCTGTATAGGCTGCTGGGGTAGTAAGCTCCCAAGTCGTGAAATGCTCTATGACCCACACAACTTTGGGTCTTATATATATAATTTTTTTTTTGACAGGCAGAGTGGACAGTGAGAGAGAGAAACAGAGAGAAAGGTCTTCCTTTGCCATTGGTTCACCCTCCAACATCCACTTCAGCCGGCACAACGCGCTGATCCGAAGCCAGGAGCCAGGTGCTTCTCCTGGTCTCCCATGCGGGTGCAGGGCCCAAGCACTTGGGCCATCCTCCACTGCACTCCAGGGCCACAGCAGAGAGCTGGCCTGGAAGAGGGGCAACCGGGACAGAATCCAGCTCCCCAACCGGGACTAGAACCCAGGGTGCCGGCGCCGCATGTGGAGGATTAGCCTACTGAGCCGCGGCGCTGGCCTGGGTCTTATATTTTATCACTGCAAAAATTGCTGACTTAGCTAAAGACAAAAACATGTTTATAGTTAACTTTCTAACAAATACACCAAATTGTTTTTGAGCAGAGAAGATAAAAAGAAACTGTACTTACTGAGATCTTGCTGGGTGGCAGACACTAGATGTTTTAAGGAATATTTTGGTACTGGACAACTTGGGAACATGGTATGAAGTTCCCTATATCCTGGATAGTATGACTGCCTTTTATAGAAAGTTTCAGGAGTTTGATGGCCATCATAGAAAGTTCTGAGGGGCCAGCACTGTGGTGCAGTATGGTAAGCCTTTGCCCATGGTGCCGTTTTGAGTCCCTGCTGCTTCACTTCCAATCTAGCTCTCTGTAATGGCCTGGGAAAACAGTAAAAAATGATCCCAAGTCCTTGGGCCCCTGCACCCGCATGAGAGACCCAGAAGTTCCTGACTCCTGGCTTCGGATTGGCCCAGCTCCAGCCACTACAGCCAGTTGGGGCGTGGACCAGAGGATGGAAGACCTTTCTCCGTCTCTCCCTGTTTCTGTAACTCTACCTCTAAAATAAATACATTGTTTTAAAAATCAAAACCTGTTGTGCCACAGCATTGGCCCCAATAAAGCTTCTTCAAAAAAAGAATGTTCTGAAATACCCAAGCACATGTCTAAATACACACATGGTCTCTCATGGTTCTAGAATTTCTATAGAAAAGACCTCAAGGGGCCAGCGCAGTGGTGTAGCAGGTAAAGCTGCTGCCTGCAGTGCCGGAATCCCATATGGACAACAGCTCAAGTCCCTGCTGCTCCACTTCCAATCCAGCTCTCTGCTATGGCCTGGGAAAGCAGAAGATGGCCCAATTCCTTGGGCCCCTGCACCCATGTGGGACACCTGGAAGAAGCTCCTGTCTCCTGGCTTTGGATCAGTGCAGCTCCAGCCATTGAGGCCATCTGGTGAATGAACCAGCAGATGGAAGATCTCTCTCTCTCTCAGCCTCTGTCTCTCTGTAACTCTGCCTTTCAAATAAATAAATACATCTTTAAAAAAAGACCTCAAACCTAGCCTTGCCTATTGTGTTCAGGCACCCACAAACCAAGCTGGGCAACCAGGGTCCCTTGAAGGAGGCTGGTGCAAAAAAGGGACCTCATATCCTGATAAGGAAGATGTGAAGGAGCAGGCTAAGCTGATAAGTTAACTAAATGTCAACAGGAATACGGGGTGAAGACTGCACTTGATTTTCCTTCTATCACTCCCTATTCCCTAGGCATGCAAATGCTATGGAAGGAAAAGGTTGGGATGTGACAAACCTGTTTCTTGGGGCCTACCTGCTCTTCTGTGAGAAATCCCTCTGATCATGCAGTGCTAAAGGAGTTCTCCCAAGAGAGGAAAAAAGAACAAGAGGTCTGCATTCCAGGGGTGGCACAAGACATGAGAAAAGGGGACTATGGGCAAACTTTGGTCATGGGACCTTGCAAACAGGAGAAACTGACTCATCAACCAAGCATGGGCTCAAAGTCTTGATATTTTGGATATTATTATACATATGAAATAATTATATGTTTTGAGAAGTAAAGCTTAAGCAATATGGGTTATGTGCAATTAACCTTCACAATTAATTATACAACAAAAAACTAAGGCTAGGTGTGATTACTTGCCTAAGTGCACAGAGATAATAAATGGCAGAGCCAAGAGTCAAAACAAAAAATCCAGAGTCAAGAATCCAAACAAGGGCTGTCTTTCTCTACATATGTAAGGTTTTTTTTTTTATTTGAAAGGGAGAGATACACAGAGATAGGGGGAGACAGAGAAATAGATCTTTCATCCACTGATTTACTCTTCAAACGTCCAGAACAGCTGAGGCTGGGCCAGACCAAAGCCAGGAGCCTGAAACTCAATCTGGGTCTCCCATGTGGTGGTAAGTGGCCCAAGTATGTTGGCCATATCTTGCTGATTTCCCACTCACATTAGCAGGGACCTGGATAGGAAGCAGAGCAGCCAGGACTTGAACGAGCTTTCCAATATGGGATGCCAGCGTTACAAGTGGCAGCTTAACCCACTGCACCACAATGCTGGCCCCTCCCTATATCTTAAAGCTTCTCCAGACACTAAAGAGTCAATGGAGCATAATCAATACACATACATAGCATTATGAATAATAATAAGAAAAAGCAATGCAAATTATTCAACTGCTATATGTTTTGTGATCTGCCTGTATTTTCTTTTTTCCATTGAATTTTAATCAGTGAAGATAAGTCAGGGCTCTAAGTTCTTGAGTCTAGATTTCTTTAATCTCCAGGATGAGAGTTAACTGGATTCATTTCAGAATCCTCAACCAACAAAGGAGTTAAACTGGACTGTCTCAAAAGTGATATAAATGGAGGCTTTGGGAAAGTGATCCAACCAAGTTGCTTCCAGTGATGAAATAAGAGGAGGACTGTGGATTTCTTCAAGTGGTTGAATTCAGTATTCTGGAAGTAACAAGCCCTTTTCTGAGAATGGATGTTTGAATACAAATGAGAATTGACCACTAAGTGCCATGTCTTGAGCATCTTTTGTAAGACAACATTTTTAAGAGGAGTGTGTTGGGTCGGCCTGCCCAAGGAGGCTGGCAAAGAAACAGTGCTCAACTGCTGTTAAGCATTTAGAAGACTGAGCGGTCATCCATGTTTGAGAAGTTTATGTACAAAATGGCCCTGAATATAGTAAACAGAAGGACTCAAGAGCAAAATGGTCATTCCCATGGGCCTTCCCCTATTTTCCCAGGAATATGTAAGCCCTGGGAGAGATAGAGAGGTCTTAGATCCACTGGTTCACTTCCCAAATGGACACAACGGCCGGAGCTGCACTAGTTGGAAGCCAGGAGCCAGGAACTTCTTCTGGATATCCCAAGCAGATGCAAGGACCCAAGCACTTCTATTTCTTTCCCAGGCCATAGCAGAGAGCTGGATTGGAAGAGGAGCAGCTGGGATTCTAACTGGCACCCATATATATGATGGCGCCATGAGATTAAGCTACTGCACCACAGGGCCAGCCCCTGAATTAGTTTTAAAAGCATGGTGATGAACTATATTGCAGTACTTTTCATACAGCTAGCATATATGAAAGCCCTCAATTCTTCAATAGAGGCTCGTGAGTTGTGTGGATATGACAAATTGTTCAACTTTAAGGTCTTTTTTTAATCTATAAAACAGAATGATAATAGAATCTCAATTATATGTTATAGGAATAGAAAATGAGTTTTTGTCTATTTGGACATGAAACCATGTTCAAGTCACAAATTGTCAAACTCAGTGATAAGTCTAGGATCAGTTACTGCCTGTGGGTATCCTCTTTGGAGCTGACAAAATTCCCAGGGCTTACATATTCCTGTCTATAACTATATCTCTCAAATAAATAAATAACATCTTTTAAAAAAAGTAATTCAAGGGTCTATCATCAAAAGTTACATAAACAAATTGCTAACCAGCCTAAACAGGATTATAGCAGAATTCATTCTTTTAAAAAAAATATGGATTTTCAGTTATATGTAGGGTAAACAAGGTTGTTCATAAACAGGAGTATTGTAGAATTTAGTTCAATAGAAAGAACAATTGTAAGAAAAGATACCTTGCACTAAGTTTAAAGAGAGGCTTACAGATAATAAATGCTATAGGAATTTGGGTTGGTGCAATGGAAAAATCATGAGGTAATGAGTCAGAAGATATCAGTTCTAATTCTGACAACTGCTATGACTCTTTCTGCTCAGAAATTAGGTTCCTAATGTCTCTATGTTTCAGATTTGTCATTTCAACACTGTTGATAGGTATGCTCCCTTCTTTAATACTACATATGCAAAAATGTTTGCAAAACCTAATGAGCTATGTAAATAAAATGAAAAACTACTATTTCCTCTTTTTCATTACTGCCATATGTTCCCGATTCATGACAGCCATGAAAGGTAATTTTATGTGTCAACTTGAGCAGGCTGTAGTACCTACTTGTTTTGTCAAACACAAGTCTAGATGTTTCTAGAATATTTTTAAATTAGATGAAATCAATATACTTTAATGCATATTTCCCTTTAGCCAATCAGTTGACTACCATAAAAGACTAAAGCTCACCCCAAAAGGATTCTTCCTCCGGTTGTTCCAAACTGAAGTCTGTGATAAAAACTCCTTAGAGAAGTTACAGTCTACCCACCAGTTCATATTTACTAATCCCAACAGTCATGGGATCCAATTTCTTAAAATCACTCACTCTTACTCTGGATCCTGTGCTCGCTCGCTCTCTCTCTCTCTCTTCCTCTGTCCATTCAATTATATATCAAATATATATATATATATATATATGATAATGGAATTGAAAGATACTTTCTTAGATGCAGAAAAATTTGGATATCTGCATTTTTTTATAATGTACAATTTCCATGACCATATTGAAGACCCCTCATTCACCCATAGACATACACACACACACATACACACACATATACATGTATATGTATACAACATACAGTATAAACCATTGTGTATATGTGTGGTTCTGTTTCTTTGGAGAATTTTAATACAATAGCTATCCTGAACCAGGAACATACTTTGATAAGAAAAATGCGGAAAGTAGCAAAAAAATTTCATAAAGTACTAGTTTACTCTAATGTACTTTTTGTTGGCCATTTTAAAAAATATTTATGAGGTAACAAATAATGGAGCATATGTTCATAATAAAGCTTTCCTTTATTCCGAGGAAATAACCACACTTAATATACTGAAGGAGGAAATATGACACATGTTTGTCACTGTTGCTTGGAGTGGCTGATTTGCCTGTTGTGATCTGAATTTGCGCCTTTGTTCAGGGTTGTACCTTGCTTTGCAACACCTTCCCTCCCAGGCTCCCCTTCTCCAAATGAACTTCAGGTACAATTCTATATCTTTTCTAAGATGAGATACCCAATTCCTTTAGTTGAAAGTGGTCACTACTTTCTGAACTCTCTTATACTTTTCCTCACTGCATGACCTCAATTACAGTTATTTGTGTGTTTGTGTTGTTCCCACCTACAGGAGTAACAATCCCCTTGAGGGTGGCATTTACTGATAAACCATGGTCTTCACCAGAGCCCAATGTAGATCTTTTGTAGAGGATGTCTTGATAAACATGTGCTGAAATAAGACTTCATGGGTCATTTCAGTGTCTGGAGTTTAAGCTTTTCTCTTTGATCTGCATTATAACAACTTCTATAAGTGATTTCTTTCAGAGTGACTGTAATCTTTTATGTATGGCAGTGATCTGGTGGTTCATACTTATTAGATAGTGAAGAGAGGAATGGAAAGCTCCAGGCTTCAGCAACCTACAAAACTAATTTGAAAATTGTCTTAAAACTATGCTTTAAATGAAGGAATTTTAAGAACAGAGGTAGTAAAATATCACAGGTTTTGAAGTATACACTCGTGACTGCACAGTAACCAAGGCACTTCCTTGTTCTCACATGAAATGCTTTTGATATTTGTTAATGATATAAACCAACAGCTAAATATGTAACGAAAGCAAAGTACAAATATCTGTGTACCCATCAAATGTTTCATTTCCCCAAGATATTTCTGTGCCCTCAATGAACAGTGTGTACTTTTCATCTAAATTCAGAACACTTTACTAACTTCACAATATGTGAACAGACACAATAGCACAAAGAGATAGAATGGGTTCTCACTGGTAAAAAGCAGAGCTGAGAGCTATTTTAGATCCCAGCTTTTTAAAATTCATACTTAGCATGTTTGACAATGAATATTCCTTGTACATCATAGGAGAATTCATCAAAATAGTGTGGTCGGAGAACAGAGATTTGCTTTTCGAGTTCCTTCCAATTAGATTCACACTTTAATGCATTTAAAAGTTCTTAAGACCAGAATTACTTTAGATGAAAGTATTAACCTGCAATGTCTTCAATTCACTGAGTCAGTATTGATGGGTTGATAACATGTACTATGCTCAGCGCTGAGAACTCCTTTACAAAGAAACATAGCCCCTATTCACAAGAAGACCCAGGTTTACTGGGATGGGATGGACAAACATACCAAACCAACTGGATAGTCTTGCTTGTTGCTTAAAGCTAGATGTTGACTCATCATGGTAAAATAAATGATGTCTTTTCCTGTTCTGTAACTGAAAAGGTAAAGTTCGCTTTCTCTTTACATTTATAGATGATTCTCAATACACACAAACAAAACTCTTCAGAAAGAAAGTTAAATTATTTAGGTTCAGACCCATTGAGGAATATTATACTCCCTCACCTTATGGGGTGTGAAGAAGCAAGAGAATGGGCCTAGAGGTGATTTCCCAACATATGCAAAGACTTGAGCCCTTGGGGCCAGCACCGCCTGCAGTGCTGGCAATATCATATGGACACTAGTTTAAGTCCTGGCTGCTCCACTTCCGATTCAGCTCTCTGCTATAGCCTGGGAAACCAGTAGAAGATGGCCCAAGTCCTTGGGCCCCTGCACCCTAATGGGAGACCTAGAAGAAGCTCCTGGCTCCGGCTTCTGATTGGCATAGCCCCAGGCTTTGCAGCCAGCTGGAGAGTGAACCAGTGGATGGAAGACCTCTCTCTCTCCATCTCTCTCTCTCTCTGCCACTCCTTCTCTCTCTGTGTAACTCTTTCAAAAAAATAAATAAATATTAAAAAAAAAAAGACTTGAGTCCTACCCCTATTCAGAATCCAAGATGGTGGCAGGAACTCTGATAAGAAATGCACATAGGTGGTGGCCGGTGATTCAATCTCCATTGTTGTGGCCCTGTGAGCCTTGGAGCAGATTCCTAGTGCTGAGCTGAGACTGGAGGAAATGTACCACTCCGGTACAGAGCAGCCTGCTTTCATCTAGGCCAAATTAGCTGAAGCAGTCGGCATGAAAATGAAATATCTAGAATAAACTCAAGTCAAAAATCCCCTCTTTAGTATGATATAGTATCAATTATATAATACCACTGAAAATCTTGAGCAATACTGAGAAAGAATTTTCTGGTAATTGATATCAGGCATGTTGACAAAGGAGTTCAGAGTAAGACATAGTTTAATTTTTCAAAAGAAAATGACATAGCTTTTGTTTCACCCAAATCCATGGACCAAATTCATACCCTGTAAAGTTAAAACCATATATAGATAAGTAGATAGATATAGGTATGGTACTGAAATAGAGCTGTACTATGCACTAGAGTTGCTCATAGAAGAAACCTCCATCGCATTTGCTAGATTTTAGGACTTGTTTGGTCACTTTAGTGTTTCTCCACTGGAACAGGTCTTAAAACTAATATATACTTTCAATATATTTTTGCTCTGATTTCTTTTAATGTTAACATCTTAGAATCAAGGAAGTATCATAATTGCATGTAAGAATGTAAAGGGGAAGGGAAAGTATCATAGAAGAATTGATTTTTCAGTTAACCCAGAAAATGAGCAGGGAATAGAGTAGGAGAAAGAACATGTGTAGAGGTGTAAAAATCATAGTGAGTATAATAAGATATGTATAAAAAAATCATAGTAAGGGCAATAAATTTATTTGGTACCTCTTTCAACCTAAACTACTAGTTGAGTAAATTTATTTAGAGGTTATGAAAGATTATGTTCATAAATTATTTTACATGAAAGCAATTTCCAGTATTGATTACTGATGACTTCTACAGTCAAAGCAAGTCAATGTTCTGAAAAAAATGTGACCATGGTGTTGAAAGCATATTCAACAATTTAAAAATGTAATTAAAAAGAAGACTGTGACCTATAATTTAGACCTTGGGTTTTTGGCTGTTTTAACTTCTTGTGTGCAAGAAAGCTCAGAAAACATAAGTAATTTTATCAAAGTGAGTTTCATTTTGTGTTTTTATTTCTGCTCAAAGGATTGCCTACTTTGACAGGAATGGGACTGAAAATTTATATTTTTCCCTGGGATAGCAGGTCAAAGCTTGCATTACTTGGCAACATTTATTTTCAGTGTAGTCCAGGGCTGTTTCAGCGCTTTCATAAATTGGCACACAGCTGAGGCTGTCCATGTGTCCCATGCTTTGAATTCAAGGAACTTAAAGAAGCAAAGAGGAAGTAGAGATGTGATTGTGGGAAGGATGGGGAACAAAAAAACACAGCACATTATTTTTAAAGTACTTATTTATATCTATTTATTTTAATTTGGAAACAAACTAAATTGATCAAGATATCTTCAAGCAAAACATATCCTTCAGGTAATATTCATTTAAACAAAGTTCTCATAATATTAAGGATATATACAAAGCATTAACTTAACAGACAAAAGATCTAAACATTCCTATCATGATCTAATTTTAGCTGACTACTTCCCAAGAGATTAACTTCAGACAAAATGCATCTCACATAATATTCATTTAAATAAGCATTATGTTCTCATAGATTTTGGAAAAAATTATTTACATTAATTGTATAAATTTATGGACTATGGTGGGATATTTCAATGCAAGCTTGCAATATTTCAAACAAAAAAATGAATATTTCCTTTTCTTTGTCATTATTTTGTGATTGGCATCTTGGAATTGCTTTTTTTTATTTGTTCAAATGATACATACTTGGTTATTGTGAACCATAGTCCTACCACTACACTGTGTAACACCAGGAACTTTACTCCTTTGATCTGACTGATATATTATCTGTTATCCAAACTCCCACTATCTGCACTACCCCTCACAGCCCCTAATAATCATCATTCTGTGTTAAGACTGGTTTTTTTTTTTAAACTCTGAAATATAAGGAGAATATGTAGTATTTGTATTTCTGTCTGATTTATTTGACTTAACATAATATCCTCCAGTTCCATGCATTTGCCAGAGAGACAGAGAGAAAGGCCTTCCTTTTTCTGTTGGTTCCCCCTCCAAGTGGCTGCTATGGCCAGTGCATTGCGCCGATCCGAAGCCAGGAGCCAGGTGGTTCCCCCTGGTCTTCCATGCGGGTGCAGGGCCCAAGGACCTAGGCCATCCTCCACTGCCTTCCCGGACCACAGCAGAGAACTGGACTGGAAGAGGAGCAGCTGGGGCAGAATCCGGCACCCCGACGGGGACTAGAACCCAGTGTGCCAGCGCCATAGGCAGAGGATTAGCCTATTGAGCCACGGCGCCAGCCAAGATTTATTTTACTTATTTGAAAGACAGAGTTACAGAGAGAGATAAAGACAGATAGAGAAGTCGTCCATCCAATGGTTCACTCCCCAGATGGCTGCAATGACCGGAGCTGTGCCGATCTGAAGCCAGGAGCCAGGAGCTTCTTCCAGGTCTCCCATAAGGGTACAGGGGCCCAAGGACTTGGGCCATCTTCTACTGCTGTCCCAGGCTGTGCAGAGAGCTGGGTCAGAAGAGGAGCAGCTGGGACTAGAACCGGCACCCATATGGGATGCCAGCGCTGCAGGCCAGGGCTTTAACCACTAGGCCATAGCGCCAGCTCCAGTTGTTTTGGTTTTGTGTGTGTGTGTGTGTTTTAAAGAGACCTCCATACTTTTTCCTATAGTGGCTAAACTAATGAATATTTCCAGAGTTTCTCTTTCTCTTCATTCTCACAAGCATTTGTTACTTTCTTTTTGATAATAGCCATTCTAAGAGGGTTGAGGTGCTATCTCTTTGTGGTTTTGAATTGCTATTTCCCTGATAGCTACTGACATTGAGCAATTTTTCATATATTTTCCATTTATATTTCTTCTTTTGAGAACAACTCAAGTCTTTTGCAAATTTATTAATTTGTTATTTTGTTGTTGAGTTTTTTGAGTTCTTCATAGACCCTGGATACTGATCTTCTGTCGGATAAGTATCTTGCAAATATTTTGTCCCATGCTGTGGGATGTCTCTTCATTGCGTTGATTGTTCCATTTGCTGTGCAGAATCCTGAGTTTGATAGAATCCCAGCTTTTGGATATTGCCTGAATTTTTTAGATCTTTTTCAAGAAATCCTTGCCCACATTGGTGCCTCGAAGTATTTTCAGGCCTTATATTTAGGTTTTTAATCGACATTGAGTTGATTTTTTTATATAGTGAGAATTAGGGATCTGATGTCATCCTTCTACATATATATAAGTCCACTTTTATCAGAACTTTTTATTGAAAAAACTATCTTTTCTCCAATACATTTTCCTGGTATCTTTGTTAAAATCAGTTGGCTGTATGTATGTGGATTAATTTCTTGGCCCTCTTTTCTGTTCCTCTGATATATATACCATCTTTTACACCAATACCATGTTGTTTTAATGGCCATAGCTTTATATCGAACTTTGAAATCAGGTATTATGACACTTCTGGCTTTTCATTTATCAGAATCACTTTGACTATTCTGGGTCTTTCCTAACTCCATATGAATTTTAGGATAGTTTCGTCTAGTTCTGTAAAGAATGTCATTGGTATTTTGATAGGAATTACATTGAATCTGTAGATTTCTTTAGATAGTATGGATATTTTAACAATATTAATTCCTTCAACCCATGAACCAGATTATCTTTCCATGTATTGTGCTGTCAATTATTTTTAATCAGTGTGTTAAGCAAAATTTTTATTTTTTAATTTTTTGAAAAGAATTATTTATTGAAAGGTATAACTACAGAGAGAGAGAGAGAGAGAGAGAGAGACCTTCAATCTGTTTGTTTACTCCTCATATTGTTGCAACACCCAAGGATGGGCCAGGCAGGAGCCAGGAACCAAGAACTATATGCAGGTTTCCCATATAGGTGGCAGGGGCACAAGTAGTTAGGCCATCTTCCACTACCTTCCTAGGCACGTCGGCAAGAAGTTGATCAGAAGCATAGTATCTGGGACTTGAACTGACACTTCAATGTAGGATGCCAGTATAGTGACAACACCAGTCCATGGTTATTTCATTAAATAAATTCTCAATGCCTTTTTTTTTCTCCTTAAATTATCCCTATAATATGAATGTTGTTAACTTAATAGTGTTCTATGTGTTTTGTAGGCTTTCTCTATTCTTTTGCATTATTTTTGACTGAGTTAGTTCAAAAGTTTTGCCCTCGAGATCAGAAATTTTTTTTCAGCTTGGTCTATTCTGTTGTTGAAGCTTTCCATTTTATTTTTAATTTCATTGATTCAAGTGCTCCGCTCCAAAATTTCTGATTTGTTATTTTTAGTGACTTCTATTTCTCATTCATATTATGAATTGTTTTCCTTATTTCTTTGAATTGTCTGATTTCTCTTGCATCTCATTGAAATTCCTTAATATTGCTTTGAATTCTTTTTCAGACATTTCATAGATTTTTTTAATCAAGATATATTTCTGAAGGACTATTTTTTGTTCTTTTGGAGGTGTCACACTTCCTAGCTTCTTTATGCTTCCTGTATGTATGTTAACATCTATATGTCTGGCATAACAGCTCCTTCTTTATGAGGTAGTTTTCATTGGAAAAGATTCTGTTGTTATTTAGAGGTAATGTGATGTGTCAGTTAGGTAGTTGCTTTGGCTTTGGTTCTAGGTGAGCCCAGAAGTGTAACCTCCCAGTGATTTCTTCAGCAATCATCAATGTCAGTGGTGTTTAGACTACCACAGTCATCTGGTCTGCAGGAGTTTGTAGAGGTAGTTGTGTGATCAAAGTGTGTGTCTACAGGCCCAAGGAGTTGGCTGTCAAGCACACTAGGGTTTGAGATGGCAGTAACCCTGTTCCTGGTGTTGTAGATCATACTGGGGACAGTTCCCTTCTCTGGCCAAGCAAGCTCTGAGTGATGCTGGAGCTTATAACACCAATGGCGATGGTCCTGGGACTGTGTGATATAGATAGGATTTTCCCAAGTCTGGATCACTGGGCATGGGTGAAAGTGGGGCTTATGGAATAAAAAATCTTCGTGCCAGCACTGAGAAATTTGAAGGGGTCCTTGTTCCAGTCCAGAGAATTAAGACAGGTTATGCTGGAGATTATTCACTGGTGGTGGGGATGGAGAAATGGAATTCACGCGAGCCCTGGAGCAGTGGAATGCAGTCTTCCTTAGGTACTATAGGATGAGTTCCTGTGATTCAATGAACATAATACTAGTTGTGACAGTCTGAAGCTGCAGGACAAGAAGTGTATACAGGTGAGGCCTGTATACAAGCTTGTATGTTGGCTGCTGCTGGCACCAATCCCAAAAAAGCATAGGGGAATTGCCCTAAATCACACGAGTGAGTATAGCTCCAAGCCTTGAGCCATGCAATCCCGCAGCTGCTGGGTGGAGAGGGATCTGGTCTCTGTCTTGTGAACCTCCCTGCTTCTGGATGTGAGTCTTCCAGTGGCAGCAGAGCTGTTTGCTGTCCCTTAGGACAGAATGGTATTTAGCAGTGGCTGTATGGCAGCAGCTCAGGTCTGGTCTTTGGGGGTGGGAAGATCTTTCTCTAGAGCAAAGGAAGTTGTTCAGATCCCAGTCAGCTTTCTGAATTTTAAGCCAGTGAGGACTGGAATTCTCCTACACCGTCTGTCTGTGATGATGGCTGGAGTAGTGAAGCTTCCCACTTATTTTTCGCAAGATGGAGTTCCCCGGCTGGAGAGTTGGGACAGCGGCTGTTGTGGCCTTTGTTTCTCTCTGTGTGTCTCTGCTGACTGTCAGAATCTCCCTGCTGTTTACATGTCTTGTCTCTTCTTTTTTTTTTTTTTAACTTTTATTTAATAAATATAAATTCCCAAAGTACAGCTTTTGGATTACAGCAGCTTCCTCCCCCCCCCCCCACAACTTCCCTCTCACCCACAACCCTCCCATCTCCCACTACCTCTCCCATCCCATTCACATCAGGATTAATTTTCAATTATCTTTGCATATAGAAAATCAATTTAGTACATATTAAGTAAAGATTTCAACAGTTTGCACCCACACAGACACACAAAGTGTAACATACTAATTGAGTACTAGTTTTAGCATTAATTTACATTGTACAACACATTAAGGACAGAGATCCTACATAAGGAGTAAGTGCACAGTGACTCCTGTTGTTGATTTAACAATTGACACTCTTGTTTATGGCGTCAGCAATCACCCGAGGCTCTTGTCATGAGTTGCCAAGGCTATGGAAGCCTTTTGAGTTCGCCAACTCTGATCTTATGTAGACAAGGTCAAAGTCAAAGTGGAAGTTCTCTCCTCCCTTCAGAGAAAGGTACCTCCTTCTTTGATGGCCCATTCTTTCCACTGGGATCTCACTCCCAGAGATCTTTCATTTAGGTTTTCTTTTTTTGCCAGAGTGTCTTAGCTTTCCATGCCTAAAATACTCTCATGGGCTCGTCAGCCAGATCTGAATGCCTTAAGGGCTGATTCTGAGGCCAGAGTGCTGTTTAGGACATCTGCCATTTTATGAGTCTGCTGTGTATCCTGCTTCCTTTACTGAAGTTTTCCCTCAGGCTCTGGAAACACAGTCCTTGCTTTGTTGTTCTGCTGCCTCTCTTTGCTGGAGGCCAGTACAGGTCTCTCCATTCAGCCATCTTGGATCTCCCCTTCTACAGTATTGTTTGAATGAAATACTGTGATACATGCAATCTCTTTCAATCCTCACATCATTGTGAAATAAGGGTCATGATCCCCATTTTAAAGAAGGTGACATTGTCACTGAGGAAGTTAACCTGCCTTAGATAAGATTAACCACATGATAAATAAATCGAAGATTGAGTGTAGGTCCTCAGAATCTCACTCAACTCAGTTACTCTCCACAAATTCACATTACCAGCACTGTGGTTATCTAATCCAAGCAAGAGTGTTTCAGTTTGTTCAGAGAAACCAACATATTTAATTTTTCAATAATTGATTATGTCACAGGTATTAAAGTTTTTTTTAAAAAAAATAAGTAAATTATCCATCTGGTTTAGGTTAGAAAAGCATGTGTCTCCCTTTGTTACACTCAGTATAAGGGACACTGACACAAATAACAGACTTCTAGTTGCTAATGATGGAGGCCACATATCTGCATTGTTCTAAGACATGTGCAATAACAAGAGTAACAGCCGCAGAAGTCAACGCTGTGACTGCCAGGGCCCTGCCCACATCCTGGAAGGCTTGTTGTTTTCAATGGGGTTGGTAGCCATCGTGAAAACTGGAAAATTCAAATCAAAGCAGATGTGGTTTGTAGAGCTCTTTATAGAGTCAAGGTAGGCAAATTCATTTGTAACAAAATACATGCAATGAAAGTCCTTTGGGATAAACATTACTAAATAAAGTTGCTGAAACGCTGTGGATTTTTAACCACAGAGTAATTCCCTAGTAATCAGTTTTGAATGCTGACAGGCTTGTTTTCTTCTGAGTTTCCTATTTCTGACCTCTCTAACTCCCTTCTTTGGCAACAGTAAGAATATTCCAAAATAATTCTTTCCAAGGACTTACTGTCAGCAGCTGTAAAACCTCTAAACTTCTGTTTTCCTTTGGCTAGTCATTAAGTGAGGTCAGTGTGGGATTTATGTCATATTTTCTAGTTGAATTAAACAGATTCTCAACTGGTAAAAAATGTGAGGTTCTAGATTGCCAATCTCTCAAGAGTTATTTTTAATTTTTTAATTTATTATTTTTTATTTATTTGCTTGTCATTGATAAAGACAGTGACAGAGAGAAGAGAGCTCCTACCTGCCGGATCACTCTCCAAATGTCTACCGCAGCTGAGAATGGGCCAGGCCAAAGGCAGGAGCCCAGAACTCAATGTTGGGCTGCCATGTCGTTGGCAGGGACCCAAGTACTTGAGCCATGGTCTGCTGCTTCCCAGGGTGTGTACTAGAACGATGCTAGAATCAGGAGTGGAGCTGCGACTAGAAACCAGGCACTCCAATGGGGTATACAGGAGTTCCAAGTGGTGTTTAATCCACTAGGCCAAACATCTGCCTCACAAAGAGTTTTAAAACCCGATTATTATGTCACAAGAAACAGCCTTGCTAAATATCTAATATATAGGTTAGATGTAGTTTGAACTCACCTACCTGATATTTTATTTTCATAAATAGATTAAAAGAGTCTGAAAGAAATGAACTTGGACATGTTTTTTAAACACTAGGAAAATTATTTATGAAACATGAGAAATAGTATAGAACATTAAAACCACAGAGTTAAACTCTCCCTGTTACAAATATACTCTATTTTTCTATCAGGGAGACACACACACACACACACAAACACACACAGTGGCCAGGTATGTTCTGGAGGAAACTTCCTAAAGTAGTAAGATCACTCATAAACACAGTTTATGACAATTATTTTATTGAAAGAGAATGACCAAATGTTACTATGCCTGGTGATGACTCAGCATACTTAATTTCTTTGGTGGAGATTTAATACCCTATGAAATGTTGTTTAGGTTCAGAAAGCGTTGGCTAGAAATGCAAAACTTCACTGAAGTGTACTCCCTCATCTCCTAAAGTTCTTGTAGTTAAAGTCATAAGTCATTTCTTTAATCTCCTTGAATAATAAAAAGCCTTTATATTTGGTTCTGATTATCCTTTTAAACTTATATTTGCCCCCTGTCATTCTAACCTATCCCCAACAGCATGGAACAGGAGCTTACATAGACTTTTTCTGATATTGCTTCTTTGTAAAAACAGTTCTCTGCCTGGAAATAATTATGCCCCCTGTGTCTATCAGCATTTAAATTTTCCTGAAGTCGTCACTCACATAGCACTTCCTTAATGAAATCCTTTCCATCAACCATGGGAAAAATTGAACAGTCCTTTCTTTCTGTTTTACAAGTACTTACTTTGTATCTGTGTTCCAACACTTAACCCAGTCATGTGTATTCTACCAGATTAATTCACTGACTTTTATAGAAATGTCACTAATGTGGCAAGAACTATAACTGAAATGATGGAAAACAGCTGATCTACCAAATATAGAAAAACATTACTGCACAGAGGAGGCAATCAACGCACACATTTATGTGCCTCAAAAGGATAGTGATAATGTCTAATTGATCCTTGCATCACCAGTATTAACCCCGATGTAAATTGTAGCAAGCATAGTATCAGTGTTTATTGAAATGAAATGACTTGGACATGATTTTCAGAGTTAACACTTGGATTTCCATATCATCAATTAAAGAAAAGCATTTCTGGGGGCTGGCGCTGTGGCTCACTTGGCTAATCCTCCGCCTGAGGTGCCAGCATCCCTTATGGGCACTGGGTTCTAGTCCCGGTTGCTCCTCTTCTGGTCCAGCTCTCTGCTGTGGCCCGGGAAGGCAGTGGAGGATGGGCCAAGTCCTTGGGCTCCTGCACCGGCGTGGGAGACCAGGGGGAAGCACCTGGCTCCTGGCTTCAGATTGGCATAGTTCTGGCTGTAGCGGCCATTTGGGGAATGAACCAACAGAAGGAATACCTTTCTCTCTGTTTCTCTCTCACTGTCTGTAACTCAACCTCTCAAATAAATAAAAATAAAAAATCTTTAAAAAAAAAAAAAGAAAAGCATTTCTGGGACAGGCACCATGGCACAGTGGATTATGCCATTTCATGGAATGCCCACATCCCAAACAGTAGTGCCAGCTTGAGTACCAGCTACTCTGTGCTTTGATCCTACTCCCTAATACACCTGGGAGGAAGCAGATGATGACTGAAGCGCTTGGGTCCCTGCCACCAACATAGGAGACCCAGATAGGGTTCCTGACTCCTGGCTGCAGCCTGGCCTAGCCCTGGCTGTTGTGGACATTTGGAGATAGAACCAGCAGATAGAAGCTCTCTGTCATTCTGTGTTTCAAATAAAATCTTTTTTAAAAAAGAAAAATTTCTTTAAGCAGGTTTCTGCTCATGTCACTGCTACACTCTAGAACAAGTCAAAGAGATTTATTATACAAGATTATACATTTATTTACCTAATGATTTTAAAAACTCCTAGGGTAGAAATCTATTAGTCACAAACTCAGCCTGAAAAACTTCTGAGTGTTTCTAAACTACATTCTGTGAACTGTTAATATGTATTAAAGGAAAAAAAGGAGATTAATGATGAAAGAAATTTAGGAAACATTGAGTTAAACTAAGTTAAACAAGACTATTATACAACTTCTCTGATGCAATTATGTGTTGTAAATTTCTAAGAGGGAAGTAGAGTATGATTTATTTCCAAAAACCTGTTTAACCAAGGAATCCTTTCATCGAGGAGGGTCATATGAAAAGTGACGATGTAATTGATTGCTCAGAGTCAGATGGGTTTTAGGGTGAAGGGAAGAAAGGTTAATAATTATGCTACAGTCCTGGGAAGGCAGTGGAGGATGGCCCATGTCCTTGGGCCCTGCACCCACATGGGAGACCAGGAGGAAGCACCTGGCTCCTGGCTTCGGATTGGCGCAGTATGCCGGCCATAGGGGCCATTTGGGGGGTGAACCAACAGAAAAAGGAAGACCTTTCTCTCTGTCTCTCTCTCTCTCTCACTGTCTAACTCTGCCTGTCCAAAAAAAAAAAAAAAAAAAAAGAAGAAGAAGAATTATGCCACAGCAACAGATATAAACTGCATTTGAACCAGGAAAAATAAAATGTATGATGTATGATCACTCCACATTTTCTTTGGAAAACACTTTGAAAAAACTGATTTAATATGGTTAAGGGAAAACTTATTTTATGTTAGTGTGCATCTAATATTAGTATTTGTGTTGATAAGGATAACAACAGGAAGCTCATAAGACCATTAAGCAAATGACACATTTTTATTTTTCTAGCTCAAGGATACTTGCCATTTTTATAGCTCTTTTCCTGAAGCTGCGTAATTTGAATGACAAGGTCATGCTGCTGGGAAGAACAATACACAATGGAATCCTCACTTAGCACGTGGGATGATAACTGAAGAATGCTATCTTCTGACCTGAAAGCCACTCTGTGCAAGGTTCTACAGTTGCATAGATCAACTATCTCTTCTTTAAATGTTATAGATATTGGCTACATTATCAATGAATTCACTTACAGAAAGCAGCAGAATCTCTGGTTTTGATGAAAGGTTCTTCATAAAACAACCTCCGTGGGGCCAGTGATGTAGCATAGGAGGTAAAGCTGTTGCCTACAGTGCCAGCAATCCCATATGGGTGCCAGTTTGAGTCCTGGCAGCTCCACTTCTGATCCAGCTCTCTACTATGGCCTGGGAAAGCAGTAGAAGATGGCCCAAGTCCTTGGGCCCCTGCACCCACGTGGGAGACCTGGAATAAGCTCCTGGCTCCTGGCTTCAGATAGGCGCAGCTCCGCCCTTTGCGGCCAATTAGAGAGTGAACCAGTGGATGGAAGACCTCTCTCTCTCTCTCTCTGCCTCCCCTCTCTCTGTGTAACTCTGACTTTCAAATAAATAAATAAATCTTAAAAAAAAAAAAAACCTCCATTTATGAAGTAACACAAGCTCTAGACCAACAGTGTTCATAGAAACATGATGAGAGTCACAATGCATTTATCTTACATTTTTCAATAGACACCTTAAGTTTTTAAAACATGACAGTTATAATTTTGATAATTTAAAGTATATCCATAGTATTATTATTTTAACATACAATGTAAACATATTAGTCACATATTTTAATTTTCTTCTTTATATTAAATCTTTGCAGTCTGGGAGCTGTCACTGTGGTGCACTAGGTTAAGCTGCTGCCTATGACATTGGCATCCCATATCAGAGTACCAGTTCGAGTCTCGGTTGCTCTACTTCCAATCCAGCTCCCTGTTAATGTGGTTGGGAAGGCACTGGAAGATGGCCCAAGTACTTGGGCCCTTGCCACCCATGTGGGAGATCCAGATAGAGTTCTTGGCTCCTGGTTTTGACTTGGCCTACCTCCGGCCATTGCAGCCTTCTGAGGAGTAAACTAGCAGATGGAAGACACCCCCCCCCCACCTCGACCTCCCTCATAACTGTCTTTCAAATAAATGCATAATGCTTTTTTAAAAATTTGCAGTCTGATAATAGTCCCTCAGAGCTGTGACTACTCTTATGCCAAGCATCCATGTGGCTGGCTAGTGGCTATTATATTGGAGACAGAGTTCCAGAACTACTCTTAGACAATTTTAATTTGGCTGTTCAATACTTTCAGATATTTTTACTTAATGATTTTAAGAAAGCTTTACTATTTATTAAAGAAAATTAGATATTGAAAATAACAGTAGCTGATATTTCATGTTTTTATACATACCAGCCACCATGACAAGTGTTTTCTATATATTACCTGATGCAATTCTTGTGCCTATGCAATAGTTACTAACCTTATCTCTATTATTAAATAAGGAAGCAAGACTGAGAAACATTAAATAATGTGTCTAAGGCATTTAATTGGTAAGCTAGGGCAATGTAATATAGTGAATAAAAGCCAGTATAATGATGTGGTGCCCTAACTTTGAATTCCCACTCAAATGTTTAGCAAACATGATTCTGGGCAGCTTACTTACTGAGCAAAAGTAATTCATAATATTGTAAAGATTTACTGAATAATGTAAAGATTTAACACAAGATCTGTCACATATTAGACTCAATAATTACTGATTTTGTTAGTATTTCTGTTGTTGTTAGTGTTATAATAAGTATTATAAAGTAGCAGAGCTAGGAAACAAATTCAAGTCTCTCTGATTTTAGGAGCTACCCTTTCAATGAGAATTACAGAATTTTCATCCAAGCAATACATATTGTATTGCAGTTAATTCTGAAAAATGTGATAATATAGTAATATTATCTGATAGTTTTAATGTATATCTAGTGTGTTTGTTTTTGCTTTGGAAATTATCTATTGATAAAGCAATAGATAATGAGTACTCATGTGGTAAAACCCAACCTAGGTGAATCAATTTTAATTCTTTAGAAGAAAGGTATTATGTAAATCCAAGAGTATATAATTGTTTTAAATAATTATGACATTTTCAACTATTATGTTTGGTTGCCTCTTTAAAAACATTTATGTGGAGATGAAACCTTTAAAAAAAAAACCTTTCTATTTTGAAAATGTTCAAACACACAGAAAACAGAGAGAATTTCATAATGAATTCTCATGAAGCTATCATGCAGCTTCAACAATTTACAGTATAATTTTAATTTCATCTATGCCCTTTCCACCTAAACCCTCACCACTATCACCATTATTGTCTCTAATGTATTATTTTAAAGAAAATTCCAGATGTCACATTATTTTAGCTCTAAATATGGTATTATGTGTCTCTGAAAGATAAGGATGTCCCGTGGAACATTTCAGAACTATGCTAACAGTGCTTTTGTCCATGAGGAAGCTTTTATCTGGGAATCCCAGTTTTAATTCTCCTTAATTGCCAGGCCAAAGAAATTTCCAAGATGTAGCACTGATACCAGAATTTTATTTGGTCTTAGACAATGGTATTCAAAATTTTTCCTCTCAAGATCTCTTTATGAACTCAAATAATTGAAGGATCTCATAGAGTTTTGGTGTGTGTGAATCTTATGTATTGGTATTTTTTATTAAAAATTAACACTTTAAAATGTTCAAATAATATTAATTTTAAAATAAAAATAAAGTGTAGTTAAAACGTGGAGTCTGGGGCCTTATATAAACCAGTTACATATTAACATGAATAATAGACTTGTATATAAATAGCTTTATTTTTTCAAAACAAAAATAAGCTCATGAAAAGAGTGGCATGTTTTACATTTTGTAAATCTCATTAAGATCTGCTTAATGGAATTCATTTGAATTCTTCTAACCACTTTTGAATTCAATTTATTGCAATATATTGTGTTTTGGTTCATGAAGTACAATTAGTTTAAAAAAGATCCATCAATATAAGCTAAAAATACAGGTGTAAGTTTGAAGAGGGATAGAGTATTTTGATAGTCAAAGGATTTCCCTGCTGATTATTTATGATTTACAAAGTAAAAAAGTTTTAATTTTACAGTGAAGAACTCTACTGGATTCCACCTTAGCCAAGCTGACATCACCCAAATAGTAAACTGACAGTCTGTGCCACTGGTGTAGTGCCTAAGGGCACAATATTGCTTATCTTGTATTCTTGTCAAAAGATTCATAACCTGTATCTCATCACTAAAAAACTTGGCCTGAACTTAAAAGAATTACTGTTGTCGGGGCACTAGGTTAATTCTCCGCCTGTGGCGCCAGCATCCCATGTGGGCACTGGTTCTAGTCCCGGCTGCTCCTCTTCCGGTCCAGCTCTCTGCTGTGGCCTGGGAGAGCAGTGGAGGACTACCCAAGTGCTTGGGCCCCGGCACCAGCGTGGGTGACCAGAGGGAGGCACCTGGCTCCTGGCTTCAGACTGGTGCAGTGCCGGCCATAGCGGCCATTTGGGGAGTGAATCAACGGAAGGAAGACCTTTCTCTCTGTCTCCCTCTCTCACTGTCTATAACTCTACCCATCAAATTAAAAAAAAAAAGACACTGTTTGCGAGAGAGAAAATACTTCTAGCCACTGGTTCATTCCCCAAATGCCTGCAATAGCCAGGGCTTGATCACACTGAAGCCAAGAGCCCAGAACTCCATCCAGATCTCCCACATGAGTAGCAGGGACCCAAGTACTTGGGCCATCATCTGCCACCTTCCCAGCCTGTTAACAGGAAGCAAGATTGAAAACAATAGTGGGGACTCAAACCAGCACTCCAGGATGGGATGTGGACATGCTAAGCTTTTATTTAACCTGCTGCAGTACAGCACTCACCAAAAGGCTAAAAATTTTGCCTTCCTATAAAGTAAGTGGCATATGATTTAGGGCCTGAATGTTAAGCCTTGTCTAATGGAAGTATAATGGAAGCTGCATGTGTAATTTCTTATTTTCTGGTATCCACATTAAAAAATACATATACATTATATAAAGTTAATTTTAGTAATATTTTATATTTAACCCAATATATCCAAAATGCAAGCTGACTTCAAGATGTTCATGGAAAAATGGAATCAAAAGATAAAAATTGGGACCAGCACTGTGGCATAGTGGGTAAAGGCACTACCTGCAGTGCCAGCATCCCCTATGGGTGCGGTTCAAGTCCCAGATGCTCTACTTCCTATCCATCTCTCTGCTAAGGCCTAGGAAAGCAGTGGAATATAGCCCAAGTGCCTGGGCCCCTGCACCCATGTTAGAGACCTGGAAGAAGCTCCTGGATCCTGTCTTCAAATTGGTCCAGCTCTTGCCTTTGTGGCCATTTGGAGAGTGAACCAGTGTATGGAAGACTCTCTCTCTCTCTCTGTAAATCTGTCTTTCAAATAAATAAATTAATTTAAAAAAAAAGATAAAAATTGAGGCGGGCACTGTGGCACAGCAGGTTAATGCCCTGGCTTGAAGCACTGGCATCCCACATGGGCACTGGTTCTAGTCCCGGCTGCTCCTCTTCCGATTCGGCTCTCTGCTATGGCCTGGGTCAGCAGTAGAAGACAGCCCAAGTCCTTGGGCCCCTGCACATGAGTGGGAGACCCAGAAGAAGCTCCTGGCTCCTGGCTTCAGATCGGCACAGCTCCGGCCACCTGGGGCGTGAACCAGTGGATGGAAGACCTTTCACTCTGTCTCTACCTCTCTCTGTAATTCTGCCTTTCAAATAAATAAATCTTTTAAAAAAGATAAAAATTAACAATATAAATTTTATTTCTCAACAAAATCTCCACCAAGTGCCAGACAATTTTGTAAACAATGACACCAGCCATTTAATCCATTTCTAATAAACTGAGGGTCATAAAATTTAATCATGTCAGTGCAGTCCTTTTTTTTTTTTTTTTTTTTTTTTTGGTAGTTTACTTACTTATTTGAAAGGCAGAATTTAAAGTGCTGCATGTGAATGAGAACCCTTTTGGATTCGATTCTTCTTATTTTCCAGATAAGTGAAGTAGCTTGATGAGCGTGAGCCTGCAAACTTGAGATACATGTGTTGGCCTCTATTTTTTTCCTATGAGTTCAAGTCTCCTAACTCCTGGTTTAGTGGGCTTTCCATTACACCAGTTGCCTGAGAAATTTGCCATTTTGCAGATGCATCCCATATCAGAGTGCCTAGTTTTGAGTCCCACTTCTACTTCTAGCTTCTTGCTAATGCACAGCCTGAGAGGTAGGAGACATTGGTGATGTTTCAAATACTTGGGTCCCTGTCACTCATGTAGGAGACCCATTTAGTTCCTGATTCTTTGCTCCACTCTGGCCCAGGCCTAGTTATTGTAGACATTTGAGAAGTGAAGTAGCAGACAGAAGATCTCTCTCAGTCTCTCTCAGTACACACAGAAGAGATTCCTAACTTAGAGAAGCCTTCCTGGAAGTAGAGATACCTAAGCCAAGACATTAAGTGTGACTTGCAATTGGCTAGGGGTAAAGGAAGTGGGAGATAAGAAATGTCAAAGTGAAGAGTCAGAAGGGAAAAGGCCTCAGTGGTGAGAGAACATTCATTCAAGGAACTGATGAGTTTCAGGAAGGATCCCTGTAAACTGAGGCAGGTGCGGTGGACGCATGCTGTGCAGATCATGAATTTCATGGGAGGGGAATGGAAGATACTGAAGGGGTTTTGAGTAGCTTGTGACAAAACCTGGTATACATTGCAGGGAGATCCTGGGACTGCAGTGTTGAATATGAATCAGAGAAAGACGAGAGATCCACTAATTAGCAGTTTTGCAATTATCGCAATGATGCAAGTTAGGCATCTGATCTAGAATGGTGGTCACGGGGACTGGTGAGAGCAGAAAGGGAGAAGGGTAGCAGGAAGAAGGGTCAAAATTCACAGGGTGTGGTGGTGACCAAGGTCAAGGCAGGGGATGTAACACTGAGTGAGCTAAATACAGGGCCAAGGATTGGACCTGTGAGGCCATGTCTCATTCACTCTTGACTCCCCACCACCTAGCAGACTCTCATGCATGACAGGGTGGGAAGCAAATGTTTGGGGACTGAAAGGATAAAGATGGATTTATTGACTGACTGACTAAATGAATTCATTAATTAGAAAGCAGAGAACTTGAAAAGAGAGATAAAAGTAAAGAACAAACATTGGTAAAGAAAAAGAAAGCTCAGTTTGAATAATTAAAACATTCCCATCTGGATTGAGAATATTTTGAGTTCTGAATCATGAGCTTAAGGGATTTAAATAAAACAGTGAAGTTTTGTACCAGTGAATTGCTCACTGTAAAGAAAATGCAGGGCCGGCGCCATGGTGCAGTAGGATAATCCTCTGCCTGCGGTGCCAGAGTCCCACACATGGGCATCGGTTCTAGTCCTGGCCGCTCCTCTTCCAGTCCAGCTCTCTGCTACAGCCTGGGAAAGCAGTAGAGGATGGCCCAAGTGCTTTGGCCCCTGTACCCACATGGGAGAGACCAGAAAGAAGCTCCTGGCTCCTAGCTTCGGATGGGCACAGCTCCAGTCGCTGAGGCCATTTGGGGAGTGAACCAGTGGATGGAAGACCTTTCTCTCTGTCTCTCCCTTTCACTGTCTATAACTCTACCTCTCAAATAAAAATAAATAAAATATTAAAAAAGAAGATGAAAATGCACACATACACATCAAGGAAAACTGGATCATTGAAAGCAAATACCATGTAAGAAATGCATGTTAAGTAAAAACACTCTATGTGATGGGATTTATCCTAAGAACATATAACTACACATTAGTTATTTCTTGTTTGAACTAGTACAAAATCAAACTAGTATAAATTAATATTAAATTTAAAAACCAGTTTCAGCTAGTGATCAATGTGTACTTACCTTCCTCTTTCATAAAAAAAGAAATATTAAAGAGAATAACAAAGCAAACTATGTGTAAATAGACAAGTATTGACTAAAATTGTAAATACTCAATTTTTAAAATTTGCAAAACCTGGCTCAAATATGACAGACCACTTTCCCTGATTCTTTCCCATAGACATGAGCAAACAGGAATTCACACAGTTCCTCCGCACCTGTGAAGATAGTAAGGTATCTTACAACACTTTTGATTGTCACAATGTGGGGTGCTACTGGCATTTAGTGGATATAGATCAGAAATGTTGCTGAGCATCCTACAATGCACAGGAAATCTCCTCAAAATAATTAGGCAGTCCAGAACGTCCACAGTGCCAAGGTGCAGCAATCTGGTATTTGGTTCCTGAAATCTACATAGGGGCAGACCTCATCATTGACTGCGATTTAATCGCAGTGAAGAGTGAGGAAACAGTTCCCACATACATCAGAGTCCGTTAACTTGGCACCACTTAAAGGAAGACTGGCTTTCTTCAGTTCTCAGCTGAAGTTTAACTGTGATATAGCAAGAAAGGGAAAGTGTTTTCATTTAATGTTTTATAAAGCATTTTCTATTTAGAAATAGGTTTTTCCTTTGATTTCCTCTTCCCAAGGCCAAATATTTACATTCAAAGTGCCTGCGACTGGACTTCCCATCTTTTTTCCAAAATCTATCTCTTCCTCACTCCATTTTGCTATTAATGGAATTATTATCTTTTGCTACTCCTTCTCCTTAAGACCCCCAATGGATTGTCAAATCCTGGTGATTCTAATCCTGCTCTGTTTATGACATCAATTCATTCCTTCATACTCTCAATGCAACATCCCTAATCCATGTCTTATAACATTTCACGGATCATAACAGTAGCTTCACAGTGGACACAGAATCCCTGCCACATAATCTTAGGCATATATATAATAAATGAAACCTGTTTACTGGTAAGTCTTTTCACAACTCTGCTTATGTAAATTCTTTGCTCCAAAGCCCATTATTTCCCCATTGCCTCTTGAATAACCTGGCCCCATTGTACTCTAGTTTCTGAATTAGTCACTGGTCTCCTCCACATGACAAATGTTCCTCCCAAGCAGCATTCCTGCATTTCCCAACTGCCACCTTCTTCACATGCTTCACTCACCAGGAACCTCTTCATGACTCACCATGCTGCCTGCCTTTCCAGGACTGCCCAGCCTTAATGCCACCTTTTCCACAAAGTCTTCCCTGGAGCTTCCATGATAGGGTTTTTTTTTTTTTTTTTTCCCCCTTAATATCCCAGTATGGAAATGATTTCCAAATGCCAGTTCACAAGCAATCAGTAACAAACATTTTTCTCCTGGCTGTGACAAAATGAAATGAATTTCTTTAGGTAGGCATATTCATTCAGATCAAACCACTAACCCTTTGTTCTGACATCACATCCAGCCTAACTTTCTGTGTTACGATATCCTGGGGGCCAGCATTGTGGCGTACTGGGTAAAGGCGCTGCCTGAGACGCTGGCATCCTGTACGGGAGCTGGTTTGGGTCCGGGCTGCTCCACTTCTGCTCCAGCTCTCTGCTTATGTGCCTGAGCAAGCAATAGAGGATGGACTAAGTCCTTGGGCCCCTGTACCCATATGGGAGGCTCAGAAGAAGCTCCTGGCCCCTGGCTTTAGCTGGCCTAGCCCTGATCATTGTGAAATTTGAGGAATGAACCAGTGGATGAAGATTTCCCTCTTTGTTTCTAACTCTGCTTTTAAAATAAATAAACAAATCTTTTCAAAAAAAGAATTTTAAATCCTGCCTCTTTAATGAGCAAGTTGATTTAAAAAATAATTACATGTCAAAAAAAAAAAAAAAGGTTTTAAGGGAAATTTTACTGGGTCATGAAATCCAAAAGCTTCTTTTATGTATCAGTAAGTGATCAAGTTTTTGGTTTTTATCTTTTGAAACCTCTTTCCTTTTGGATTTGAGGTAGCTATTGGTACTTGATGGTTAACTGTAGTGGACACTGCAAGGCATCACCCACATCCTCATTCCAAGTGGCCTGTGACACCAGCTGCCGGGAAGGCTGCTGGCAGATAGCCCCTTCAGGGCCGCTGCAATTGCAGAGAACCACCTCAAACGAGGCCATGCCCTTTTCTTGGCAGCTCACAGCCAAGACTAATTAAAATCATCTAGGAATACCCTGCAGGGACATCCTAGCTCCAGAGGTTCTCCTGGATGGACCAAAACAATTGCTACGTCTGCTTCACAACTCTACTTTCCTTCTGCCTGCTCCTGCTTTCTTCCTCCCTCAATAGGGACAGATCCCGGGGCACATCCGCATACAGTCTAACCATGAAACCACCCTTAAAATTGGATTTTATGGTTTCCAACCCGCTTTGTTAGGTCTTTGAAACCTAAAAGCATGTTCTTTGTTTTTTAAGAATTATTTATTTGAAAGGCAGACACACACACACACACACACACACAGAGAGAGAAAGAGAGAGAGAGGTTTTCTATCTGCTGCTTCATTTCCCAAATGGCTGCAATGGTCAGGGCTTGATGGATCTGAAGCAAGAAGCCAGGAGCTCTTCCTGGTCTCCCACATGATTACAGGGGCCCAAGAACTTGGGCCATCTTCTGATGCTTTCCCAGGTGCCTTAGCAGGGAGCTGGATCAGAAGTGGAGCATCTGGGAATCAAACCAGTGCCCATATGGAATGCTGGCACCACAGGATTTATCCACTATGCCACATGCTGAGCCCTATAGCTATGTTCTTAATCTTCTTGTCCTCCCAAAAATCTTTACTCTGTATGTACCTTAATCATAATAGATACTTGATGCAATAAGAGAGATTGATTAAGGCAGATCCTCTTGCTGGAAACCATAATTCTCCTGAGGAAAGAAGAAAGACTAAACAGACATGGCTAACAAACTTAGTATTCGTGTTTCTCTTACTGTGACTATATCATACAGGTTCTACTTTAACATTGGTAAATTCTTACATTGGATTTATAAGCTGACACAAGAAACACAATTTAAAATGTCAAAATGTTCTGGAGGGTGCTGGCACTGTGGCATAGCAGGTAAAGCTGCCACCTGCAGTGCCAGCATCTCATATGGGCAACAGTTCGAGTCCCCGCTGCTCCACTTCTGATCCAGCTCTCTGCTATGGCCTGGGCAAGCAGCAGAACACGGCCCAAATGCTTGGGCCCTTACACCTACATGGAAGATCCAGAGGAAGCTCCTGGCTCCCGGCTTTGGATCAGCCCAGCTCCAGCCATTGTAGTCATTTGGAGAGTGAACCAGTGGATGGAAGATTCTCTCTCTCTCTTTCTCTCTCTCTTTCTCTGCCTCTCTATAACTCTGTCTTTCAAATAAATGAATAAATTTTAAAAAAATCAATACGAGTCTTAGAAAGTCTCTAAAAACAGAAAGAAATTATAGAAAACAATAAAAGGAATTTATTAGAAGGATGTGAGGGTCATACAAATCTTATACAGGACACAGGACCGAAAAGGCTAACCTCATTTGCCAAGATAATAGCAAAAGAAAATAATGGCCAATCTCCTCAGCTAGTCACTGTAAGAAATGAATTATCTTTTGCATTTTTTTGTTTGTTTGTTAGAGAGCAACTCCTTTTGAAACACAAATTTCAGGGAGTAAAGATTTGCGTGGCCTCACTTGAGTTGCATATCCACCTGCTCAAAGGTGAGAGGACCTCTGGATTGACAGTCCCACCAAGTTTGCATACAACAAAGGGTGTAGCTCCCCAAGTGGCAATGGCAGTGCCATTACTAAAATAAGGGCGGTGCATATGTACAGTACACACTGGTGACTCTGCCTGCCTTAGACGCTCTTCAGATGACAAACGAAAAACAAGGAAGCACTGCAGCAGCCATGGCCCAGGACATGTAATCAAAATGCCCTGTAGTTTCACACACTCAGAATTGCTAAATGGGAAGTACCTTAGTAAGACAGATCATTACTAGAAATTAAAAAAAACAAACAAACAAACAAACAAAAAAAACCAGAAAATACACTTAAACTGTATCAACAAAATCTATGAAAATTGCTTTTTAATTTTTGCTTTGTTTATTTTCTCTTTTTTAAATTTTTTAAAAGATTCATTTATTTATTTGAAAGTCAGAGTTACACACAGAGACAGAAGGAGAGGCAGAGAGAGAGGTCTTCCATCCGCTGGTTCACTCCCCAATTGGCCGCAACGGGCGGAGCTGCACTGGTCTGAAGCCAGGAGTCAGGAACTTCTTCTGGGTCTCCCACGCGGGTGCAGGGGCCCAAGGATTTGGGCCATCTTCTACTGCTTTCCCAGGCTATAGCAGAGAGCTGGATCAGAAGTGGAGCAGCTGAGTCTCGAACCGGCACCCATATGGGATGCTGGCACTGCAGGCGGCGGCTTTACCCGCTATGCCACAGCACCAGCCCGTACAACTAATTTTTCTAAATTCCTCACTTAGCATTTTCATACCAAGACTTCATCACTTATGAAAAAATATGCTCAGCAATTTCATAATCAAAGAAAATAATTAAGATAAAAGAAAATACCTAAAGCTTTTGCTTAAACCATCTTCTAAAAAGTTTTTAAAATATAACTCAGTGAATTTTGTCCCACAAAAGACTTAAGTTAATATGGTACAACCATGCCACCTTCCAGGGATATAATTTAATCAAAAAATAAACTCAGGTTTCGTGGGGATTTTAATGGAAATCATTTCTATTGAAAATTCTAATAAACCCCACATCTCTTACTGGGTTTTGAAAGTAACTGAAGGCAAACAGTTGATGTTTATGCTGTATGTGGTGGTTTGGGAATACTGGTGTTCTATATTGCTATTTGAGGACAGATTTATATGCTTTGAAAATCAAGAGAAGAAAAGACAACAATTATTAACAATAAAAAGCAAAAAGCTTTTAATATTTGAAAGAGTTCAGTGGCAAGTATAATTGGGAGCCCTTTTATAGTAGGTTAAATACCAACATAATGTCCCCAAGGACAGAATGTAAGTTGTTAGAAATCCAAGGGCCTTTTCACTTAGGAATTATAGGCATAGAGGTTGAAGAGTGGGAAACCAAGAACCCAGCTGTTGAAGAAAGAAGTAACACAATGGGACAACAGCAAAAAACAAATGAAAGAAAGCATAGGAGTTGGCCTTGGAAAGCATATCTTAGGAAGTTAAAATAGCTTAAGGAAGAGTAAAATTGATAATAAATGAACCTAAACTAACAGGAGTGATAGAAAATCTCTAGACAATATGCAGGTCTGGGGAATAAATGTCCTTGGGACAATGTTTTCGCCTTACTAAGGAAGCAGGAAGGGTATATTGTTTGCTATTTTTAGAAATAAAGTAGTTTCAGTCATAGTCTTGGTTGAAATAAATATGAAGAATAAGAAAAAGCCTTGTACTCCTTTGGTATTGAGTGAGTTGAAATACGTACAATAGGCAATTGAACTACAAAAACAGTTATTTCCTTAAGTCTTAGTTTCTGATCAATTATACATTAAAATTATTTCTTTTATTGCATAAATATTTGCTTTCTAATGGGTTTGTTTTGAAAGAGCAAACTATTTCATTAGCAGATATTAGTTTTCTGAAATCTATAAAAACTAACAAGGAAGTTATGGGCAAATTATTCAGTAACAGACTCTAAGTCCCTTTATCACATTTCCCATAGAATTAATAGATATCCAATATTGTCAAGAGCAGTGATTTCACCACCTAATTAATGATTACATTTAAAACACTTGATGTGCAAAAATCCCTAATACATAGTTAATATTGTGCTGTCAATTTTTCACCTTACCTATACTAACATGGTTTCTCTTTCCTATCCTTTCTTGGGCCCCTGCACTTACGTGTGAGACCTGGATAAAGCTCCTGGCTCCTGGCTTCAGCCTGGCCCAGCTCTGGTTGCAGCCATTTCAGGAATGCACCAGTGGTTGAAAGACAGCTCTGTCTCTCTCTCTCTCTCTCTGTCTCTCCCCCACTCTCTTCTCTAATTATTTCAAATAATAATAATAATAAAGAACGTTCCTGGGGCCAGCATTGTAGCATAGCGGGTAAAGCTGCCACCTGAGACACTGACATCCCTATGGGCACTTGTTTGTTTCTCAGTTGTTCCACTTCTGATCCAGCTCCCTGCCAATGGCCTGGGAAAAGCAGCATAAGAAGGTTCAACTGTTTAGGCTCCTGCATGCACATGACAGACCTGGAAGAAGCTCCTGGCTTCTGGCTTGGGCCTGGCCCAGCCCTGGCTGTTGCAGCCATCTGGAGGGTGAACTGTCAGATGGAAGACTGTGTATGTGTGTATGTGTGTTTCCCTCTCTCCCTGTAACTTTTTCAAAAAATAAATACATCTTAAAAAAAAGAATGATCCTTAATTACTTATGATTTCCAACTGTTAAAAATTTGTTGAAATTTTGGCAGTAAAATTTCTTGAAAACTGATAAAACACTTCATGTCCATATTTATTTCAAACAAAAAAACACACAACATTTTTATGTTTTATCTTTGAACCTTACAATCACGTAATGATGGACAAAATTCCTTTTAAGATTTTATTTATTTATTTGAAAGAGTTAAACAGAGAGGAGAGCCAGAGAGAGAGAGGTCTTTCATCCACTGGTTCACTCCCCAACTGGCTGCAATGGCCAGAGCCGCGCTGATCCCAAGCCAGGAGCCAGGAGCTTCTCCCAGGTCTCCCATGCAGGTGCAGGGGCCTAAGGACTTGAGCCATCTTCTACTGCTTTCCCAGGCCATAGCAGAGAGCTGGATTGGAAGTGGAACAGCCAAGTCTCAAACCAGTGCCCATATGGGATGGCGACGCTTCAAGCCAGGGCATTAACTTGCTGTACCACAGCACTGAGTGACTTTTTAAAATATGTCTTGGAAAATCTAAGTTTCTTTAGAAAATTAGTTGTTTTCTCACTCATGGTTAAAAACTTGGAGAAACATTAAATGGTGCCTCAAGGTGGGCATGTGGCCTAATGGTTAAGATACCTGCATATGATTGGCTGCTGAATCCAGCTTCCTGCTAATGGGAATCCCGGGACCCAGTGATAATGGCCCAGGCTGCTGAGTACCAGCCATCCACATGAGAGGACTGTATTGAGTTCCTGGCTCCTCTTGTAGGCATTTGCGGAGTAAACCAGTGGATGGGAGTCTCTCTCTCTCTCTTTCTATTTCTCTCACTCTCTCTTTCTCCTTTCCTTCTGTGAAATAAATGAACAAAAAATGTCTAAATATGCCTGTTTCTCCTTACCCCAAAATATCTACTAACAACTATTTGTCATCACCACAAAGATGAGCAAACTTGAACAGCTGTCTGTTTTGTAAATTTAAAAAAGTTAACATCCTAAATTCAATGGCTCTAGAAACTTACAATAAAATAAATTTACAATAAAATAAATTTACAATAAAATAACTATTGAATTTCCTTGTTACAAATTATTTTCATGGTCATTTCCTATGTCATTATAAAGTGCTTAAGATACTGTCAGTGATGGCATTGTGACACAGTGGATTTAGTTGTCACTTGCAGCAGCAGCAACACATATCAGAGTGCCTGGGTTCTAGTTCCAGATGTTCTACTTCCAATCCAGCCTCCTGTTAATGAGCCTGGGAAGTCAGCAGAAGATGGCCCAGGTGCTTGGGTCCCTGTCACTAAGTGGGAGAACAAGATGGAGTTCCTGGCTTCTGGCTTCAGCTTGGCCCAGCCCTGTTTTTTTGCAGCCATTTGGAGAGTGAACTAGCAGATGGAATAGCTCTCATTCTGTCTGTCTGTCTGTGTTGCTCTGCCTTTCAAATAAATAAATACGTAATTTTTAAAGGATACTACCACTCTTAAATCATTAGTTTAGGAACACTGGAACAAATCATGAACTTCATTTTCAGGTATCGTAGTCCTCCAACTATTCAAGACAGATTCGTTCAGAATTACTGTAGACTGTCCCTGAGTATCAGGCTGTGCTTTGAGGCAGGATTTATAGACTAAAGTTTGTCATTCTTCCTGGTTAACATTTTCAATGCCATCTCATGATTTTTTTTTAAAGACTTCATTTATTTATTTGAAAGGTAGAGTTGAAGACAGAGGAAGAGACAGAGAGAAAGTTTCTCCAACCACTGGTTCACTCTCCAAATGACTACAATGGCTGGAGCTGGGTCGATCCAAAGCCAGGAGCCAGGAGTTCTTCCAGGTCTCCCATGCAGGTGCAGGGGCCCAAACACTTGGGCCATCTTCTATTGCTTTCCCAGGCCATAGCAGAGAGCTAGATCGGAAGAGGAGCAGCTGGGACACAAATGTGCCCATATGGGATGCCAGTGCCGCAGGCGTAGGTTTAGCCTACTCCACCACAGCATCGGCTCTAATTCTTAAATTTCTTATTATTTGATGGCCAGAACTATAAAGTTTCCTAAAAGCCAGGGTTGCCACACGTTTTCTGTATTTGAGGCTTTGTGAGGTGTAAGGTAGCATCAGAGCAGTCATAGATAATATATAAAAGAAAGTGAATAACTGTGTTCCAAGAATACTTTTTTAAAAACCGGCAACAGGACCACTTGACCCCTGGACATATTTAGTTACCCAGGCCCTAAATATTTATAGAATCTTAGTACATTCTATATTCTAATAACCAGAGATAGTATAGTTTCCAATGTTGGAATATGAATGAGAATTTCACTGCCTCTTGCCTCATCACAGCCTGATAACCAATTTGAAATAATTCAATTTTCTGGAAGATCTGTGGCCTATAACCACCTCCATGGTACAAACTTCAGAAACACTTAGGGGGCTGATGCTGTGGTACAGTAGGTTATGCCTCCGCCTACAGTGCCATCATCCCACATTGGCACTGGTTCAAATCCCGGATATTCCACTTCTGATCCAGATCCTTGCTAATGTGCCTGGGAAAGCAGGGGAGGATGGCTCAAGTGCTTGGGCCCCTGCACCCATGTTGGAGACCTGGAAGAAACTCCTGTCATCTGGCTTCATACTGGCCCAACTCCAGCCACTGCAGCCATTTGGGGAGTGAACCAGTGGATGCAAGCCCTGTCTGTCTCTCCCTCTCTCTGTCTATAACCCTGTCTCTCAAATAAAATTTTTTAAAAAGAAAAAGGATCACTTTTTATTTCCAGTTGTACACAACAGAAATTTATTGGAAGGATATTGTGAGACTCACAAGTTGCTCATTTCTCAAGCAGTCAGCTCTCTTAAACCATCTCTCTACTGCACTTGATATTGTGCTAGTTCATTGCATAAAATAAAATTATGCTGCAATGATCTAAACAGCAGGTAGATGCAAGTATATCAAATACTTCATCAAGTGATTAATTCCAGATTACAGTATTTACAGATTACATTAATTACAAATACCATCAAATACAGGATACCTCAGGGACATTTCTGGGAGTCTGTTTTAATGCATATATCTCTTTCCAAACAAAGGACATTTTACTATTCTTTCTAAGACTTCAGTAACAATGAGCCTTTTTGGATGGTTATGGGACATAACTGAGTCCCTTGTTTCAACCTGTGTATCCAGTGATAATTCAATTTTTATCTTGGAGTTGAGAGCAAAAGGTGCCTTGTGGAGGTGAAGTGGTCTACCAATTGTCCCTCACAACACAATGTATCTCATGGTGCTTGGAGAGTCTAAGGAAGATTGGGTTGTCTCATAGACTTACATTTAAACAGGAAACTGTGACAGTGTGACACATTCTACTTATGTGTGTCATAACATTGTAATGTGCAAGCATGTAGATAGCATCATTGTGTAGGAACTGAATCAACATGCAAGTCAGTTCTGATGCTTGTGATAGCATTCCTCCTTCATCAATTCAATGTCTCAGTAATTGAATATAAACACACAATAGCTTTAGATGAAGAGTACCAAGGTGAACGAAGTAGCAAGATATCATTATTTATATCTTCCCATCTTAAGGAAGGAAAACTGGAAATGTGTGACAGTGAGTACGTGACTTGATTTGTAAATCACTTGTTCAAGTTAGTTAAGATGTTATCTTAGTTGAGAATATTTTAGTTGCAGGTAACAGAAAACTCATGGAAAAAACAGAAAAGGGGAATGAATTTATACAAGCCAGCGAAGTATTTCTCCAAATCCAGAGATGAGAAGTGAAAGTGGGCCTTACAGAGGACAAAAACTAGGGAATGTAAAGTTATCAGGCTCACAGGCTACTCTTGTTGGTATCCCCTTCTCTAGGGAGCACAGCTCATCTCTTCTTTATGTTGGTTCTACTTCATTCTGCTTTCTCTTCCACGTACACAGAAAATGTTGCCTCCCATTACTTGAGTGTGTGTGTGTGTGTACACATACACTAAGTTGATGCACTCAGTATACACTAATATTTATAGTGAGTGATTCCCAGATTCCAGGATACAGTTTTGACTGACATGTACTCCTGGTCCAATCTATGGCAAGAGGACTTGATCAGAAAATATGAACATGGACATGGCTATCCTTGCTTGGGATATATATCAGTTTTAAAGAAGAGTAGGTATATATTACAGGAAAATATAGAGCAGTAAAGATGATACATATGGAATCTAGTTATCAGCAAATAATCTGAAAAGTAGTAATGCACAGAAACTGAATAGGAAAAGTACAGACAAGAAGAATTTGAAACTATGATATACGTGTTGCCATCTCTGAAGGAGACAAGGAACTTAGGGCCTTCTAGCAAATAATATAGTACTTGTCCTTGACTATTTGCTAGGAAATCAATTTCTCATTCTTTCTCTGCTGTTTTTATTTTTTAAGCAAGCCCAAGGTGCTATCCCAAGTTTCATTTCTTTTTTTTTTATTATTTATTATTTGAAGGCCAGTGTTTTATATATATATATGTGTGTGTGTGTGTGTATCCATATATATATATATATATATATATATATATATGGAGAGAGACAGAGAGACAAAGAGATCTTCCATCAGTTGGTTCACACCCTAAGTGGCCACAATGGCCAGCATGGAGCCAGGCTGAAAGCAGGAGCCAGGAGCCTCTTCCTGGTCCAGTTGGGGTGGCAGAGGCCCAAGCACTTGGGCCATGCTCCGTTACTTTTCACAGGCCATTAACAGGGAGCTGAATAGGAAGTGGATTGGCCAGAACATGAACTGGCATCCATATAGGATGTCAGCATTGTGGATGGCAGCTTTACCCACTACATCACAGTGTCGGCCACCTCTGCTGTTTTATATTTAGGCACCTGACTACCACAATACACATGAGCTTTTGCAGAATACTGGAGGATTAAATAGAGAAGTTATGAAGGGTTTCCACTTATGTCTTTCCTAAGTGGATTTCCTCCTCCATGGTCCCGGTTTCCACTGAACAGATCAGCTATGATTCCACCTTCTCCCACTGTTCCTCCAGCCTCAAGGTTATAGTGACTTTCTACTGTGCCTAATCTCTGGGTTTGTTCACTGTCCTCTATTTTTCAGAATTCCTATTGTCTTGAAAACAATTTCCTGGATTTAAATTCATTGCATTTCTGATCAATACAACCTTTGAGGGATGTTGATGCCGAGGTTTCTCTGAAGTCTCAGGCACTACTGAGTTAGAGCTGAGAACAAAAATCTAAAAACGCTTCTAAATGCTTCAGGGACTTAGAAACTACTCTGGCTGCAAATCAAGTCAAGATTCAGTGAAGATCAAGCAAACAAAAATAATTGTTTGACTTTGATAAAAGTATATTTTAGATCTAAGTATTGTTCTCCGTTAAATATTTGTTAGTATTTCCTTTCCTGCAAAGCTGAGCAGTAACTGAGGCTCTTCACTTGTAGTATATGAATCAGGGCTGTCACTAGTCTGTTTATCACTATGGTACGAATTAGCAAAAGGTGTCTCCTCTGGGTGCCAGGGCCCACGATTGGACTAAAAGAGTATAAACTAGGTTCAGCTTACACAATTCTAGAAGCTATCATTTGGCATGCTGTTAGCACAAAGAAAAAATCCTGGATTTAGAGCTCTTCTAAAGAAACCACACCATTGCTGTGTCTGCTCAATCCCCTTGACCAGTTCATGTACCATCTCCTAACTGCTGAGAGCGCTTCCTGCCAAAGGCTCACAGCTGCTGCTTTCTCCAGAAACTTGACAAAACATTTCCCTACCTCCCCAAAAGTCGGGCTGAGCTTCTTGCTGCAGGATGATATTTCTGTAGAGTGATTTACGCTCCCTACTCTCACTTCCTGTGGATCAGGTTATTTACACGTTAGTATGTATAGGGTGCATATAAATATGGCTGCGTAGTTTGACCTATGATTCTTGAATTTTCTTTATGTCCTATCTACCATTTACTTACAAGCCAGTGCCTGGCAAGCTTTGTAGCCTATAACATATGTTGTAATGTGGTTTGTAATGTACATTGTTTCATACATTATTTCAATTTTCCTTCCTACAATATCCCCATGAGATACATATTTTCTCCTTTGTATAGATGAGAAAAAATGAGGTACAGTGAAGGTAAGCAATCTGACCACTGCAGAGCTGCGGTTCAACAAAGTCTAACCATGTTTGCATTATTTTCATTACACCATATCATGGTGGCTCTCAACGAAATTTTTAGACACATTTAAACAACAGCTGTTGCTATGTAACAAACCAAATATATCCACATATTGTTTTATGCCTTTTTGCCTTTCCATTTCAGGCATAGGTGAATGAGGACTTTGAACTACATAATTGCTAAGGTCCCTGCCAGCTCTAACACACTGATTCTAAATAAAGATATTGAGTTGAATGACTCCTAAAGAAGGAACAAGGAATTTATTCTAATGTGACCACTGACTCTAGCTAAATTGAATGTTTAATATTTTTCCTCATCTTTAAAAAAAGAAACAAAAAGCAATGGATAACATTCTCAACCATAAGAAATTGAATTGTAACTGATTTAATAATGATCAAGTATTATGCAATCTAGAGTTGAATATAAATAATATGTATTATATCCATAATTTCATGAAACTAGTGACTAATCCATTTTTTCTTACTGTGAGGTAATTAAAAGCAGAATTTTTATGTGTAGAAATTTTAGCTCTTACTAATCCATCTTCCAATAGAGTTCAGTTTATGTTACATTCATTTCCAGGAAGTATTTGTATAGCAAAAAAATATAGTATTGTTTATGATGTTATACACTGCCTTTTGCTCATTATGTCCTAAGACGCTCGATTTTTTAAGTCTAAAAAACATAGGAATGAGTAGGTAATTTGGAGCTGAGTCAATTATTAATTCATTCCTTTCATTTCACAAATAAGTAAGTTGAAGCATGCAGAGGTTGAGTGACTTTACTAAGATTACATGACTAGTTATTATCAGAACTTAGATTGGATCAGTGAAATGCTGCTCAATCCAGGGGCTCTTTTGCCAGTCGTGAATAATGAAGACATTCTGCTTACAGAATCTACCCTATCTAGCTTTTAAACTGACAAGAATAAATCTCAGTGGGTTCACTACCAGTACCCTCCAAAACAAGGTAGGTGGTACAGATATAGTCTATGTAATGCTATATGCCTTATATGCTTGGGGAAGGAAAGGAAGGTTGGAGGTAGTGGTAAATTTAGTCCCTTGGATGTTCTCTGAAGATCAGTCCATCAGAATCACCAGGAGGGCTTATTAGAGCATACATTCATTGATGATTCCTATTCCCAGATTTCTTGTTTAGGTCAAGAGTTGCAGAGAGATCTTTCATCTGTTAGTTCAAATGGCAGCAATGGCTGGAGCTTGGCCAATTCAAAGCCAGGAGCCAGGAGCTTCTTTTGGGTCCTCACATGGCTGAAGGGGCCCAAGCACTTGGGCCATTTTCTGTTGCTTTCTCAGGTGCATTAACAGGGAGCTGGATTGGAAGTGGAGCAACTGGGATACGAACCAAGAGCCATAAGGGATGCTTGGAACCCAGGCGTAGCTTTGACCACTACACCACAGTGCTGGCCTCTCAATATGAAATTCTATACATCAAACTATTAGCCAAGGGTGAGATTAGAATTAACATTGTTAGATAAGGAAAGTTCTCAAAAATTTTATTTCCTGCGTATTATTCTTAGGAAATCATTAAAGAACTGTCATTGCCAAACATATACAAAAGAAATTGTAGATATTCTAAGTATCTAAAAGATAAATGACATCATATCCAAGAAACAGAAGGTTTATAACAGAAAGCAGGAGAAGGGAAATCCCAGGATAATCACTAAATACGATTCCATACAATAGCACTGTAGCCACCATTCAGATGAACACGGGCTGATAGAGGGCTCTGGGAGAGACACACAAAAAAAGTGCATCTGTTTGACAGGTTGATTATGTACTGGGGAGGGATTTCATACCTGTTAAATAATACAGAGAGATGGAGAGGGGTTTATAGCTGTTAAATTATATAGAAATGAAAAAAATTAAAGGAAATGTTGGTGGAATTATTGGGGGTCCACAAACTTTGAAGAATGTAATCATAGTACAATACTTGACTAATTAGAGAATAACATTCTGAATGCTAATGTTTTAAACACTTCTTAAGCTAAAACTATATTACAGGAGGATCAAAGGAGAAGTAAGTGGCAGTTAAGATACATCTTGGGGATGGTTTGTGGTGTAGCCAGCTGACACTGCCTGCGACACCAGCATCCATATGGGTGCCAGTTCGAGTCTTAGCTGTTGCACTTCCAATCTAGCTCCCTGCTAATGCTCTTGGGAGAGAAGTGGAAGCTGGTACAAGTACTTAGGTCCCTGTACCCATATGGGAGATCCAGAAGAAGCCATGGCCATAGCAGCTATTTGGGGAATGAATCAATGGGATGGAAAATCTCTCTCTCTTTAATTCTGCCTTTCAAATAAATAATTTTTAAAAGATAAATCTTCACAATTTATAATAGGAAGTTAACAGCTATGTTTTAAATTGATTAGTAAATACACAGAAATGGCATATTATTTATAAATATACATATAAAACCAGAAGAAATAGATCAAGAGCTCAAAGTAGATGTTTCTGAAGACAGCAAATGGGAATGCAGGAAAGAGTATGGACATTTTATGTTTTGTAGCACCAATCAACTTTTGAAATCCTGTATATTTATCACTTTATAAAATAAAAATTGACTTTAGAAAACATATGATAGATCATATTCTTTACCCCAATACTACTAGTGAAATAATAAGGTCATGTGACATCTTTAAATTATTCCAAGTATCCAAGCTATCTGCTCACCTACACTGAAGAGTAACCTTGAACACATTATAATAAAGTCAAAGGTATTCATTTGGAACATTAAACTAAGAGCCATCAAATATATATTAAAGAGCTGTGGCTAGAATACCAGTAAGTGGAAGCCTTGGGATCTGACATACAGAATTTTTGAAATCATTTCTTGAATAAAGGTAGGTATTAAGTATCTGGAGACTTAGTCATATATTGTTAGGAACTCACTGGTAATTCACTAGCATGAATAACAATTCAGTTTTTCAATAATAAAAAATCAGAATGAGTTGTAAATAAGCTAATAATTCCTTAAAATGTAAACCCCAGGCTGGCACTGCGGCTCAACAGGCTAATCCTCTGCCTGTGGTGCCAGCACCCCGGGGTTTTAGACCCGCTTGGGGCACCGGATTCTGTCCCGGTCGCTCCTCTTCCTGTCCAGCTCTCTGCTATGGCCCAGGAGTGCAGTGGAGGATGGCCCAAGTTCTTGGGCCCTGCACTCGAGTGGGAGACCAGGAGAAGCACCTGGCTCCTGGCTTCGGATCAGCATGGTGCGCCGGCTGCAGAACGCTGGCCGCAGCGGCCATTGGGGGGGTGAACCAATAGAAAAGGAAGACCTTTCTCTCTCTCTCTCTCTCTCTCACTGTCCACTCTGCCTGCCAAAAAAATAAAAAATAAAAAATAAAATAAAATAAAATAAAATGTAAACCCCAAAGAGCCTTTATGCTTAAAATAATCTTTAAAGGGAGAGCAAAAAAAAAAAAAAATTTTTTTTTTGCTAGCTTACTTCTCAAGATTTTAGTTCATGAAAAATAGTCAACATGTAACTTGGCAGAACATCCAATAGGACAAATTCTCTTCAGCACTGCAGTATGCAACATTTACATTAAATGTGCAGAGATATTTTACAACACGAACATTTTCAATTCTCGATGCTTGGAGATTGCATGAAAGAAATGACATTCCTCACTTCTACAGAATCCAGATTTTCTGTTGCTCTGTCTCTGTTCACTCAGTTCTGCTGCACTCAAGCAGTACATCAGTGCCCACAACTGTGACTGTCAAGGCTGTCGGGTGCCACGGATTGCCACGCGCTGCTACTTCCACACTATACCCCCCACCTCGCCCCAGTGAAGGGTGTCATGACACTTTAAATTATTAACATTAGCAAGTGAATAGTGTGTTGCAGAGGACTTGTAGCAACACATAAAACAGTGATACTTGTAAAGAAGAAAAATGGATAACTAAGGATCAGGACAAGAGAGAAATTGCAAAGTATAATGATAGTAGCAGGGAATGCCTCTGAAAATATGCCCTCACTCCCATAAACACTACCGCTGATGTTTTCTGTGAAAATGAGGCTTCTATCTTAACGGATCACAGCAAAGAAATAAAGTTTTAGAACAGGTTCTAGTTGAGGCAAGGAGTTAAGTGGAAGAAATTAAATGCAAGAATTGCCTTATGTATATGTTATGTACATATTTTAATACAGCATGTATGTTCTATATGTATATGAAGATAAAATCCTCACAGTCTTCTTAACCTGGCTTACAAACTTCAAGCTACTTCAAGATGAAGAGAAATCAAATGCTTATTTCCTGGATTAAATCCAACCCCTGAAACTGGGTAAAAAGAATTTGAGATAAGAATGTAACTTGCCAAAGAAAACAAAGTTGAAAGATGTCTTGTGTTCTGCCAAACAGAGGATATGCTATCAAGAATGAAAAGCAGAAAGGACTTGCTAGAACTTTTGAAATAAATATAGCCGGTACTTCTTGATCTCAGGGTAAACGTGGAAAAATAGAATCCTTTATGCATGGTAAGGGGGAAACCCTAAATGTTGCCTGTTCACATGCTCAAACAAGTAAGGAAGTCCTATTTCCAATGAAACCTTCATGCTTACACTTTCCATATTTTCAGAATATCAAGGAGTTGGAAAAAGCCCAATGAAAAGCAAAATATAACACTGAAGAAAATAAAAGCTTAAAGTGCAATTTTATGAACTTTGGGCTAAGGAAAAATTAAAGAAACTGGGCCTGAGAAAAAAGGGCTAAGGAAAAATTAAAGAAACTGGGCTTGAGGAAAAAAGTCTATGATGATCTTAATTTTCAATCTCAAGAAATCTAAATAAAATTGAACAAGGGTTAATAGAAAATTGCATTTGGGTAAGACTTAAATATTTTTGGAAGAAATAAAGCAATTGAAACTGCAGTTTGGGCATATAAGAGGTTGAAAGATTACCAAAACTAAAAATACTGTGATCTACACATTTTAAAAGCTGATATTGTAGCATAAAAATTCTTTCAGTTTTTATTAATTACAAGTGAATAGGATTCCTAGATTTATAGTTTTTCAAAGTTTTGCTATATTGGCATACTGGGATATACTATCCTGCCAACAAAGAGAAAATGCTCCGAATTTACCATCTTATATTTGGAGATCTTGCAGAGTTGTAAATTCTAAGGATAGCTTTTAGGGTTAGACAGAACAAAGGTAAAACAATATATTTTCATTCAACTTGAGCCTTTAGCCAAAGGAGAATAGAACAGACCATAGGGAAGGACAGTAAGTGACAACTAATACTTGAGTAGTCACTACATATAAGTTCCTTATATGTGCTATCATATTTTGCAACTTGGAAATAGGTGCAATTTCCATATTTACACTACACCTTTATGAAACAAATTGTTTTCATTTTATGGATGAGGAAATAGACTTAGAGAAGTTAACTTGTCCAAAGTTCCATGAAGTTCTAAGAGGCTTAACAGGAACTGCCACTTAAAGCATACCTGAAGTCTGTACTTTTAGTATTAATCTTGTTTACAGGTTCAAAAACATAAGGGCTTTGGTGTCTATCACTTCCCAATAACCTGAAACAGCTTGCTGCTGCTACTGCGCTTTCCACTTGTAGCTGCACTTTTGATCAAACTATCACCCAGGTTTATTTTCTGTGATTCAGAGGTAACTCCGGATCTACATTTCTACTACTGTCCTTTTAAACTATTTTATGAGCAGTTATCCCTCCATTTTTCTATAACATTATTAATCAAGGTCAAGTTTGAAATATCCACATATTATATGAAAATCTCCAAGGTGTAATGCCCTCATTTCCTTTTGCAGATTTATAACTGCTCAATTTTACTAGACCATCTTTAATCATAAATTTTCCTAATATTTCCAAAGTGCACTGATAATGGTTTATTCATCTACTTAATACATTGGAGATTTCTATGGGAAGTTACCAGAGCCACTAAAATCAAATAGCTTTATCAAAGCCTGTCTTAGGAAGATGTCTTCACATACCACTTTTTTTTATTGAAACTGAGAATTAGCAAACACATTAAAGTTTGTGCACAAATGTGGATACGTTTAACGTGGAGGTCAGATGCACGATTCACTGTTCCCCGTGGGCCAGTTTTGCCATTTTCATGTTCCAAAATTTCCTTTCACAACATTTGTTGAGCATATAAGCTTGCTGATCAAAGGGGGTTATCCCAGACAACTTACAACATTTCTGCACACACATCAGCTACAAAAACCTCGAGGTTTACCTCTAAGAATTTAACCAGGTAAGGCGTTTTCCGGCCGTGACATCTCAAAATGAGAAACCATACAAGAACTTTGGGGTTCCAAAGAGAAAGATGGGGGGATTATCTCCCAATTCACCGGAGTGAATGTATGTTCAGGGTCCTTAAAAGACAGAACTCGAATTTAAATGGTACAGATCCTAGTGTATTTATCACCCGTGACAAGCGAGCCAGGCGGGCGGCGGAAGCGTTTTCTAAGTGCGTCTGGAGACCTGCCCGCATCAAGATGCGTTTCAGGACCGCAGGGAGAGAGGCCTGTGCCTCCGCTCCCTCTGCTGAAGTCGGGTCGGGGTGTGCACCTGCGGCTCGGCCCCAAGCCGGCAGCACGCGCGCCCAACTGTGCCCTCCAGATTCCACACCTTTCTGACAAGCGGCGTGCGCGTCCCACTTCCGCCACTGAGAAAGGACGCTTGGCAAGGTGTGCACCCTCAGAAGAGAGGGCGGCGGAGCACCGCGGTAGCGGATCCTCACCCTCTCTTCAGTCCCTGGTACCCAAAGGCCACAGGCCGGAGCCGGCTCCGGGAGCGGAGCCCCACCAGCACCCGCGCGGCCGGAAAGGGGCGGGGCTTCGGCCGGAGCGGCGAGGCCTGGCCCGGAGTGGGGGGGTTCCTCCTGCGCTTCCGGCGCGCTCCCCCGCGCCCTGCGTACTGTGGTCTCGCCCGCCCCCGCTGCCATGTTGGATTGTGCGGCCGCCGCCGGCGCCGCAGGAGGCTTGGAGGAGGAGTTGGGAGTTTAGCGCAGTCGCCGGAGTGCGAGGACAACGACCATCGGGCCTAAGCCTAGCCGGCCTGGAGCTGGGAGCGTCCTTTCCTCCGCGCGGCCCGCCGTCAGCTCCTCCTCCCCGCGCCGGAGGAGCTTCGAGATGCTGCGCTGGTGACTCCGCTGCTTCTCGCCCCTGTCACTGAGAAGGGGGGACGAGCGTGGCCCACTCACCGGAGGACACGGCCCTGGACTCTCCTCCCCGCCGGCGCAACCATGAGCTCCGGGCAGCAGCAGCAGCCGCCGCCGCCGCGGAGGGTCACCAACGTGGGGTCCCTGCTGCTCACCCCGCAGGAGAACGAGTCCCTGTTCACGTTCCTCGGCAAGAAATGTGTGGTCAGTGGTCGAGAGCTGCGTCGCTACCCTCGACGTTGCCCGCCGGGGGCCTGGGCGCGGGGACCGGGCAGGAGGCGCGAGTGGCGCGGGGGGGAGAGAGTCCCGCCGCGAGCCAGGCCTCCCGCGGTCGGCGCCCTCGCCCTGCTCCCCGGGTGCGGGCCGGGGCAGCCGGACGCCGTCTCCGGAGCTGCCCGAGAACAAGGGAGTGTCACCTCCGCGGCCCTTCCGCGGCCCGCGCCCTGGCTGCCAGGTCCAACTTTACTCTCAGCGCGCCCGAGCCCCTGAGGCTCAGAGCCGGGACCCCCCCTGTTCTGCCCTCGCGTCACCTCCTGTGCGGAATCCGGGCGTCCCTTTCCTAACAATACCAGAGGTCTGGGGAGTGGGAGTGGAGCCCCTTGCAGATTCCAGCAGGGAGTGGATGGGGTGCAGGTTCCTGGGAACTCCAGGACCAGAACAGGGGCAGGAAGCGCTGCGGCTCCCCAGTGCAGCAGAAGCAGGGTTTATTTCCACAGCAGCCTCGCCTAGGCCTGGTTTCTAATCTCCTCCCCACTGATTTTTAAAATTTTTTTATTTTTGCACTAGTAGGAGCGGGTGCTGTTCTCCCCGCAGCCTTGCGCACGGAAACCTCAATCTCTAGTAGTTCTTGGCCTTTGGGGTCGAGAATGGTTCTTAGGCTGGTGCTTTGCGGCCGGTTCTAACCCCAGATGGCCGGTTGGGAGCAAGGAAGGGGCAGGGTGCTGTGGGAAGGAGAATGTGTGTTGTTGACGGAAGCATTCATTACATTGGCTGCCGGCACTTCTGGGGGTGGGGAGGTTCTGCTCCGTGGTATAGGCCTTGTCTCGGGATCTTTCTGCGGTGCCTGGCTTGAGCTGCAGTCAGTGCTGGCTGGGACCCTTTCTCCCTGCTTGCTGGCACCTGCAGAGTTTGCGCTGGAACCCAGGAAACACCCACGGAAATTTCAACAGGGTAGTGTCACTCTTGTCACCCTCTTTAGGCATGTTAGAGATGCCAAACCAGATTGCACCTGTTTGTTTAAAAAGTTAGGGTTAAGCAGTTTCTGGAAAGTTACCAGATTAACTGTTAACTTTATTGGAGGCTCCTCTTTATATCTTGTGCCACACAGTTGGAGACTGAATCATTCCGTTCAGTTTTAGGTGTATTTCATATTTCTGGATGTAGACCTGAAAGAACGTGGAGTTCACTGATCGAATGATCAGAATGAAGGACAGAAGGGCTGCTCAGAATCACATTTTTGTGAAGCAACTTTAAATATAATTAACTTCCTCCTTGCCCACACAATTTTGTAAACAAATGGGAAAACTTAGCCACTGAGCCCAAGTCACACAACCATTTGGTAATGTAACTGGAACTAGAAAACCAGGACTTCTGGTGCTTAGGCCCATTGTACTTTCCACTACATCATGTTGTTTTAGTTAAAAGGGGATTTTTTTTTTTCTCCTTACTGTTTTGTTTGTAAAAGTGATGCTAAAGGAATCACCAGTTCATTTTTTATTGTCAAAAACTAAGAAAAAATGTAGGGTTTCTAAAGCAGCACTATTTTTTTTTTTTTTTTACTTTTTTTCAATTTACAATCTGCAGCCCTTTGTTACCTGTAAATGAACAAAAAATTCACTTTGCTGGTTTATTACATATGGTGGATAATCTGTATTAAAAAGGAAGTAGTTGTACATGTTTTACATACCAGACATATTAAAACTTCAGGTAGGAAGCATATTACACATATTATACACAAGTATACTGACAAATTGCCCTGTGCTTACCTATAATGTTTACTGGGTTCAAAAAAATGACATAGGTGGAACATATCCTGATAAGAGAAAGATAGTATTGCTCACTGGGTAGCATAAGCTGATTGCCGAATAGGCTGTCAGTAGTCAGTGCTCAATTTCTCTATGCCATCTTTTATTAATCAGCGTTACCTTTTGAATTTCTGTCATTTAAAACCACACTTGTTACAGTTGCCTGTTCTTGTGGAATGAAATTGTCAGGAAGATTAACTTTAAAATGTAAAGTCCCCAGGTGCTAGGGAGTAACTTCAAGAATAATAGTTTAAATTTTTGCAATAGTCTTTTCACCCTTTACTGATTATACAGTCTTTTGTAGTTTAAAACAGTACTTTCATACATTTTTACAATAAATCCAGCAATAAGATTTACAGGTCAGAGCAAATGTATTAGGCAAGAAGTTTATTGAGAGCTCTAAGAATTCAAGAAATGAACTAGACATTTTCTCTCTCTCTCTCTCTATCTCTCTCTCTCTGAGCTTCATTGCTTCTTAGATTCAACAAGCGTGTGTTGGGTAACTAAATGTTGAGGTCAAAATCGGGGTTGTGCTTGCCCTCAGGGAGCTTGGTGTTCTAAAAAGGAAACAAACGTATAAACTGATGAGTAAGTCAGTAGTTCAGAGTGATGTTTAAGAAGCTGCATGCCACAGTGGAAAACACCTTGACTTTGTAGTCAGCAAACTTTGGTCACTTTAGAAAGTTTCTTAAGCTTCCTGTTGCAGGTTTCATGGGAATAGGGCATGTGGATTAGGAGGACACTGCATGTAAATATATAGAAACTGTCTAATAAAAGTTTAGGGGATCAGAAGTGAGGATAGTGAGAGAAAGGATGAGTAAAAGCCAAACGTGAATATTTGAGATGATTGTTTTCCAGGTCAGTGAGAGGCATGAGATAGCTTGGGAAGTTAGGATAGTTGCTGATAGTTTGTTGCTGGAGCTATAAGGATTTCTGCTTGGCATCTCAGATTTAGATATGCATTGGAACCATGGTGGAGGTGGTTAGGAAAGCTTATGGCTGGGGCCAATTTCTAGATAAAATTGAAATTCACTGAGTCTGGGGTGGAGGTTGGACATTTCTATTTTTAGAAAGCTTGAGGGAAGTCTAATGTGTATTACAGTTTGAGACCCACTGGTGAAGTCCGCTGTTTCACATACGGTAATCCCAGAAACGTTAGATGTCATATTGGAAAAGTAACAGTGAAAATGCTAATGAATTTTCCTTCCATCTTTGGCCTATATTTTGTGATTTAAGTTTAATTTAAAACAAGTTCTGGCCGGCGCCGTGGCTTAACAGGCTAATCCTCCGCCTTGTGGCGCTGGCACACCGGGTTCTAGTCCCGGTTGTGGCGCCGGATTGTATCCCGGTTGCCCCTCTTCCAGGCCAGCTCTCTGCTATGGCCCGGGAAGGCAGTGGAGGATGGCCCAAGTCCTTGGGCCCTGCACCTGCATGGGAGACCAGAAGAAGCACCTGGCTCCTGGCTTCGGATCAGCGAGATGCGCCGGCCACAGCGGCCATTGGCGGATGAACTAATGGCAAAAAGGAAGACCTTTCTCTCTATCTCTCTCTCCCACTATCCACTCTGCCTGTCCAAAAAAAAAAAAAAAAAAAAAAAGTTCTTTCAGCACAGCATTTCTCTGATTCATTAAGGTACCAGAAATGTGCATTTCATAGCTTTGAGAGGAAGTATTGCACTAATAAGTAGGGAAGCCACAAGATCAGATTTGATTTTTAGAAAGTTTTGAAGGGAATGGTGGAGGCAGTATAGAAGGTGGATTGAGGGTTGTGAGAGTGGAGACAGAGGAGATTAGAGGGGTATTTACAGTTGTGCACATGAAATACCTTGAGTGCCTGAGTAAGGCAGTAGTGGTGGAAGTTCAAGGACAATTAGAAGGTCTCCAACAGAACCTAGTCTTACCTAGATAGAGTAAGGGAAGGATATTGTGATAAAGATAGGTATTACTACCTACAGAAAAACTGCAGAAACATACATGTCTCATTGGACATATGCCTACATGTAAGGGACACTCAGGATTGGTGATTGCTTTCGTGGAGAAAGTGAATTTTCAGAAAATTTTATTGTTTTGCCACAGTTTTTAAAAATAGAATTTGTGAAAATTGAGCTTTCTTTTGAAGTTATAATGAAGTATATGTTATATACTTTCACAAAACTGCATAGTTTTGATGCTGTTCATTAATTTGTAGTAGTTTTTTTCCTTTTAAAACATTGTAGTTATCTTACTATCCATGATTGCTTTCAATAAAGACTGTGCAATCTTGCCAGATGGAGTTTTATACCATGTGCTTCAAAAAGTTGATGGGAAAATGAAATTTATAGAGAAGTTTAAATCTAGAGGTAATTTTTTCTCATAATATGCATTTTCAGTGAACTTTTTGAGGACTTATTGTATAGTTTTGAATGAGGATTCATTGTATACTTTGAGTAAATAAGAAATTAAGATTAAGGGGGGAGGAATAAAACTTTAACCTTTTACAGCCATCTCTGATCTTAATAGATGGAGTTGATAAAGTTGTTGACCACTACCTTTCTCACTACACTCACCTCGTTTGTTTTTACCTGAGTATTCACCTAGCTATTTAAGAAGCCATTTTTATTAATCAACTTTAGCCTTGATTTCCTTGAATTCCTCAGCACTTGTTTTAACTTGCTCATGTTCTTCAGTTAGATTTTGTTTGTTTTCTCATATATGTAATTTTTGCAAGGTGGACATTATGCCTTGGTAGTTTTCTATAATTTCTATAGCTCCTAGCAAACTGATCAGCAAGTTCTTATTGAATGAATAATTATAATTGCTCACTTGCTCAGTTCTTAGGTGTTCATTCAACATTTCTCACTGCTTGATCGGTTTCTAATGCAGTTACTATCTGGACTTCAATCTTTATTTGTTAGAACAAAGTGGTTTACTTCTGGTTAATTAATACAGGTGGTAGCAGCAGCTAACAATTGCTTTGCTTTGTTTCTATTTTATTTATGTATGTATATATTTATTTTTGAAATTTTTTGAAAGGCTGACAGAGACAGGCAGACAGATCTTCGTCTTCTGGTTCATTCTCTGTATGCCCAGAGCAGCCCAGGTTTAGGCCAGGCTGAGTCCAGGAGCTCAGAGTTAAGTCTGGATCTCCAATCTGGGTGGCTAGGACTCAAACACTTGAGCCATTATCTGCTGCCTCCCAAGATGTTGCATTAGAAGATGCCGGATCAAAAGTGGAGGAGCTCGGACGTGAGCCAAGCACTTTTGATGGAAGATGCGGATGTCCCTAGTGGCAACTTAACTGCTGGGTCAGATTCCTCCCCTTCTGTTTTAAATCAGACCTTTGGGTAGTGATTCTTATATAGGTATAGAGGGGGAAGATGTGCTTACAGGGATCCTTGTCTTGAGTGAGTTAAGACAGTATTGGTGGGAAGTTAGGGCTGGGAATATAGTTCACCTTTTTTTTTAAAAAAAAAAAAAAGATTTATTTATTTATTTGAAAGTAAGAGTTACACAGAGAGAGGGGAGGCAGAGAGAGAGAGAGGTCTTCCATCCAATAGTTCACTCCCCAATGGACTGCAACGGCTGGAGCTGCGCCATTCCGAAGCCTGGTGCTTCCTCCGGGTCTCCCACGCCGGTGCAGGGGCCCAAGGACTTGGGCCATCCTCTGCTGCTTTCCCAGGCCACAGCAGAGAGCTGGATTGGAAGTGGAACATCTGGGACTTGAACCAGCGCCCTTATGGAATGCCGGCACTTCAGGCCAGGGCGTTTACCCACTGTGCCACAGCGCCAGCCCCAGCCCCTATTTCACCTTGAGTAATGATTAAAATCCATTAGATTTGGAATATACTTAGATGAGGAGATACCTCTAATATAGAGAACAGAGGCAAGCACAAAAGTGTTTGTAATACAGGGTGGACTGTCCAGTCTGAGCTTTAGTTTCTAGATATATAAGATGGGATTAGACAAGGATTTCAGAGTAGTGTAGTAATTACAGAAAGTATTCCAGAGTGCCTTAAATTTTAAAGGGAGCTTGGAGAAGTTTAAGAAAGAAAGTTGTTATTAATATTATAGTCACTACTCGGTTTATATTTCCTGTTTTTGACGTGGAGGTTTTAGAGTAATTTTTGAACTCTGTTGTATATATTTTGAATTAGGTAAATCAGATCCAACAATTTTGCTTGAAGTCAGTTAATTATAAATTTTGGAAACTAAGATTTAAGCTGAATAGTCTTTGGGGGAGTTTCTAGGCAGCCTACGCCTCCCTGGAAGCTACTGAAAAAGAAGAAAGGTATATTGATATAAGAGTTAAGAGTTCTGGACTTTAGTCCATGCTTGGCTACCATTAATTGTGAATGTGAACAAGAATCTGAAAATGAGGGGTTGGACGAGATAACTCTACCATCTTCCTGGTTTAAACATTCTATCAGTCTGACTCTTCTAAGTGCCAAGGACACCCTGTAGCACAGAAAGAACAGCCCTGCTGTTTTAACCCTGGCATCTGTGCATTTTACACAGTGAAGAAAAAGATAGCATCTGTCTACATGAAAGATAATTTCAAATTATTTCATCGAAAATTCCCATTTGGAATTCACTTTCTTCTGACTATTGCAACTTAATAGGCATTTTACTTTAAAAAGACTAGGGTGAACCAGCACTTGTTACTTCTTTGTTTTGGATTTTAGCCATTCTGACAAGGATGAGATGGTATATCATTGTGGTTTCAACTTGCATTTCCCTGATGGCTAGTGATGTTGAGCATTTTTTCATGTATTTATTGGCCATTTATATTTCTTTTGAGAACTGTCTATTGATGTCTTTTACTCATTTCTTAACTAGATAAGTTGGTTGTTTAGTTTTTTAAGTTGCTGATATATATTCTGGATATTAGTCATTGTCTTTGTTTTTTAAGATTTATTTATTTATTTGAAAGTTAGAGTTACAGAGAGAGAAGAGAGACAGAGATCTTCCATCTGCTGGTTCACTCCCTAAATGGCTGCAATGGCTATGACTGTGCCTGACCAAAGGCAGGAGCTTTTTCCAAGTCTTCAGTGTTAGCGCAGAGGCCCAAGGACTCGGGCCATCTTCCATTGCTTTCCCGGAGCGTTAGTAGAAAGCTGGATCAGAAGTGGGGCAGCTGGAATTTGAACTAGAGCCAATATGAGATGCCAGCACTGCAGGCTGTGACTTAACCTGATTTGCCACAGTGCCAGACCCTGGATGTTAATCTGGTGTCAAATAGGTAGCTTGCAAAAGTTTTTTCCAATTTCATTGGATTTGAATTCTCTCCTGTTTCTTTCATTTATTTCTTGTACATAATTTTAATTAGTGTAGCTTTATAATGATGGTACAATTTGATTAGAATAGGTCCCTCATTACTGTTCTTTTTAATATTTTCTGGATTTTTAAAATATACTTATTTTATTTCCTCAATGATTTACTCTCTACCACTGCTTTTTTTAAAAGTTTTATTTAATAAATATAAATTTTGAAGATACAACTTTTAGATTATAGTGTTTTTTTTCCCCCATAACCCCCTCCCACCTGCAAACCATCCCATCTCCTACTCCCTCTCCCATCCCATTCTTCATTAAGATTCTTTTTTTTTTTTTTTTTTTGATAGGCAGAGTTAGACAGTGAGAGAGAGACAGAAGAAAGGTCTTCCTTTGCCGTTGGTTCACCCCCCAAATGGCCACTACGGCCAGCACACTGCGCCTATCCAAAGCCAGAAACCAGGCGCCTTCTCCTGGTCTCCCAGGCTGGTGCAGGGCCCAAGCACTTGGGCCATCCTCCACTGCCCTCCTGGGCCACAGCAGAGAGCTGGAATGGAAGAGGAGCTACCGGGACTAGAACCCCAGGGTGCCGGCGCCGCAGGCGGAAGACTAGCCGAGAGAGCTGCAGTGCTGGCCAAGATTCATTTTTAATTATATACAGAAGATCAACTTAGGAAAGATTTCAACAGATTGCACCTACACAGATACACAAAGTATAAAGTACTGTTTGAATACTAGTTTATCATTAATTTGCATAGTACAGTGCATTAAGAACAGAGGTCCTACATGGGGAGTAAGTGCACAGTGACTCCTGTTGTTGATTTAACAATTGACACTGTTGTTTATGGCGTCAGTAATCACCCAAGGCTCTTGTCATGAGTTACCAAGGCTGTGGAAGCCTCTTGGAGTTCATAAACTCTGACCTTATTTAGATAAGGCCATAATCAAAGTGGAAGTTCTCTCCTCCTTTCAGAGAAAGTCTACCCCTGCTTTCTAACAACAACAACAACAACAACAACAACAAATACTTTGATTTGGAATAGCACTGGATTTGTAGATTAATTTAGAAATAATTGATATTTGAGGCTTAATGTTAGAAAGTATTTTTTGTTTGTATTATTTCCTTCCCTGTGGTTTGTTGATTTTCTTGTGTACTACCATTTTCTTTAGCGTTTTTAAAAGTATAAAAGTGAGACCCAGTTATACTCATTGTTTAAAATACATACACACACACACATATGCACATTGATGTATTATACAAACTTAAAAGTGAAAATTACTCTTTACCCTTCTCTTTCAGTAATACAGTAATACAGAAATACAGAAAGCTCTTAATGGTTTGACTCTTTTCATACTTTTTATAAACATGTATACATACACATATGTATGTCAGCATTGTATCTGAATGGGATTATATTCTGGACAGTTTATACAAGGAAACATAGATTTATTCCATGCTTTTTAAAAATATGTTTTATAGAAATTTATTTTTAAAAATCTTTTGTGAGTATTTTTATTTATTACTTATTTTCATTTTATTTGAAACAGCAGACAGAGATCTTCTGTTGGCTGGTTCACTTTCTAAATGTCTGCAAAAGCTGGTGAGTGATGGTCCAAGCTGAAGCCAGGAACCCGGAACTCAATTCAGGTTTCCCACAGTGGAGGCAGAGACCCAAGTACGTAGGTCTCATGAGCTGTTGCCCCCCCAGGACGTACATTAGCAGGAAGCTGTAATCTGAAGCAAAGACAGGACACAAACTTAGACACTCTGATATGGGATGTGGGCATCCTAAGCAGCATCTTAATTGCTGTGCCAAAATGCCCACCATCATATTATGGAAACTTAAATATATACATAGTAAAATAGCAAAATGAACTTATATGTACCTGTCACCCAGATTCAGTGGGTGTCAACTCATGGCCAATCTTGATTGCTCTGTATCCCTACCCACTTTGAATTCTCTTGTATTCTTTTAAAGTGGATCTTCAGTACCATTTGACCTTTCCTCCACTCAGTCTGGATAGAAGTTTATCAATTTTATTCACCATCTAAACAGGTTAACTTTTAGTTTCATTGATTTATATAATTTTTTCTGCTTTTATTATATTGATTTCTCCTATGTTCTTTATTTCCTTTTGCTTATTTTGCTTTTGAGGATTGATTTATTTACTTGAAAAACAGAATGACAGATGGAAAGAAAGAGATTTTGCATCCGCTGCTTCAGTTGCTAGCACTGGTCAGGCCAAATGGCTGCAGTAGCTAGCACTGGTCAGGCCACAGCCAGGAGCCAGTAAGTCCATCCTGGTCTCAGCGAATGGTGGTGGCCCAAGAAATTTGGGCCATCTTCTGCAGCCTTCCCAGGCATATTAGCCAGGGAGCTGGATCAGAAGTGGAGCTTTTGGGATTCATGCTAGCTCTCTGATGTGGTATGCACGCGTTGCTGGTAGCAGCTTAACCTGCTATGCTACAATGCCAGTCCTTTACTTTGGTTTTAATAACTTTTTCTAGTTTTTCTTAAGGTGGTAATTACTGAGTTATTTGAGATTTTTGTTTTCCTCTTTTTCTAACACAAGTATTTGGTGTTATACATTTCACCCTAAGCAGTGCTTTAGTAGCATCCCACATATTGCATATGTTGGACTAGGTCAGGTAGGATCTTAGTATTGTTCAAGTTGTCTTTCGTCCTTACTGATTATTTTGTCTGCTTGTTCTATTGATTGTTGACAAAGAGGTGTTGAATACTTTGACTGTAATTAGGAAGAGTCTGCTTCTCCCTTCAGTTCTATTAGTTTTTACTTTATATAATTTGAATCTCTTTGTTAGGTGTATAAATGTTTACAGTTGTATTGTCCTCTTCCTTTTGTCATTAGGAAGTGAGTTCCTTTGTCCCATAGATCATGTTGTGCAGCTTTCTTTATTTTTTTTTTAAAGATTTACGCATTTATTCTGAGAGAGGCAGAAATATTCCATCTGCTGGTTCACTCCACAGTTGGCCACATCATCAGGGCTGGGCTTACACTGAAACCAGGAGCCATGACTTCCATCCAGGTTTCCAGCATGGGTGACAGGAACTCAAATACTTGAGCCATCATCAAGTACTTCCCAGGCACATAAGGGAAGTAGCTGGGACTTGAACTAGCATTCTGATAAGGGATACAGGCACCTAGTGGCAACTTAACCCTCTGTGCCACAATGTCCACAACCTCCTATATACATCTGATCGTCTGTAGATTATTTATAATGCATAATATAATATAAATGTCTGTAATTATTGTTATTCCTGTTATTCTGTGTTGTTTAGGGAATGACAAAAAATATGTGATCAGTGCAAATGCAATTTTTTTATTCTGAATAATCTTTATTCATACATGATTGAATCTGTGCATCCTGTATTCATAGATAAGGAGGGCAAACAGAAGTTTGATTTCATTTTTAAAACCACTCTGACATTATATGTCCTTTGATATGGATGCTTGGACTATTTATATTCAGTGTGATTATTGATATTGTTGACTTTATTTTTTTATTTTTTATTTTTTTATTTGACAGAGTTATAGACAGTGAAAGAGTGAGACAGAGAGAAAGGTCTTCTGCTTCTTCACTCCCCAAATGGCCACTATGGCCGGTGCTGCACCAACCTGAAGCCAGGAGCCAGGTGTTTCTTCCCAGTCTCCCATGCGGGTGGGTACAGGGGCCCAAGCACCTGGGCCATCCTCCACTGCCCTCCTGGGCCACAGCAGAGAGCTGGACTGGAAGAGGAGCAACCGGGACTAGAACCTGGCGCCCATATGGGATGCCAGCGCCGCAGGCGGAGGATTAACCAAGTGAGCCACGGCACGGGCCCCGATATTGTTGACTTTAAATCTATCATCTTTTTACTTGTTTTCTGTTTTGGCTCATTTTTTTGTTCTCATTACTTTCTTCTGTTTTCCCTTTTTTTATGCTTCTTTTTACTTTAGTATTTTATCTCCCCTTAATGTCCTTTTTATTAGTTGTAGCTCTTTTGCTTTTTACTTTTTTTAGAGTTTATAGTACATACATTAACTAAATAGTCTGCTTCCAAGGACTATTATGCCAGTTCACATTTAGTGTAAGAACTTAACAGTAGCATAATTCCATTTCTTTCTGTCAAGCTATATTGCTGGTATATATTTTACATCTACGTATGTTAAAACTCCACAGTATATTTTTACTCTTTTTGCTTTAATGATTCAGTTATCTTTTAAAGAGATTTAAATAGTAAGAAAGCAATAAGCTTTGTATTTATCCACTTGGTTATCATTTCTCATGCCCTTAATTTCTTTGTGTAAGTCCAGGTTTCTCACTGGTACTATTTCCCTTCAGCCTTTTCTTTTCTTTTCTTTTATGAATATCTCCTGCAGTACAAGCCTGCTGACAAATTCTTTAGCTTTGTATATCTCAAAAGTATATTTTGCCCTTAGTGTTGAAAGATATTTTCACTGGTTTAAAATTCTAGGCTGATAGCTTTTTCTTTCTGTACCTTAGAGTTGTTGCTCCAGTATGTTATGGTTTTCATTATTTCTTACAGGAAATCTGATGTTGTCCATTTCATTAATTTTCTGTGTATATTGTATCTTTTTTGTCTTACCACTTTTCAGATTTTTCTTTATATTGTTGGTATTAAGGGATCTGAATATGATATACGTTTATGTAGTTTTCCTGTTGTTACTTTCTTTTTAAAAAAATGATTTATTTGTTTATTTGAAAGGTAGAGTGACAGAGAGGGAGAGACAGAGTTCTTCCATTCACTGTTTCACTCCCCAAACAGCCGTGGTGGATGGGGCTGGGCTGAGCCGAAGCCAGGAGCCAAGAGTTTCTTCCAGTGTCCCACATGGGCATAGAGGCTCAACTACTTGGACCATCTTCCATTGCATTCCCAGGCACATTAGCAGGCAGCTGGATCGGAAGTGGAGTAGCCAGAACAGGAACTGGTGCCAATATGAGATGCTGGCATCACAGGTGGCAGCTTAACTCACTATGGCACAACACTGGCACCATCTTACTGTTTTCTTGTGCTAAACTTTTTGAGCTTCTTGGATCCATGGGCTTATAAGAAGTCTGCGTGAAGTTTGGAAATCTTTCATAAATATTGTCAAACATCTACTCCCTGCCCCACTTCCCTGGGCATCAGTCACACAAATACTAGTTTGCTTGATGTTGCCCCTGTTCTTACTGTCCCATTGCTCATTGCTTTTTTTTTCTGCTTTTTGTCTACCACTAATACCATCCACTGCAGACATTACAGTTTTTACTGCAGACATTACAGTTTTTTAATGGCTTTTTCAAACACTTTTTAAACTTTTATTTATTTTTATATGGAAAGCAGAGAGAGAGAGAGATCTTCCATCCACTTGTTTACTCCCCAAATGCCTATGACAACCAGGGCTGGGCCAGGCCAAAGCTAGGAGCCAGGATCTCCATGTGGGCCTCCTGTGTGAGTGGCAGGAAGCCAAGTGTTTGGGCCATCAGCTGTTGCCTCCCACATGCATTAGAAGGAAGCTGGATTGGAAGTATGGAGTAACTGGGACTGGAACTGGCACTCTGATATGAGATGTTGGCAACTCAATAGTGGCTTAAACACTGCCACAATGCCAAGCCCAGTAGCTGTCCTGATGCCCTTATCTGTTGATCTTGTCAACTGTGTCAGATTTTTTGGGTCATTTATCCTTGTCTTCACCTTGGATCATACTTTGCTGCTTTTTGTCATACCTTGTAATTCTTGATCAAATGCCAGATACTATAAAATTTACCCTTGATTTTTAACTAGTCTTGATTTTTTAGTGATAAGGGGCTACTCTTTATTTTTGATGGAGTATTTTCTGTAATTAGTGATAGATCTACTATAATAGTAGCCTACTCTCCTATTTTTATTACAATAATACCTAATTAAATATTTTTGAAGATACTAACTGATTTTTCAAAGATTCTCAATGAAAAACTTTTTTCCTGTATTAATCATTTGTGCTTATATTAAGGTAGTAGCCCCACTTTTTGTTGCTGGTTTTCTTCAGTTGCCTGATTAGTTTTGGTTCCTGGTCCATATTTATGTTTAAAATACTGGTTGCTCAATATAGGTAGCTGATTTGCCTTCTTAAGTTAATTGGCTGTTTTTTAGAACAGTTTTAGGTTTACAGAAAAACCGTGCAGAAAGTACAAAGGGTTCTCATGTACTCCACCTCCCTGCTTCCTCCCCCAGTTTCCTCTGTTCTTAACATTTTGCATTAGTGTGATAAATTCATTTCAGTATATAAGCCACTATTGGTACATTGGTATTAAGTAAAACCCATGGTACACATTAGATTTAACTCTTTATGTTGTACAGATATATGACTTTTGGTGTTCACAAATGCACAATATTATGTGTCTACCAGTACAGTATCATAGAGTAGTTTAACTGTCCTAAAAATAACCCTATTCTCCAATTATTCATTCCTCCTCCTCCTTCTGGCATCTACTGATTTTTTTTTTTAAACATTCTGTATAGTTTTACTTTTTGCAGAGTGGTTACATAGTTGGAATCTTATGGTGTGTGGCCATTACAGATTGGCTTCCTGTTCTTGTTCCACGTCCTCACTGGTATTTGGTGTTATCAGTGTTTCAAATTTTAGCCAATCTAATAGATTTCTTATATCTCATCGTTTTAATTTGCAATTTCCAAATGCTATATGATGCTGAGCATCTTCCTTTTTTATTTTTAAAGCTTTTTTTTAACTAATATAGAGAATAAATTTCCTGCATTCCATATGTACAGTACCAAGAAGACAACCATACTTCCCTCACTCCCCTGGTCTCCCTCATCTCTCCTCCTCTCTTCATCAGTTTTTGCATAGGTATAATTTTAATCCACTCTATATTCACAGGCTTACTTTACCAGTAATTATAATTTTCAACAAGTAAAAAGTAGGAAGACCACAGTTTGACAGTATGCCTCTTTGCCATCTCTTAATCATTTTTGTGAGATGTCTAGATCCTTTGCCTGTCTTTTTAATTGAGTTGTTTGCTTATTGTTGTTGAGTTTTGAGAGTTCTTTGTTTACTTTAGAGTCAATTTCTTTTGTCCGATTTTTGTGTGCATATATTTTCTCTCAGTCCGTGGCTTGTCCTTTTTTAATTCCTTTATCACTGTCTTTGACAGAACAGAATTTTTAAATTTTAATGTAGGCCAATCATTTTTTTTCATGCATGGATCTTGGTTTTGGTGTTGTATCTGAAATGTCATTGCCAACTCCAAGATCACTTGAATTTTTCTCTATGTTTTCTGCTACAACTTTTATAGCTTTACATTTGACCTTTGTAGCAGTAACCCAACCACTTGAACCATCACCACTTCTACATTAGCAGGAAGCTGGAGTCAGGAGCCAAGTATAGAACTGAGGTACTCCGATATGGGATGCTGATGTCTTAACCAGCATCTAAACCACGAAGCCAGATGCACATCGCTGCTTATCCTTTTAATGTCCATGGAATTGATAGTGATACAGGTTGAACATCCCTAACCCAAAAATCTGAAATGCTCAGAAATCCAAAATTGGGATGGCATTTGGTGCAGCAGTTTGCTGCTTGGACACCTGTATTCTATGGTAGAGTGCCTAGTTCTAGTCCCTGCTCTGCTTCTGATTCCAACTTCTGCTGACACATGCCCTGGGAAGGATAGTAGATGATGGCTCTAGTACTTCAGTCCCTACCACCTGTGTGGAAGAACTGCTTCTGGGTTTGGCTATGTCCAGCCCTGGATGTAGTAGGCATTTGGAGAGTGACTCAGCAGATAGAAAATATCTGTTTCTCCCTTCCAAATAAAATGAAAATATATCTTTTTAGGTCCAAAATATCTTGAGCTCCATTGTGCTCAAAAGTTTCTGATTTTGGAGTATTTTAGCTTTTGGATTAGGGATGTTCAACCAATGACATTTGTGCAAAATATTCCAAATTTGGGAAACCTCCAAAATGTAAAATACTTTTGGTTCCAAGCGTTTCAAATAAATTGTGTAGCCCTCTTTAATTTCTAATGTTATTTTGTGTCTTCCCTTTTTTTCATACTTTGGTTACGCTGAATAGAAGTTTGTCAATTTTATTGATGTTTTTTAAAAAAATTCTTTATTGAAATTACTTTGCTTTCTGCTGTAATTTTTTTTAAGTTTTTTGTGTTTACTTTGTATTTAACTCTTTTTTTGTAGTTTCCTAAGATATTTGCTTAGGAATTGATTTAAATTTTTTTTTTAGCTAGTGCATTCAAGTGCTAGAAATTTCTCTCTAAACAATGCTTTTACTGTATCCCACAAAAAAATTAAACATAATTACTGCCATTGTTGTTATTATATTGGATTTTAATTCAGAGCAAGTTTTTTTTTTTTTATTTGAAAGAGTGAGAGAGAGAGAGAGAGAGAGAGAACGCACGCACCCACCCACGCTTGAGCTTCCATCTGTTTTTCACTCCCCAGAAGCCTGCAATAGCTGGGGCTGGGCCAGGAGTCAGGAACTCAGTTTGAGTCTCCTAGGTGGCAGGGATCTAACTACTTGAATCATTACTGCTGCCTCCCAGGGCCTGTATTGGTAGGAAGCTAGAATCCGGAGTGGAGCTAGGATTCTAACCTGAATACTCCTACCTGGGATATAATATCCATTATGCTGTCTTAACTGTTACACCAAACACCTGCCCCATTAAAAACCTTTTTAACTGCTTATTTGATTAAATATATTCTGTATGATCATAGTTCATGTGAAGGGACTCCAAATAATGTTCAATCATAATATGTAATTAAATGTAACTTCTTATTGAATTTGTCAGAAACTCACTATTGGAAAATGTAGAAATCAAGGAATTGGTTTTATAGAGATACTCAGGCATATACCAGAAAATTCACTTTACTGCTGCATTTTAAATAAACTTTAGTGTTGTTGTATCTGTTTATTCCATAAGCTCAGATCAACCTGTTCATTTCTAAAAACAAGAATCTTCCACAGAATGCTAGGAAAACATTTGAAGTAATCCAGAAAATTATGTAATACACAGCTGTGAGACTTTGGAAAATGTTCTGTGTAGCAGTCAAGTGACTTATTTAAAAAGTAACTTTTTTTTTTCATGAAAAATATATTGCTAGTATTAGAGATTTAGTACTGTACTGTATAGTACACTATCTGGTAGTTACTAGTAACCTGTGGTTACTATGCAGTCGAAATGTAATTCAAATTGAAATGTTCAATAAGTGTGAAATAAACACTAGATTTCTAAGATTTAGTGCAAAAAGGAAGGAAAAATGTTTCATCAATATTCTAATATTATAGGTTTAAATGATACCTAGCTAAAATTTATTAAAATTAATTTCACTTTTAATTTACATATTGGCCAGTAAAAAGTTTGAAATTGTTTGGCTCATATGTTTCTTTTGGATAATGTAGACTTAGATAGTTCACAGAATAATAGTGCTAATAGCAGAAATCATTCATGAACTGTACTTCCCAGAATCAATACTTGCTAATGTGCAAAAGTATCTGGACAAAAGCATTTTGTTTTGTGCAGGTTGTTGAATGATGGCCATACATATATGTACTTACTCTTCGGCAAGGCCCCACAGTTATAAAAATCAGTTTTCTATGGACATTGTTTAGTGTTAGTAGTGTATTATTTTCAGTAGACATACTGTACAGATTTACCAACTCTTTAGGGATGGATAGTTTTTCTTTTTCACCTGTAACATAGTATTGCAGAGTTCTGTCTCCCTCTCTTTTCTGCCCACTCCCCTCTCACCTCTCCTCACCTCTTCTCTCTTCCCTTTGTCACTCCACCTATATTCATAGGCTTGATTTGTTATTTTATGAAGATAATTTCCAAGAAATAGGCTTGTTCAGTTAAAGGAAAAATACTATTTAAATTTGTGTTTGCCTTGTCGAATTTGTACATTTTGTAATGATAACCTAGTATACTGTTTGTAATTCTTGAGAGTGCTCAATCCGCATGTAAGATTATAAACAAATATAAGTAACAATAGTTGTATTTAATGTTATAAAAAGTTTCTGAATTTTTAAATGTGATTTTTTTTCTGAAATTTTTTTTAAGATTTATTTTATTTATTTGACAGGCAAAGTTAGAGAGAGAGGTCTTCCATCCGTTGGTTCACTCCCCAGATGGCTGCAATGGCCAGAGCTGAGCCGATCCAAAGCCAGGAGCCAGGAACTTCTTCCGGGTCTCCCATGTGGGTGCAGGGTCCCAAGGACTTGGGCCATCTTCTACTGCTTTCCCAGGCCATAGCAGAGAGCTGGATCGGAAGAGGAGCAGCCAGGACTAGAACCTGGCGCCCATATGGGATGGCGGCGCTTCAGGCCAGGGCGTTAACCCACTGAGCCACAGCGCCAGCCCCATTTTTTCTGAATGTTGAACATCATTTTTCTAAGTATTCTAGACACATCTTTGTTTTCACATAAAAGGTAATGAATGCTGCTTTTAGAAAACCCAGCATACAGGAACTGGTCACCAAAGCAGAAGGAACTGAAATTGAAGAAAGAGGCAGACAGAGTGTAATTTATTAGGGATTTATGTACAAAAGCAAAGTTTTGGGTGGCCATAGGACAATTGGTCACCATGGCACAAGGCAGGATAAAAAAAGTTTTCTGTGAAAAGGTAGTCTGTGGCTAATGAGTACACCTGGTTTTCTCAAGAAATAGTATACATTCCAGGCAGCACATAAGATAGTTCCAGGTGTCAGATATGAGTTGCAGGGTATCTTACTCATACTTTTTTTAATTAGCATATAGTACTATAATGTTTACTTCTTTTTATGGGGTACAGTGCAATCCTTCACATGTGTGCAGCATAAATTGATCAAATCAGTTTGTTAGCATTTCCATTTTTTTGTCTTTTCTTTAAGTTTGACACCCATGAACTCTCCTGTATTCTAGTTCTTCCTGCAGTATATAGTATATTATTGTGAACTATAGTCATTCCACTGTGCTGTAACACTAGAAGTTACTATTTGTGTTTAACTGTATTTTGGTATCCATTAGCCAGCCTCCTTCTCATCCACCTCTCCTGAACAACTTGGTTTATCCTATAGGGTTTGGGATAGCTAAAAAAGACAAGAGGGCAGTTCTAACCCAGATGGCTACAGTCATATCATACTGGATCCTGAAAAATGAGAACACGAATACAGCATTGTACTTCATAATCAAGTTATGTGTCTCCCTTTTAAAGTGAAGTGTTATCTTTCATAATAGAAAGGTTGCGTTAATATTTATGTTAATAGGGACTTTCTAATTAGCTGCTTTGAAACAAGAATGTTCAACATAAGAAATTAGTAGTATTTGTTGGTTTGCTATAACAGTTCTATTGCACATTAAGATAATTTTCTCAAAATTAGGGTATAATTTATATACAGTAATAGATACAGATTTACTAAATTTGTTGAATTTTAACAAAAATGATACATTGTGAAGCTAATTAATAACTCTGACCTCTCAAAAAGTACTATTGTGTCTTTATCCAGTCAGTTACTTTGGAATTCTGCTTCTTCCCCATCTTCTTTTTTTTTTTTTTTTTTATTTTTTTATTTTTGACAGGCAGAGTGGACAGTGGAGAGAGAGACAGAGAGAAAGGTCTTCCTTTTGCCATTGGTTCACCCTCCAATGGCCGCCGCGGTAGGCGCGCTGCGGCCGGCGCACCGCGCTGTTCCGATGGCAGGAGCCAGGTGCTTCTCCTGGTCTCCCATGGGGTGCAGGGCCCAAGCACTTGGGCCATCCTCCACTGCACTCCTTGGCCACAGCAGAGAGCTGGCCTGGAAGAGGGGCAACCGGGACAGGATCGGTGCCCTGACCGGGACTAGAACCCGGTGTGCCGGTGCCTCAAGGAGGAGGATTAGCCTATTGAGCCGCGGCACCGGCGCCCATCTTCTAGCCCACTCTTAGCAATCACTTTTTCATTTGTTATTAGGCCGAGTCTTGTCAGCTTTGGTCTCTGACTCAACATGTTTTTGAGCACCGTGTAAGTTATTTCACAAATATTCATCCTATTTAATTGGTCAATACTGTTCCACTGATAAACATACTTGCACTTTGTCTCCTGTTGATGGGTATTTGAATTGTTTCCAGGTTTTGGCTTTTATAAATAAGGCTCCTGTGAATATTGTTGTGGAAATTTCTTTATATGTGTGTGTGTCACATGCTTTTATTTCACAAGGTAAATACCTACCTAGGAGAGGAATTACATTGTCATGTGAAGGGGTATACTTCCTTTTTAAAGAAACTTTCAGATAGTCCTGGAAGTGGCTGTCTACCATTTGTGCACTTCACCAACAATGCATGACCGTTGTAGTTGCTCCATGTTTTCTCCAGCAGTGGATGTAGTCAGTCTTTTTGATTTTGGTCATTCTGGTAAACGTGAAATGATATCTCAGTGTGGCTTTTGTTCACATTCCTTTTGTATCTAGTGCTGTGCAGCAGCTTTTTTGTGCTCACTAGTCATTTGTATATCTTTCCTTTTTTTATGTAGTTTTCAGTTCTTTTGTTCATTCAGTGAGTTGTTTGCTGTTAATGATTTGTTAGGAGTGCTTTATATATTCTGGAGACATGTTTTTGTTAGAGATAAATTTAAACTATTTGTCTCTCAATATGTGGCTTTCCTAATTTTTTTTTTTTTTTTTGACAGGCAGAGTGGACAGTGAGAGAGAGAGAGACAGAGAGAAAGGTCTTCCTTTGCCGTTGGTTCACCCTCTAATGGCCGCCGCGGTAGCGCGCTGCGGCCGGCGCACCGCGCTGTTCCGATGGCAGGAGCCAGGTGCTTATCCTGGTCTCCCATGGGGTGCAGAGCCCAAACACTTGGGCCATCCTCCACTGCACTCCCTGGCCACAGCAGAGAGCTGGCCTGGAAGAGGGGCAACCGGGACAGGATCGGTGCCCCGACCGGGACTAGAACCCGGTGTGCCGGCGCCGCAAGGCGGAGGATTAGCCTGTTGAGCCACGGCGCCGGCCTATTTTTTGAATTATGTCTTTTGATGGGAGATTTTTTGATAAGGACTAATATATCATTTTTTTTTCTTTTCTTGAAAACGCATTTTGAATTCTAAAAAATGTTGACCTATGCCAAGATGAGATTCTTCAACCTTTCATTGAAGTGTTGTGGTTGTTCTAACTCATTATCTTTAGGCTTATAATTAATTTCTAATTTATTTTTGTATATGGAGTACAGAAAAGGTCACAAGGGTCATAAGGTTTTTTTCTTTACAGATTTTTCATTCAGTTACCCATTTGATACAGTATCATTTGTTAAAAAGCCTTATTTTTCATCTTTGAATTGGTTTGGAACTATTTTTATAAGTTAGTTGGCTATATATATTTATATCTATTTTTGGATTCCAACTCATTTCATTAATTTGTTTTTCTATCCTTTGGCCAGTATATATTGATTTGAGTATTGTAGATTCATCATAGATCTTAAAATTAGGTATGGTAAACCATCTTTTTTTTTCTCCTTTCAAGATTATTTCTGATTATTGTAAGTCCTTTGAATTTTCATCTGAATTTTAAAATGAATGTTTCAAACTGTTTCCAGAAAATAAGCTGGGATTTTGATTGGATTATGTTAATATATGTCAGTGTGGGGAGATGCATATTGAGTTTTCCAATCTATGAATCTGACATATCAGTATCTATTTATTTCTATATATGTATTTTTGTCCTATTGTAAGTAGTACTTTAAAATTTTACTTCTAATTATTAATTGCTAACATACAGAAATATACTATATACTTACCTTCTGTCTTCCTAACTTGCTAGGTTAAATAATATTTTTGGATTCTATGTTTTTTGTGTACCTAATTGTGTTTTCTATGAATGATGGCAACTTTATTTCTTTCTTCCTATCTTTATGCCTTTTATTTGTTTTTATTTCCTTGGCTTGGACTTGTAATATAATATTGAATAGAAGTGATAAGAATGGACATCATATCCTTGTTCTTGATATTCATGGGGAAAGCAGGATTTTTTTTTTTTTTTTTGACAGGCAGAGTGGACAGTGCAGCCAGCGCACCGTGCTGATCCTAAGCCAGGAACCAGGTGCTTCTCCTGGTCTCCCATGCGGGTGCAGGGCCCAAGGACTTGGGCCATCCTCCACTGCACTCCCGGGCACAGCAGAGAGCTGGCCTGGAAGAGGAGCGACCAGGACAGAATCCGGCGCCCCGACTAGGATTAGAACCTGGGTGCCGGTGCCGCAGGCAGAGGATTAGCCTATTGAGCTGCGGCGCCGGCCGGGGAAACAGGATTTTTAATAGATGTCCTTTATCAGATTAAGGGAGTTCCCTTTTTCATATATTTTCATATAGTCCCCTCTTTTTTAAAAAAAGATTTATTTACTTATTTGAAAGGCAAAGTTAAAGAGAGATACAGAATCTGCTGGTTCACTCCCCAAATGGTCTCAATGACCAGAGCTGGGCCAATCAGGAGCCAGGAGCTTTCTCTGTGTCTTCCACGCGGGTTCAGGGGCCCAAGGACTTGGGCCATCTTCTTTTTTTTTTTTTTTTTTTTGACAGGCAGAGTGGATAGTGAGAGAGAGAGAGAAAGGTCTTCCTTTTTGCCGTTGGTTCACTCTGCAATGGCTGCTGCGGCCGGCTCATCGCGCTGATCCAAAGCCAGGAGCCAGGTGCTTCTCTTGGTCTCCCATGCTGGTGCTTGGGCCATTCTCCACTGCCTTCCCGGGCCATAGCAGAGAGCTGGCCTGGAAGAGGGGCAACCGGGACAGGATCGGTGCCCCAACCGGGACTAGAACCCGGTGTGCCGGGGCCGCAAGGCGGAGGATTAGCCTGTTAAGCCACGGCGCCGGCCTTTTTTTTTTTTTTTTATTTTAAAGTTTCTATTTAATGAATATAATTTTCATAGGTTCAAGTTCAGGAATATAGTGGTTTTTCCCCCCATGCCCACCCTCTCACCTTCACTCCCATCCCACCACCTACTCCCTCTCCCTTCCCATTCTTCTTAAGATTCATTCTTAATTAACTTTATATACAGAAGACCAACTCTATTAAGTAAAGATTTCAGCACTTTGCACACACACACACACAAAATGTAAAAAGTACTGTTTTGAGAACAAGTTTTGCAGTTAATTCTCATTAAGGACAGAGGTCCTACATGGGAAGTAAGTGCACAATGACTTCTGTTGTTAATTTAACAATTAACATTCTTATTTATGATGTCAGTCATCACTCAAGATTCTGCCATGTGCTGCCAATGCTGTGGAAGCCTTTTGTGACCACAATCTCCAGCAATGTTTTGACAAGGCCTTAAGCAAAGTGGAAGTTCTCTCATCCCTTCAGAGAAAAGCACATCCTTCTTTGGTGACCCCTTCCACTGGGGTCTCATTCACAGAGATCCTTCATGTAGGATATTTTTTGCCACAGTGTCTTGGCTTTCCATGCTTGAATTGCTTTCATGGGCTTTTTAGCCACATCCAAATGCTGGGCCATCTTCTACTGCTTTCCCAGGCCACAACAGAGAGCTAGATCAGAAGTGGAGTAGCCAGGACTCGAACTAGTGCCCATATGGGATGACAGCGTTGTAGGCTGTGGCTTTACCTGCTTCACCACAGTGCCAACCCCGGATCATTGTTTGTTTTTAAGATTGACTTGAAAAACCAAATGTACTGGAAATTATTTCCTGTTTCTATGCTCATCTGACTTATTGGCTTTGATGTGCTTTTAAAATCAGTGGGGAACATACATTCTTTTTAGAAATGTACATCATTGACTTTGATACTTTTATTTTTGGTCCTCATATGCTTAGTCCCTTCTCTTCTGTGGTTTGTGGCATTTGAAATATTAGAAATGGAAATGTATTAACTGAGGCTTTTCACCATGTCATACTGACATTTGTGATTAATTGAATTGCAGGAAGAAAATTGTTGTCACCCTAGTAAGAATAATTTTAGTGCCACAGATAAGTAATTTCTACTCATGGAAAATTATTTAAGATAATTTGATAATGTAGCAATGATAAATAGGATGCTAAGAAGCCTCTCTTGATTCAGTTTAGCATGTGAATGAATACTAAATGCATATAATATACTATACTGGAAGCTGTGTATGCATAAAGTGTACATGACCCTTGTCTTTAGAGGGAGAACAGTGCATTGTGTGAAGCAGAATTCACGTAGGAACATGTAACAAGTCATTCAATGATGAATGCTTTATTTGATTTTTACATAAAACATGATGAGTATAGAGGGAGGGGAAAGTATTTGCTGAGGGAATCAGGCATAACTTGGTCAAGAGCATGACATCTGAAATACTTACATGAAGTTTGCAGAGTTTGCCATGATATCCCACCAGAACCAACCCCACCAGTAAAGATGAGAATGGTATGTTGGGGATCTGCTAGTTATTTGGCTGCTCTCTTCCTGATGCATATTGCATTAAAAGCCAGATGTGAGTATAAAAGAACTGATTTGCCTTGGACCAAGAAAGAGCTGAGGCTTTGAAGAGTTCAAATCTTATTTTTATCAAATAGGAACTAACTGCAGTTATTTTTTTTTTTAAGCATGAATCTGTTTATTAAAAGATAATTGGTAGGGTCAGCGTTGCGGTGTAGCAGGGTTAAGCTTTCCGCCTGTGACGTTGACATCCCATATGAATGCCAGTTGAAGTCCTGGCTGCTCCACTTCTGATCCAGTACCCTGCTAGTGTATCTGGGGAATCAGAAGAAGATGGCCCAAGTGCTTGTCCCCTGTACTCACATGGGAGACCTGGAAGATCTTGGCTTCAGCCTGGCCCAACCCTGGCCATTGCAGCCATTTGGAGAGTGAACCAGTGGATGGAAGATCTTTTTCACTCTCTCACTCTCACTCTCGAACTCTGCCTTTCAGATAAACAAAAAATAAATAAATCTTTAGGGAAAAAAAAAGCATAATTAGCAAGAAGAATTCATGAAGGAAAATAAAATAGGAGCAGAGTATCTTGTTAGGAGCTATTCCAGTACTTTAGGCCAAAGCAAGGTAAATATTTTGATATATTTTTACCATTATATAGCATAGCATATACATATATGAAAAACTGTCATTTCTCACTGACACTTATGATTTCTGGAGTGTGAGAATAAATGCGGTATATACTTTATTATTATTATTTTTTTTGACAGATAAGAGTTAGACAGTGAGAGAGCGACAGAGAGAAAGGTCCTCCTTCTGTTGGTTCACCCACCAAAATGGCCGCCACGGCTGGAACTATGCCGATCCAAAGCCAGGAGCCAGGTGCTTCCTCCTGGTCTCCCATGCGGGTGCAGGGGCCCAAGCACTTGGGCCATCCTCCACTGACCTCCCGGGGCCACAGCAGATAGCTGGACTGGAAGAGGAGCAACTGGGACTAGAACCCGGTGCCTGCATGGGATGCTGGCGCCGCAGGCGGAGGATTAACCAAGTGAGCCACAGCTCTGGCCCCTAAGAAGTATATTATTAAGATTCTTTTTGCACAGTTGATAGAAACTACTTTTGACTGGATGAAGCAAAAAGGAATCTGTTGGCTACTAAAGAATCCCATGGAATCCAAATGGGAATTGAACAACAAAACTTTAGGAACTGCAAGAGGCTGAGAAGCTCTGAGAAAAACAGCAGGAGTTGGTGGAACTTTTAGGCTCCTCCTCTCTCATCCCATCAGTCCTGTGTATCAGTTTGGAATTCTAAATTCCTGGGAGAGGACCTTAATTTACAACACAACACAAGTTATCACAACACAAGTTAATTTGTCAACACAAGTGCTTGTTCCTAGAGACAGAGACAATGAGTGTCTAACTTTGGAATTATCCAGTAGCCGCATAGTAGGTTTGTGAACAGTATACAAGCTCCTGAAAATTCTGTTAAGATACAGGATATGACTATTAAGATGAATTATCACTGAACTAAACCTGCTTCAGATGCCCTTGTTCAAAGTATTTTACTGCACTGAAGTGCATTTTTAATACAACTCCAATCCCAGATTTGTAGACAGTAAAGTTGTGGGGGTATCTTTCTTGTTTTTGAAAATTTGCAGACACTAGTCTCCTAATTGTTACTGTAAACTAGTAGTAGAGCTTTAACATGATCTTGTTAACAATATAGCAACTGATAAATCTGATAATATTAATTTAATAAGTACAAACAATGCCAAGCAATATTCTAAGCAAACTTTGTATATATTATTTCCTTTAATAGCCCCACATTGAAGGGATTGTTTGGAGCAATTTACATGAGGTTAGGAATATTATCCCCATTTTGCAGATGAGAAAACATGGATAAGGTAGTTAGGCAATTGCTTAACATCATATAAGCTAATAAGTGGTTGAATCTACCCTACTAGAGTCTGTGCTTTCAATCACCACACTATTCTCCCTGGGACATCATTGATTCTCTCTTTTGACCTTGTACCCAGTTATAATTCAGGCTCCCTTAGTGTTCCCAGAGCACTTTTATCCCTGCTTTCATTTTGGAACTTATATTTTCCTTTGTTAAAGTTGCTTACTCCTTAAATACATGGACCAACTCTTAGTTTCCTATTGTCCACATAAAATAAATATTTACCAAACTGAATTAGTCCCATGTACATATTTAGTTTCTGTGTTATCTAGATCCTTTGTGAATAATATGATTTTGTTACTTTTTTTTATTGTGCACATTCCTTTGCATAATGATCTCAAGTCAGACCTTCCCTTGTCCTTACAAATTCCATACCGCATCTTTTTTTAATTAGTTTATGTTTTTAAAAGGTAGAATTACAGAGAAAGGAAGAGAAGACTGGGAGGGATCTTGCATCTGCAAGTTCACTCCCCAAATGGCTGCAACAGGCTTGGCCAAAGGCAGAAGTTAGGAACTCCATTAGAGTCTCCCATGTTGGGTGCAGGGGCCCAAAGAAATGGGATAAGTGCCACTGTGCCAAAATTTTCTCTTTCTTCCTTTAAGCCTCTGTAGCAACAATATGTCACTCAGCAGTGCTCACTTTTAATTTTTAATAGGAAGACATAAAAGCCAATCAGAATTCTTCCTGAGTTACTGTTACTAGGTCAGAAAGATGTGTTTTTTGTGTGTGTTTTGTTCCAGACTTACATGATAATTTGACTTAAATCAGCCTTCTTATTTTGTGTGTGTATTTGTCAAAGATTTAATTTTGGGTAAACTAGAATATTCACATGACTTAAAAGTAACAAAACATGGAAAGGAAGTGTAAAGCTTATCTTCTGCTCATCCTATATTTGCACAGTCATTCCTTCTCTGACAAAACTTAGGGGTACACACAGAAGCTCCAAACAATAGGAACTATAACTACTTTCTCTTTTCAGACAGTTCTGTGCTTAGTTAAGCAAATACAAGTTATTCTGGTTCCTGCTATTGTGTACAAATGTTAGCATACACAACTTCCTTTTATAGCCTTGATTTTTTTCCCATGTAATGATGTATCTTGTCAATTTTTCTTTATATCATTTTCATTTTTTTAAGCAGCAATATGGTATCCTGTTGTATAGCTCAACTGCAGTATATTTAACAAGCAAAGTGGGTGTTTTTCTTGATAATCTAGAAGATTCCAGGTGTCTGAGTAATTTTCGATAATCTTAAGGTTCTGAAGATTTGAATTAAGTGTAAAATTTGAAATTTTTACAATTTTGATAGAAGTCTTTCTCAAATGTGCTGTTACTTTACCTGATTGAGTTCAACATAACTTTTTTTTTTAACTCTTAGAGGATGAACTAGATGGTCTGTGTGAGCATTTTTGGTACTATCTGTTATAGTGTGCTGCATTTCCTGGCTTTAGAATCTTTGTTACTATAAGACGCAGATTGTCTTATCCTATTGCATTATCTGAGTTTGTTCATTTCTGACTCTGTTAAGACTTTGAGTCAAGGAAGCTTGGCTTATCAGGGTTGTTGCTAGCCAATTATGGCTCTTTATTTCATACTGGATATTACATTATCTTTGATTTTGTAATACTTGTCTGACCTCCTAATTGTCAGAAACTTTTAGTGTTTTGTAGATTTGCTACTGGCTCACATAAACAATATGATTTGAATGATGCCCATATTTTCTAAGAATGTGGAATAGACTGTGGAGGATTTTTAGCAGCTCTGCTGTTGAGGATGCATTTAATTGGGCATCTTTTCAAGAGAATTATTAATATCTGTTCCTCCTAGTGTGAAAACCATTATAATATCTATATCAGATTTCTGCTGTTCAAAATACCCCCTTCCATGAAATTACTTTAATTTCTCAGCATTTTTTTTTAATAGCTTATTAACTGTGAATTTTATCGGTATTATTTAGTGTTTCCTCTCTACTAAAAAATGTTTAACACGGTCATTTGTGTAGTCTGAAAGGGCCTAGTCACATAACCAGTTCACTGAGTTACTGAAGAGAATCTTGTTGGCAGGGTCCAGTGATAGGAGGAACTGCTGTTTCCTTCTGATTTCTGATGATTGAAGCTGAGCAAACAGGCAAGCTTATCTTGCTTATCCTCATAAATGTTCAGATATGTAGGTTAAGTGTTAACACTCTCTGTGTGTTTTAACAATTCTACAGTTGCTTACCATATGTCTGGCATAGTGCTAGAAGAATATAGAAATAAGACAGGATCCTGTCTTCAGGAAAATGACAATCTGGTGTGGAAACGTCAGTGAACCGATTATAATGCAGTAACTGCTATAATGAGTATACCTAAGCACTGGGAATTCTGTGGCTAGGCCTTTGTTCCTAAGGGAAAGTGGGATCAGGGAGCCAGGGGCTGGGCCCCATGGTGATATTTATACAGAAGGTTGAAAGATGAGCAGAGTTGGCTACATAAAAGGAGGATGACAAAGAGTCTCACTTTTGGGAGCATAAAGTTGAAGTGGAGGATCAAGATTTGAGAGAGGACAGTGACTTCTGAGGCAGTTTTGGGTATCCTCAGCATGTAATGTGATGAAAATTAGGCTATGCAGATTGTTTCCCTCATCTTTTTGTTAATATTTTGCAATGATCAGAGTAGAGAGTACTTCAGAAAGTTCATGGAAATTTGAAAAGATAAGTTTTTTTTGATGCAAAAATTTTTGAAATCCATGCCCTTTTTTTCCCCCATAAGACACGTTTCATGAATTTTTGGAATACTGCTCTATTACATTAGTTTCAGAAAAAATCACCCTCCACTCCCATTCCTCCTCCTTTCCCATGTTGTCAGGACTTCAGTCTCAGATGGTCATGTTAAACTTTGGTAAGCTGACACGGAAAGACCTCCTTTATAACTTCTTTCCTTAAAAATCCAAATCCAGGGGCCCCACATGTGTTGTGGGCATCCCATATGGACACCAATTCCTGTCCTGGCTGCTCCACTCCTGATCCAGCTCCATGTTGGTGTTCCTGGGAGGGCAGTGGAGGATGGCTCAAGTGCTTGAGCCTCTCTCCACCCCAGTGGGAGACCCAGATAAAGCTGGCTCCTGGCTTCAGTCCAGCCCAGACGTAGCATTGGGACCATTTTGGGGAGGGAACTGGTAGATGAAAGAACTCTCTCTCCCTAACTCCCTTTCTCTCCCCACCTCTCTCTCCCTCTTCCTCTCTCTCCTTCTCTCATAATTTTGCCTTTCAAGTGAATAAATAAATGTTTTTTTTTTTTTTTTTAAAAAGATCCAAACCCAAGTTTCAGGTTTTACCATAATCCAGTTGATTTTATGAAAGAGAAAAGGAGACAGAAGAAGAATTCCTTTTAGGCAGGTCCACTTGAGCTACAGGGAAGAGAGAAGCAGAAGAGAACAAGCCATGCCTGTGAGTTGCCCTTTTAACAGTGTCCACACCTGTTTGCCAATATGACCCAGTCTGTTATGATATCATTATCCCTCTCACCATTATCTGTAAATGACAATCCTCAAAGTAGAAAATTAAGGAGAATACAGTAAGCCTTGTCATTTGAAGTTTTAGCATCTATAATTTTGATTGCTTGCAGGTAATGCTAAAAGTCTTTGCCACATTGTAATTTACACTTTTCTGGATGTATGAATTTAAAACATACAAGATTGGTATAGTTATGAGTGACTTAGCCTAGTGTACTTTCCAGCTCATCCTTCACTTTGGCTGTTGTATATACAGTCAGGTGATTTTTAAAATGGCTTTTGAAAGAGAATGTGTGATTGTAGTAAATGTCAGGTCTAAAACTTTTATGATTTGTAATTAAAATTTTTAATAATTTTATTGGTTAAACACACAACTAGGGGTGGGCATCATATTGCAGTGGGTTATTCTGCTTGGGACACCTACATCCCATATCACAGTGAATGGTTGGAGTCCTGGCTGCTAGCTTTTGATACAGCTTTATGCTAAAGTATCCTGGGAGGCAGCAGATGATGGCTAAAGTGCTTGTGCCCCTCCCATCTACATGGCAGACTGAATGGAGTCTCTGGGTCCAGAGTTGGGCCTGGTCTGGCCTAGTTGTTGGTGAACATTTGGGGAGTGAATGAGGCAGTGGATAGGTGAGCTTTCTGTCTGTCTCTGCCTGTCTGTCTCTCTCTGTCACTCTTCCTTTCAAATCAGTAAATCTTTTTTGAAAAAAATATACTTATGTCCATAATAAATGGAATGGAGGAAGAAGTTAAAGGTACCTATTATTGGTCATATGTTTTCCTGTATACTAAAGCAGTCCCCTGTATTTGTTATATGTTGCTGCAAACAAACTGCCTCATGACTAGTAACTCAAAGAACTGTCAGGTTATTTCTCATGATTCTCTGGAATGACTGGGTGATTGGTCTTCTGGTGCCACTGAGGCTTATGCATACAGTTGGATTTGGCTGGCAGGCCTAATGAGGGGCTGGACTTAGGAGAGGTGTAATGGATTGGGCCTTGCTTTTATATATGGTCTTTCATCCTAGTTTTAAGGGCAATATATCCAAGAGGGCAGTCCAAAATGTACATATACTTTTCAGACTTCTTTCATTTCCTGGTGTGCTTTTGGCCAAAACAAGTCCTGTGGACATCCAAAGGCCATAGGGGAAGAGAGTATCTTCTAAGAACTTGGGTGTTGAGAGCTATCAAGGGCAATTACCGAGTGATACACCATTGTACCAACATCCGCAGTCAAGGTTTCCTAGCTGTATGTGACCATTCATCTCCCTGAAGCACAGAGTTCATGTTTATTACTTTAGTATTAAGTTTGCAATTTCATGACATGTCTATCTTCTGTTTCTTATCCCCTGCCCTATGCAGATCCTCAGGCTTTGCCAGCACTTTCCCATGGTAGGGATTTTGTTGTCTTGTCTACATAGAATACTGTTTCCTCCCCATTTCCCCCACTTTGTTCACGTGACTCTTGCTTTTCATCCTTCAGATAAATGCTACTTGTGGGAAGCCTTTTTTTAGATTTATTTATTTATTTGTAGGACAGAGAGGCAGGGGCACAGAGAGAGAGAGCGAGCAAGCAAGAGAGAGAGAGGTCTTCCATCCATTGGTTCACTCCCTAGACGGCTGCAACAGCCGGAGCTGGGCCAACCCGGAGCCAGGAGCTTCCTCCAGGTCTCTCACGTGGGTGAAGTGGCCCAAGGACATGGGCCATCTGCTGCTGCTTTCCCAGGCCATAGCAGAGAGCTGGATTGAAAGTGAAGCAGCCAGGACTTGAACTAGCACCCATATTGATGCCAGTGCTGTTAGTAAAATGGGGCCATCTTATCTGTGGCGCCATCTGTGCCCCAGATACCATCTTAGGCTCTGGCCCCAGTGGCCACCTTGCACAGTAAGTTTCATTCCTTAACCCCATGTCCCAACCACAGGTGTCAGCTCCACCCCCACCCAATGGGATTTGCTGTTCCTACTTCCCTGCCTCCCCCCCCCCCCCACAAAATATAACAGGACTTGCTTCCAGCACACATGCCCTCTCACTCTCCTGATTCCTCTCTTGCTTAGTCTCTCACCCCCCACATCCCCCACCCCACCCCGCCGCCGTTGGGATTCCCTCACTTGACAATAAACCTTTCCCTTAACTCCAGTGTTTGTGTTTCTTGGCGGCCTTACAGGCACCGTAGAGGGAGGCTTTACCCACTGCACCACAGCGCCAGCCCCGGGAAGCCTTTCTACACCAGCTGTATTTTGTTTTCCTTGTGTACCAAATTTTTCCTTAGTAGCATTTGTAGTTGTTATTAATGCCTGTCTTCCTATTAGGCTGGGTTTTTACAGGGCCCACATCTGACTAATTTATTTTTGCGCTCAATCCCGCTTTCATTTCTACCCTGACCCACATTTATCACAATGTCTTGTACATAGTAGTTACCTAATAAATTCTTGGTAACTGGATATGTCTACTACTGCAGTTTTCATAAATAGCTACTAAGACCTAAAAAAGACCATGTTTGGTCCCTAAGACAGCAGCTGTTTTTATTTGGCTCCCTTTTTCTTCATTTTGTTATTCTGTTGGTTACTTTTTGCTTTTGTACTCTTCCTGCCTCCTCATGCATTCCTCCAACCTTGAATTAAAAACAAGTAAGCAAAAACTGTTTCTTGTGAAGGAAGTCTTCTTTCTTTGATGTAATCTTTTTAAGTTGCTACCATTTTCTTTTCTCTCTGCTTCTCCAGTTTCCTGATTGTAGAAGTTACCAGGTGATAATATCCAGTCCATCCAGAATGATTTTTTGTTTTGTTTTCCTGGAAAGTTTTTCACTGGTACTCATCACTTTGGAATTGCTTGTCACTATCAGACGCATTGCTTTTATTTTTAAAATTAGTAGTTTCAGTATTAGATTTACGAAGTCAGCATATAACCAGGTGTTTTCAAACTTTAATTATTTAGAAGATAGTTCCTTGGGATCATGGCATAATTAAATAATTACAAGATTTCAACCAACTTCTTTGTATTTCTTTTATATTATATAAATTTTCATATTCAGGGTAGTAGATTATTTCATGTGAATATTATTCATCAGGGCATCTAAAAACATATTTAAAGCTTCCCTGTATATAATAAGAAACTTAAGATGGATTTCCCCAGATTAGTTTTTAGATATTTGGGACCAAATACACACATAATACATCCATACATATATACAAAAGTTGAAGTATTTGTCTATTAATCTCGGCCAATGTGATCATAGAAAAGACTTGGTTTTATTCAATGATTTGATTTTTCCCCTCCGTCAGTTTATTTTGCCTATTTGTTGAAAAAATCTTTATTTAACAACACTATGTTAGATTATTAGAGTACTAATTGTTGTGTACAGTTATTCTACTTATCTTAGTATTTGTTGTAGGTAGTTGATTGTTGAAAGCAAGGATCTGTGAGTCCTGGTATTTTCTTTCCCCTGTCATTAACTGATTTTGTAATTAGAGAAACACCTATTTTCCTGATTTAAAATTCTTACTCTGATATGTTATACAAAGGGTCTTCAAAAGGTTTGTGGGTGAAATGGAATTAAAAGATAAGATTTTTTAAAAAAGCATTTCTTAATGTAAGCACTGTCAAATTTACAACACTTTTGTAAGCAGCAATATCAGGCATTTGATCCATCCCTTAGAACTGAGGGTGTTGGAAATTTAAGCACAGCGGTGCAGTATTGTACATTTTTAACTGAAGAAAGATGGGTGCTCTTTAAGGATATTTTAAGATTAGGAACCAAAAAGAAGTCAGAAAGAGCCAGTTCAAGACTGTAATGTGGGTGCCTAATGCTCTTCCCTCACAACTCTTAGAAAATTGACATTGTTTAAGAGAGGAATTAGCAGGAGCATTCTTGTGATGGAGAGGAACTCTGTGGGAAGCTTTCTGAGTGTCATTGTGCTAAAGCTGGCTACCTTTGTTGAAACATTCTCCTAATAAGCATGTTATCATTCTTTGCCTTGTGAGAAAATCAGCAATGTATAATGCCTGAGAATTGGAGGGAAAAAAAAAAACTATTGGTAGCAGTTTTGGCCATGAACAGTCTGCTTTTCCTTTGTACTACTTTCACTCACCTCTTGATAACCATTACTATGATCATACTTTGTCTGTAGGCTTATACTGGAAAATCCACATTTCCTCTCCTATTAACAATTCCTTGAAGAAATGATTCAGGATCTTGATCCCACTTATTTAAAATATTCATTGAAAGTTCTGTTCTTATGTACAAAGCTGATCTGGATGTAACAGTATTGATACTCAGGGAGCAGAAAGTTTTATCCACTTAAGTGTTCAGTCAGAATTATGTAAGTGGGGTCATTTGAGTTGCTATGGTGTGGGCCATTGTTTCTGCTGTTTTGATAGTCCTCTACAATTAGGACACAAACAAGATGGGTTTTTTTTCCTCACAGATTGATTGAATGGTCTGCTGCTGTAGACTTCATCTTAAACATCACCTTGTTCCTTCTTAAAACAAGTTATTCATGTGTAGACTCTGATTTCTTTGGGCCATCATCCTCCTTAACCTTTTGTAAAGTGTCAGCAATACCACTATTCTCCCACCAAAGACTCACCATAATCTGGCAGGATGTGGTGCTGCGAGCAGAGGTTTAACCCCCTGTGCCACTGCACTTACCCCGTAGATTTCCCTTTCTAAGCACTTGTCCTCAGGGTATTTTTCATTAATATTGTCTTGATTGTGAAAGGCAAAAAGTAATGGACTTGATTAGCTGCAATTACTTTAAGGAATGGAAGGAATGTTTTTAAAAACTTAATTAAGCCACTGTCAGTCTAAAATTTAAGGGATAGTTGCTGTTTTTATATTGTCTAGTGTTTATATGTTTAATGTTATGTTTGAAAGCTACCTTTGAGGGGCCGGTGCCATGGCTCACTTGGTTAATCCTCCGCCTGCGGCGCCGGCATCCCACTTGGGTGCTGGGTTCTAATCCTGGTTGCTGCTCTTCCAGTCCGGCTCTCTGCTGTGGCCTGGGAGGGCAGTGGAGGATGGCCCAAGTGCTTGGGCACCCACGTGGGAGACCAGGAGGAAGCAGCACCGGCCGTGGCGGCCATTTGGGGAGTGAACCAACGGAAGGATGACCTTTCACTCTGTCTCTCTCTATGTCTATAACTCTACCTATCAAATAAAAAAAAAGAAAATGAAGAAAGCCACCTTTGTATTGACTGTAATTTTTCTGAGCCATTCAAAAAAGGCTTTATAATGTACAATGATATGTCATTTATATACTTAGGAGTTTAAGGTAAGAAGAAGTGAGATAGGTACACCTACACATGTAAGATTGTAACACATTTTGGAAAATTATATCTATGGAAGATTATAGAATATTTTTAGTGAATGTATTTTTTGAAATTTTACCATTTAAAACATTATTTTCATTTTATTTGAAAGGCAGAGAGACCCAGAGAAATCTTCCATTCCCAGGTTTGCTATCCAAATGCCTGCAATTGCCAGATCTGGGCCAGGCTGAAGCCAGGAGCCTAGAGCTTCATCAGGGTCTCCTATATGGGTGGCAGGGACCAAAGTATTTGCATCAATTTGCTGCTTCCCAAGATGCACATTAACAGGAAGATAGATAGGAATTGAAGGAGCTGGAGATTGAACCAGGCACTGCAGTGGAATGCAGGTGTTCAAGGGGCAATTTAACTTTTAAGCCGAATGCCCACCCCATATTTATTTAAGATTTTGTTGTTGTTGTTTTAATTTTTATTTGCTTACTTGAGAGACAGAACCAATCTTATTAATCCCCTGATGCCCACAACAGTGGGTCAGGAATAGTATCAAAGTAAAAGGGCTGTAATTTAAATGAAAACTTGATTTCTTCAGCCTTCTGTTTGATCATCTCTATGTGAAATCCCTTTTTTCTGAAGTTTTGTGTGCTATAGCTTTGTGGAATAGGAAGTTTATGGAGTTGTCAGCCTCAGATTGTACACTTCTAAAAACACACAGATAAATTTCAAACAAGCCAAAGGTATACCCACATTATATAGTCTCCTTTAAATCCAGTGCACTAGTATATTTTTCATGTTTCTGAATTATCTTCATAATTTTTCATTGGTCTTTTTGTGGAAAATTTCCTGCTGATTTGTGGCCTGCTCATAACCACCATGTATAAAGTTCAAAGATGAATTTGGTCTGTAAAAGTTAAAAAGCTAACATTGAGCACAGTTACCTGGAAAAATTATTGGGAACTTTTGATTCCTAATAGTGATGATCTGGCATTTCAAGCTTTGAAACGGTTAGAACCTACGTGTATACAATAGTTCATTGCTGTCCTTTTATCAAAGGAGGGCAGTATCCAGGCATTATCAAGTAAATCCAAAACAGTGTATCCTTAAAGTTTAATGTAGTCTTTTTTTATTATAGTGTCCAAATTCCATTGAACTAAAGTACCATAATTATTTAGTCAATTTTTATATTTCACTAAGTAAGTTGTTTTTATTAAAAATGAAATATTTTAGTTACATTAAGGATATACATTTTTCATTATCTAAGTTATTAAATTCCAGTTTAGGAATGAAATTTCTGAATCAGAACACATAATTATTGCTTTCTGAAGATTTGTAAATGCTATCTTAGAATATGTGTGTTTCACTTTTTAAAAACAATTAAATATTTATATTCTGTATTTTAATGTAAAAAGAAAACCTAGTTTAGGACAAAAATTGGTATGTTTTAGTGTTTTATAGACTCATAAGATAGATGACAACATAGTATTTTTTTTAAGATTTTTATTTATTTATTTGAGAGGTAGAGTTACAGACAGTGAGAGGAAGAGAGAGAGAGAAAGGTCTTCCTTCTGTTGGTTCACTCCCCAGATGGCCGCAATGGCCAGAGCTGCGCCTATCCGAAGCCAGGAGCCAGGTGCTTCTTCTCAGTCTCCCATGCGGGTGCAGGAGCCCAAGGACTTGAACCATCTTCTACTGCTTTCCCAGATCATAGCAGAGAGCTGGATCGGAAGAGGAACAGCCGGAACTAGAACCCAGCGCCCCATATGGGATGCTGGCACTACAGGCAGAGGATTAACCTACTGTGCCACAGTGCTAACCCCCCAACATAGTATCATTAATGGAATACCTTAATGTCCTAAAATTGCATGTGATGAGGTAGTGCATCTAAAAGCATTCTAGTTAGCTCCTATCCTTGGGAAAATTGAGACAGGAGGCACTCAGGTCATTTTTTTCATACTCTCATTGTAGCTTTCAATTGTGTGGCCACTAGTGCAAGTCACTTAGAATCCTTTTTCTTTCCATTTTACTGTTTAGAAAATGAGATATTAAAATCTATCTTCCAGGTGAAATATTTGAAGTATCTAGCACCATAAAGGGTAATCACCAATCCTGCTTTCAAGTTCTGCTTTGTACCTTTGCTACAAAGTATTTAATTGGTTTGTGGATGCCAACCTTTACTAACAATTGTTTATTAGTAAACAATTACATTGTTTAAATTATTAAACAACTACATTGTTTAAATATTCTCTTTATTGGGAAGCAGTATAAAACAGCGTAAGAATACAGAATCTAAAGTCATAAATTGCTTGGAATTTTTTCAGCTGATGATTCTGGGCAAATTGCTTATGCTCTGTAGCAGTGGTTCTTAAGTATAAAATGAAGTGATGATAGTAATAAAAATTAAATGATGTTGTATTCCTGACACATCTAAAGATCAATAAATGTTAGTTTTACTAATCATTGTTATAAAGTTGTTGTATTAGTTATTAATCATTGTATAAATAACTTTAGAATAATTTTAAAAATTACTTCAAAAGCTAGTGGCTTAAAATAACATTGACTGTTTATATATCGCCTTGTTTCTGTGGGTCAGGAATTCAGGAGCAGTGAAGCTTGGTGGTCCTGACGCACTTTCTCTCAAGGGGCTGCAGTTAAGATGGCAACAAGCTCTGTGATCATCGGTCTGTTTTTTTTAACCTAACGGCTATAAATTTTGTTTTGCAGACAATGTCTTCAGCAGTGGTACAGTTATATGCTGCAGATCGGAACTGTATGTGGTCAAAGAAATGCAGTGGGGTTGCTTGTCTAGTTAAGGACAATCCACAGAGATCTTATTTTTTAAGAATATTTGACATTAAGGTAAGTTCTGTTTTACTTTATCTTTAAACTGTAGGTTTAGATTAGATTAGATGGTCGGACTCAAGTATAATTTAATATGGGTTTATGGAATCTGTATGTAATAATTAAATTATATTTAAACTCATTAGAAGGGTGAAGCTTGGTTTTAGTTACTGATAAATGGATATTGTGACCAAATGGGAACATGTCCTAACCCATATGAATACTATATTCCCTCTATCCTCAGCTTTGCTTTCTGTGGTTTCAATTAATCATGATCCAAAAATGTTAAATGGAGAATTCCTGAATAAACTATTCATGAATTTTAATTAACTCTGTTACAGTATATTGTTACAATTGTTGTGTTTTATTAGCAATTGTTAATCTCTCACTATGTCTAATTTATGATTTAAATTTGCCATAGGTATATATGTATGGAGAAAAATGTAGCATATAGAGGATTCTGAATATCTTGGAACACAACCCCCACAGGAAGGGAATACTGCAGTTCACCATTTTATTTTTCCACAGCCACCACATTTTGAAGCTACTTTTTAAAAAATTTTGCATTTGAGTCTTGAGCTTTCCCAACATTTTTCTTTTTCTTATGATAGTTACTGTTTCATCTTGTCCATTATAGAGTAGCATACATAGTCCTCTCATGGAATAACAAAAGAATATTTTAGCTTGGTATATATTATTATTTACTTCAGCCTAGCTTTAAAACATTACATAATATCTATAAACATGTATTACTGATTTTCCCTTATATTATTTCTCATCATAGGTATATTCAGATTTTTACAGCTCTGTATTCATTCTCAATCATAAATCCACTTTGTCATAGATTAGATGCTCTTTACCAGGTGTTTATCTCTTGTAGTGGCCATACAAGAAATTATTGTTTTGGATAAGATCAGGTGTCAATTACTTCTTTAAAAACCTTTGTTTTTTCTTTTTGAAAGAATGGTTTTGTTAACAACAGAGATTTTTCTATATTATTACTTTTTTTTAATGTGCACTTATTTATTTGAAAGGCAGAGTGACAGAGAGAGAATCTTCCATCTACTGATTAACTCCCTAAATGACCACAGTTGCCAGGCCTGGGCCAGGCTGAAGCTGGAGCCAGGATTTCTATCATGGTTTTTGCACATGGGTGTCAGGCCCAAGTACTTTGGCAGCCTTCCACTGCCTTCCCTAAGTGCATTAGCAGGAAGCTGAATCAGAAGTATAGCAGCAGGGACACAACCAGCACTCCAGTATGGGATGCTGATGCTGTGGCTTAACCTGCTGCACCACAACATTTGCCCTTGAGTCCTTAGGTCATCTTTCATGGTTCATATTTACATAGGGCAATAAGTAAAATGAGATTTTAATTACAAAAACTAAACTCCTGGTTATTAATTTGATCAGATAGGCTGTGGTCAAACATTCTTCAGCTCTGGGCCTTAGCTTATTAAGTATTTATAAAATGGAATGACTGGCTGGATCTGTTACAATATATTTCATTGAGGTTAAGTGAGATTTAATTTATTAACATAGTAATAAAAGGGAATTTTTTAAAAAGATATAATTATTTATTTGAAAGTCAGAATTAGAAAAGGAGAGAGAGAGAAATTGATCTTCCATCCAGTGGTTCACTCCCCAAATGGCTGCAATAGCCAGGGCTGGGCCAGACTTAGCCAGGAGCCTGAAACTCCATCACAATCTCCCACATGGGTGGCAGAGACCCAAGTACTGGAGCCATCTTCACTGCTTGTCCAGGCACACTAGCAGGGAGTTGGATTGAAAACGGAGCAGCAGGGACTCAAATTGGTACCTATATCGGGGATGCCAGCATCACAAGTGGCAAGTTTATCCACTACATCACAACACCCTCCCCAAGTGAATTCTTTCAGCATTTACTTCTCTATACCCTAAGACAGCTGAGAGATGCATGTGTTCCCATGACAGTGGCTGCTATGGCAGTGATTCTGGCAGATGGGAAACACATGCATAGTTTGAAAGAAATTCCTAAGTGCTTTCGTATTTCTCATCCATAATGAGAAGCACTAATTAGGAATGGAATACACATACAACTATATAAGAAGAAAGAAATTCCATTAACTGGTCATAATGTCTATGCAGTGTATTTTACAGTTTTAAATGGTGGTCTAATTGGAACCTTGCATTTCAGAATAGAGCAATAAGTGATTATGTTTCTCTCACTTATTTTCAGTTATATTCACATTGTTGTGAATACTCAGAATTAGGCACATTTTATATTAAGGTTAAATATGTTTCTTACATTGTGGTGATAGATACAGTGGTCATCCCCAACTCTCTTATCTGTAGTTTAACATTGATGTGTTTTAATCATCAATCTTTTTCTGCAGCATGAAAAGTCAGATAAACCTATATTTAGTTAGGAAAACATTCTGTAAAAGTTAAGAATTTGAAGTTATTAATGAGCTGTATAGAGTATACATGTACAAAATTGAGAAGAACAAAATATTTCTGTAAAATTTGATAGTACACAGTCTAAGTATTGCTGATGGAACTATGTCAGTGTATGTACAAAAACATCCTACTCCTTCCATGTAACATTGATGATCAAATAATTATTCTAGTTATATATCTGACCAAGAAACTGTATGTGGAAATGCTTGGCTAATGAGATTATATTTTAGTATATTGAATTAATCTCACTTGATGTGTAGGTTTTATGAAAGAAATGCTATGCAGAGCTTATAGTTATTATGAAATTGCTGATTAGGTTATTATGAGATGATGCTTATGTATGTAAAAGTTATTGTTAATACAAACCATTACCTTAATATGAGTCATCTGCTTTATTTCTAGAGCTTGTATTGGTAGCTCTTACTTGAATTTTTACTTTTTTTCTAGGATGGGAAACTGTTGTGGGAACAAGAGTTATATAATAACTTTGTATATAATAGTCCTAGAGGATATTTTCATACCTTTGCTGGAGATGTAAGTCATATTTTCCTTTATTACCATGTTTGATTTCTCCATTGGTTGCCTTTTCTAATCCAGATTTTATTTTTGGAAACTTATTGAAAGTTCAGATTCCATTTACTATTCTGATGAAGTATTCATTTTACAATTTGAGTGTCTACTGTGATCAGTAATTTTTTTCTAATAGCAGTGTTTTGCTTTACCTTCTCCATGTTTTTTACTTTCATGGGTTAGCTCAGATCATAAAATAATTTTTTTTCTGCTAGTTAAGTCCATCTGTCCTTTTTTAGAAATGTACTTCTGTTGATCCTTATTGTTTTTCTTATATAAAGCTAAATTTGTGCATTTTGTTGTTTGTCCTGTTTTATTAAAATATTTCAGACTTGTCAAGTAGCTCTTAATTTTGCCAATGAAGAAGAAGCAAAAAAATTCCGAAAAGCAGTTACAGATTTGTTGGGTCGACGACAAAGGAAATCTGGTAACCATTTTTTTCTTTCTTTAATTACTTAAAATGGTCCAGCAAACTGACTCATGGGACAAATGTGGCCCGCTGCCTATTTTATAGATAAAATTTTATCCAGACCCTGCTATATCAGTTTACCTGTTTTCTATGGCTAGTTTTTAGCCATAACAGAGTTGAATACTTTCCACAGAAGCTGTATGACCATCAAAACCTAAAATATTTACTCTCTGGCCCTTTACCAAAGAGCTTGTCAGTTCCTACCTTAAACGAAATGGTATTTTTATTGAGAACTAATTTTTCAATTTTACTGAATGACCCATTTTAGTAACCAAGCTTGACTCTTAAACTTGCATTTTTAATAGCATTGTAATTTATTTATTTATTTTTAAGGTTTTTATTTACTGATTTGAAAGAATTACAGAGAGAGAGCAAGAGCGGTATCTTTCCATCTGCTGGTTCACTCCCCAAACATCCTCAACAGCCAGGGCTGCATCAGGCCAAAGCTCAGAGCCAGGAGCTTCTTCTTGGTCTCCCATGTGGGTGGCAGGGACCCAAGAACTTGGACCATCTTCCAATGCTTTCCCAAACACATGGATCAGAAGTGGAGCAGCTGATACTCGAACTTTTGCCCATATGGGATATGACGTTGCAGGCAGCGTCTACCACCTATGCCACAACGTCAGCTAAATTTTTGAAATTATTTTATACATTGTAAGCAAATTCTTTTGGCAAGCTTAGAAACCAAAAAGCAAGAGTTGCAAACAACAATGTAAAAGCATATATTCTATTTTATACATTTTGATTGTTATCTTAGAGAATTTCCAAGAAGGGGGTGACATAAAAATGAGAATAAACTTGAGTTACTGCTTCACTTAATGATCTTACTATTTTCTACTTCTAGTGATTGAATAGAAGAATTGTTACAGCCCTGTTACTTTCTTTTAACTTTTTGGAACCAAGGAAGTTTATCACTTGATTCTGTCCTAGGAAAGGATTTCATGCTATGGTATTGAAACTGTTACGATCCAGTGCCTGCTTCATTGGCATGCTATAGTATTAGCCCAGGGGTTTTCTGGGGCTCCTTTCAGTTAAAACATGTGATATGTTGAGTATTTTGAAAAGTAAAATCCCTTACTGAAAAAAAAAAAAAGTTAATTTTGAAGTTGGTATGTAAGTTAAAGCTATATTTTACCTGGCACAAAAATTCTGTTTTAGATAGTTCCTGGATGTTTAGCCAAAATGTTTTAGAAGCAAAAAGGTAACATTAGAGAAACTCTGAGTCTCTGTTGGGTAATCATTCATGTGACTAACCACCCCCCCCCCCCAATTTTTTTGTGTGTGTTTGTCTTTCAAGCATGGGTGATATCATATATCTAAGTAATTGCTTCTTAGAATTTATACTGTGAGCTTTCATATTCATCTCAGTATATTTCCATATTAGTGTCATCCACCAATTTGAAGATTGACATGCATATACATAGATAGGACTTGTTTACTTCAAATGCTTCAGGTAGTTGTTATTTCATGTGGTCATCAGATGGATGAATACCTTTATATTTCCCATTGATAATACACTAACTAAATCCTAATGGTTTTGAGTTGTGCTTAATTATAGACTTACTTTATAGTATCAGCTATTTATGGATATTTTTATAATTTCAAAAAGTTTTGTATTAGAAAATACTTGGAAATTAATTTAAAGTTATTCAGTCACTTTTGAACTGTCTGAAAGCTAAAATAATGTCTTGTTCTAAGCAATTGTGATATATGGAAGTATGAATGCAAAAAAATGGATAAAAATTCTCCCAGTTTTCTTCCTTCATAATTGACTGTAGATTTTCAGTGTTTTTCTGGTCTCAGTGCTCACAATTCTGAATATCCTCTTTCCCTTTTTGCTTTCATCTAGTTCCATAACTTTGAAAAGCATCTATGTGATAATGACTCTCAAAAATTCATTTCAGCATTGACCTCTCCCTTGAATCTCAGACTGTCCACTCAAACTGAGTGTGAAAATAACCTTTAGACTTAAGTCTCTGAGCAAAACATTTGGTCCATGTACACTATTACCATCCCCAGCTTTTACTCAGACTTGTCTTTGCTTCTCTACTGGTGTTTGCTCTACTTCCTCACTCAGGCACATTATGGTACCTCATAAATCCTATCAGTGAATCTCGGTTTTGCCTTTAAAAATATGCCTTGAGTCTATTTCTCACACCTCTACTGCTGCTACTGTCCTAATCCAAGCCACCATCATGTGCCAACTGTAGAACTGTCCTTGCTTACTGACTAGTGTCTCTGCTCTCTATCCCCTACTATCTTTTCTATATAGTGGCCAGGGTAAACTTTTAAAACATCAATTAGATTGTGTCACTTGCCCTATTCAAAACCGTGTTCATACTTCGTATCATACATAGAACAAAACTTATACTCCTTAACTGTGGACTGTGAGACCTGTTGTAATCTAAACCCTGACTCTCCCTGTCCTACCTCCTTCCACTCTTTCTTTTGCTCACTTTAGCCCAGTCTTCATATAGTTCTTTTATGTTGTACGCTGGTTAAGGCCTTCGAACATATTGTTCTCATCCTCAGTTTGTTTAGATGTCTGCTTATATGACAGTTCTTTAGAAAAACCCTTCTTAATCATCTGCACATACATTTAGGAATAAGATGGCATTTAAGTGAATTAACTTTTATGTTGATGCAGTATTACATAAGTCTAATAATATTATCCTAATTTATTTTCTCACAGAAAAAAGACGAGATCCCCCAAATGGTAAGCTCTTTGATAATTATTGATCAAAAGGATTTTAGATTGTTGTTCAGTTCTTGTAGTGGCATATATGTGATCAAATACTATAATTTATTGTATTCTTATTTTAAATTAATGAATCACAGGTAAGACTTAGGAAACGTACTATCTTTGGTATCTTTCTAATGTGAAGGAAGAGTACCAAGAGTGAAAGTCACTATTTTATCTTAGTTCTGTGTTCACAGTTGATTAAATGTAGACTATACAATCTGATCTTAAAATCTTTTCTGAAAAGAATAAATTTTACCTAGCATATTTTACTAGTTTCGTATTTTAAAATTTTAGTTTGTATTCTTGTTTCAAAATATTTCATGTAAATGGATTTATAATTACATGAAACCCCTATCATTCTGGTGGTATGTTTAGAACTATTTGTTTAAATAAATAAATCTTTAAACAAATAAAAAACTAACTGTAGTTGCATATAACCTTCCTTAGATTGATAATGAACACTTGAAGTATTGCGGATCTTTTTTTTTTTTTTTTTTGATTGTTGGATATCTCAGAATTAAAGCAGAATTAAAGCAGAATACCAAGATATAAAAGATAGGGTTCCATATACCTATTCCAGAGATGCTCATCCTGCATTGCATTTTTTAAAGATTTATTTTTTATTTGAAAGAGCTACACAGAGAGAGGAGAGGCAGAGGGAGGGAGAGAAGCCTTCCATCCGATGGTTCACTCCCCAATTGGCCACAACTTCCAGAGCTGTGCTGATCCGAAGCCAGGAGCCTCCTCGGGGTCTCCCACGTGGGTGCAGGGGCCCAAGGACTTGGGCCATCCTCTACTGCTTTCCCAGGCCACAGCAGAGAGCTGGATTGGAAGAGGAGCAACTGGGTCTCAAACCAGCGCCCATATGGGATGCTGACTCTTCAGGCCAGGGCATTAACCTGCTGCGCCACAGCACCAGCCCCATGTGCTACATTTTATAATTAATCTATGTTCTTTTCTCTCTTTGAAGAGAGGATCCTGGTTTTCATCACATGTAAATAGGGTCCATGGGTATGAAGATAAAGAACCACTGCTCCAGGAACCTTCATTATAATAGGGAATATTGCTGCTCTAAAAAAAAGAATCTCAAATATTTTCATCATAACTTAGAATGATTATTCAAGGAAAAGTTATATCATGCAGACTTCTTAATATATGACAACTGTTTATGATTATTGAGGCTTGCATGTTAAAATTATGTATTGCCTCTGATGTCCTTAAATTTGTACTCTTGATATACAAACATAAACCAAATATTACTGTATTAAACTTGGGGTTTTTTTACCTTGTTAATTTTTTTGAAATGGCTAACTACCTTGAATAGTGCTTATCGTGTGCCAAGTATTGTATACATTGACTTTCTCTTTTAAAAAGAAATATTAATCCTTCCAGGGTGGCTGTGGAGATTAAATCAATTGATTAAAGAGCTTGGCATAGTGCTTAATAAATATTAGTTTTGAAGATGATGACAGCAGTAATATTGGCAGCTGCTCCTCAAATGGCTGCAACAGCTGGAGCTGTGCCAAACCAATGCCAGGAGTCAGGAGCATCTTCTGGGTCTCCACATGGGTGCAGGGGCCATCTTCTGCTGTTTTCCCAGACATATTAATAGGAAGCTGGATCTGAAGTGGAACAGCTGGGTCTCTGGCATCACAGGTAGAAGCTTAATCTGCTATGCCATAACTCTGACCCTGGCAGCTACTATTTAATGATTATTTACTATCTTCCGGAAACTGTTCAGTAGTCCTCCAAATTAATTCCTTTTATCTCCATTTTGTAGGTGAAGAAACTGGGGGCACAGATAGGTAACTTGCTCAAGATCACATAACTAGTAAGGTGGTATATCAGGATTCTGCCTCAAGGAGGAGTATTCAGTTTTAAGACATATATATGACTCTAGACTTGGCCCCTTAACTGCTTTGCAAGTCAATATGATTTTGAAGGAGAAACTGAGACCTAGGGAGGGTAAAAATATGTCTCAAGACACATAGTATGTGGCGGAGGCAAAGGAAAGCAGGAGCAACTAAGTCTCAAGTATTCATCTATAACCTTTTAATGCAGTGGTAGAATTTTTTTGCTTGATGTGTCCCTAGAATTTTAACCGCTTTGAATTTGTTTTATGTTTGATGAGCATATATATTCAGTACCAAAAGGGAAGGCTTCCTAGTAGTTGCGTGTAAAAACTTTGTGGAAGGTAGTTTGAGATTTCGTAGTGTAGAGGTACAAATATAATTAAAATTAAGGATATCAGTACTTTAGTATTTAAAAATGTCCAAGTTTTTCAGTACATACAAAATGTGTTTCTGAAACGACATCTAATTTCTGTGAATAAGGATTTGAAAATTCTTTGTGAAGCAGTGGTGTCTCATGATTTTTCTTATCCCTAGTAAGAGAATCATTTACAATTAAATGTGATTCCTTTCTATGACATTGCTATTTGTTTTAGATCTTTAGTTTTATAGTTTTCACTTTTGGTGCAATAGTCCCAAACTTTTTTTCGTTAAATAAATGGAGTAATTTTTTTAAGAACCATTAAAAAGACAATTATAAAACATGTATTGCCAGTATTTGTATAGGTATTTATTTATAAAATATACGTATAACATGAAACATATATGTACAATAAAGAATGAAATAAGTAGTAACAGGAATTTTAATATTTTTTCCTGCTCTACAACGACTTTTTTTCGCCACTTGGTGGAGACCATTGTTTTAGAGTAGCATTATTGTGTTATTGCATTTGGTGCACCACCACTGGGTGGCAGTGGGCACCGTAACCTTCTCCTGCAATATCCATGCGGGTATTCTGTCTCAGATCCTCATTTAAAGAATCAATTTACCAGACCTTTTCAAACTGTAATCATTGAAAAGACACTTCATATAGAAATTACATATATTCCTAAAGTGCATCTTGGTATCTTCCTTACTAACTCCTGATTTCTTTATTGGTCAATCCCACATTTTAGCTTATACGCTTTCCCATGATTTGTTCTCAGCTTCATGACTGCTTGACATCAGAGGCCTCTGGGCCGCCTGTTTCTCAACTGTTTTATCTTGGTGAGAGCTCTCTGCTTTTTATGTAATTAAAGGGAAGTATTAGTTTGTTCTTTTAGATTTAAAATTAACTAGAAATGTCCGTTCACAAAAATATTTTAAAATCTTTTCCTGTGACAGTTGTATATAATCAAAAGGAAATAATTTGTCTTTTGATTGTTTTATGCAAAAGCAGGAAAGAATCCTCCTCCATTAATATATTAGTATATGTTCTTAAGATAAATAATTTCATAAATAGAATAATTAAATTTTACTAGATGACTTAAGAATATCTGTTAACAAAGCTTCCATTAACTACTTTAATGAAAAATTACTCTGTGTACTTCATACAGGTTATTTGTCACTTTTGAAACACACTTAATTAGGCTTTAGAATACCATTTTAAACTTATTTCAACACCCTCAAATTCTAAAATAAATACTTTCAGCAGAAATAACCAAGTACCTTAGCTTCTTATATGTATATAAAATATTTTTTATAAATCCTGCAAGTTGTTAGTAAATATTTGTTGAGTGATGAGTTATCAAACTGGAAATTGAGAGAAGTGATAAACTGGTGAAGAAATAAAGGGTGATGACATTTGTAAAATTAGCGTTGTGATTACTCTGTAGTTTTACTCTTTTGTAAAACATGGAATATCTAATAGAAAGGATAGTGGGCTAAGAACCAAGGTACCCAATTTTGCCTTTATATGACTTCTGAGGTCACCTGACTCTAGGCCTTAGTTTTCATGTATAAAATGAAAGATTTAAAAAACAAACACTAATTTCCCATTTAATACTTATTTTCTATATATCCCTACAATCTGCATTTTCCCTTATAGGCTTATTTACATAATGTTTCAACCAGTACTAGTGAAATTCATCTATATTAACTCTAAAAAGATAATGCTCAGACTTTTTAACTGCATGGCAGATGCATAGTAACATATCCATGCCTGCTTTTGAGGTAGAGGGAGGAGAGCAAATACAGTTTGACTATGCTATGAGTTAAAGGTTATTATTTATTGTCCTCTTCTTTTTTTTTTTTTTTTTTTTTTTTGACACGCAGAGTTAGTGAGAGGGAGAGAGAGACAGAGAGAAAGGTCTTCCTTTTTCCGTTGGTTCACCCCCCAAGTGGCTACTACAGCCAGTGCGTTGCGGCCAGCACACTGCGACAATCTGAAGCCAGGAGCCAGGTGCTTCCTCCTGGTCTCCCATGTGGGTGCAGGGCCCAAGGACCTAGGCCATCCTCCACTGCACGCCCAGGTTTTGAACCTTCTTCAGAGACAGCTAAGTTAACTTTGTCTAGTGAATTATAAATCAGGCTTATGAGAACCTTGATTTATTTCCTTGAAAAGAATAATTAGCTTGGATAACTTAAAATAACTTAAACCAATTCTGTTACCATTTAGGTCATGTATAGTGCAATAAACTAAAGCAACAGGAAAATATTTTTGTAGTTTTGTCCTAAAAACTAATAATGGTTGTTTTTTGTTTTTAATGATTTTTCCCCTTATAATTGCTTTTTGAACACCTGTTTCAGGAAAGTGATATGAATCAAGAGAATGCTTAAATCTCATACTCCTAAATCTGTCATTACATTCTTAAATTCTATTAAATATAAACATAAGAGTAAATTTGTAGCATCATATTTTGGACGGTATTACTGTAACTGGTAAAGATAAATTATAATAAGAAAATGGGAAGAATGAGAAGTAAAAACTGATTATCACTAGATAAGGGTATGAAAGTATGAGTGTGACTCTAATTCGACTCTGTAACCCTGGATTCTGGGTATTCTCAATAAATTCCTTATTTTGTGAAACTACAGTAAACATTGAAATGTGCTATCTGAACATCCAGGTCTTTATCTACTGTTTAATCAGTCTTTCATTCATTCTGTATTGTTTAACCTTTACTTCTTGATCCAGTTATGTTCAGGTTATTCCTCAACTCGAAAAAGCTTTTAATGACTTTATTTACGTTCACTAGCTTCCATTTTTTTCAAGAAGAAATAATTTTATTTTTTCCAATGGAATTTTTAATAAAATTGTAAATAAAATGTTCAGATCATTTATAGATCATTTCATGTAAATAGACTGAATATTGAATGAAAATAGCCAAATTTTGATGACATTCAAAGCATACATCTTTCTAGCTTGTTTATGTGTCTACTGAGGTGGCACATGGCTTTCATAATTTTATTTTATCTCAATTTCATCTTTAGTAAGGAAGTTGAGAGAAAGCAGATTCTATAACTCACCCATGTGGGTAAACATTTTCTGTTAGCTTTAATGAATGGAATACGTTTAGAATTTTCAGCATAGTTAAAGAATTAGATTCAAATTGTCATTTAGTGGTTACCTAATTTGTATTAGTGTTTAATATCTTGAGATTTTTCAAGATATTTGCCATTTTGCTGTTGTGTTAGGAACCTCCAAGACTACCCTCATGGTTGGGGATTTACTGAGAGGACTCAGTATATAGTTGTAATTGCAAAGATTTATTACAGTGGAAAGAAAAAAGCAAAATTAACAAAGGGAAAGACTGTTGGATGGAGTCTTTAGGAAATCACATGTAAGCTTCCTAGAGTTCTCCCAGTGGAATCAGTTTATCCAGTAATTGATTGTGAACACATGTGAAATGTCCTCTAAAGAAAAAGTTTAGTGCTGGGTTAGTGCTGGGTCTTTTCTAGGGGCGAATCATACAGGCATCCTTTGCCTAGCACATTCTAAGATTCTAAACTTTCCAGGAGGAGAACGCTTGTTTGCATAAACACCTTGTTAGCACAGTTTAGGCTTAGTGAACCCACTCTTTCAAGATACAAGTTCCCAGTTGCCAGCTGAAGGCTAACCTTGTAAGGAGGGCTGTCATAGTCTCGAATGTGCTTGTTAACACATTTTCTACACAATGCTGATTGTATTTTATACAGCATTTTTAAAGTTGTGAATGTAATCATTTCAGAGGAACTTGGTCTTCTGGGGGATTTTGTCAAGGAATCAGTAAATAACTCTCTAAGGAACATATGTTTCCTGTCAGTTAAATTTGTAAAAAAAAATTTAGGGTGAATACATTGCATTCACACTTTCACTCTTTTTGTGCTACATTTAGTGTTACTGAAGACTGTTAATATCTAAAAATGCCTACTTTTACTGTCGATCTTTGTGAAAGATAAGTGTTTTAAGAATGTTTTCCATTTGAAGTTTTTTGAACTCATCAGTATGATAGTTGAGGTTGTGTACTGATGAGGAAATATTACTGGAGTCATATATGGCAGTTTTGGAAAAAAAGGTGGTAGTAATTTTATAAGTACTTTTTCCTTCATGGACTAATAAAGTTGAAACAAAGAGGTAAGACTAAATTTTTGTTAAATTTAAAACTAATGTAGATTTTCTTTTGCTGTGTTTTCTCTTACTATTATATGATATCCACCAAAGAGCAGTGTGTTGGTTATGAAGCAATCAAAGTACAGATTTAAAGGGTCAGATCATTTAAATTTAAATTCTAGTTGGAAGTTCATGAGATTTAGTGTGATAAAAATACATATTTGATCTATACTAATGTGTTTAAGAATTTAGTGTAGGTTTTAAATTTTAAGCAGTACTTTATTATTTACAAAAATAACATTCAGGTTTAAGTTTAAACTTAATTCATAGTATTGAAGTGATTCTACTTCAGAAAAAGATTTAATATGAATTATATATAGTTATTATCTTAAATTATATCCCTTTCATATTATTTTATCTTGGCTTGCAGGTCCTAATCTACCCATGGCTACAGTTGACATAAAAAACCCAGAAATCACAACAAATAGATTTTATGGTTCACAAGTCAACAATATATCCCATACCAAAGAAAAGAAGAAAGGAAAAGCTAAAAAGAAGAGATTAACCAAGGCAGATATTGGAACTCCAAGTAATTTCCAGTAAGACAGTTCTTTTATTTTTATCTTCACTTTTGACTTATTCATTGCTGCTCTTGATTTTTTTCTTTTAATTTCTATTTATTTGGAAGGCAGAGAAGACGGGGGCGTGTGTTGAGGAGGGCCAGCAGTGCAAATACTCAGAGCTGCCATCCACATAGAGCTCCCATCCTCTGGTTCACTCCCCAGGTGTTCATAACAGCCAGGACTGGGCCAGGCCAAAGCCAGGAGCTAGGAGCTCCACTTGGTTGTCTGGAACTCAAGTACTTGAGCCATCACTTGAAGAAGCTAGAACCTGGAGTAGAACCAGGACTCAAATCCAGGCACTCTTAATATGGGATGCATTCATCCTAAGCAGCATCTTAACTGCTACACCAGTGCCTGCTCCTTGATTTTTAACTTACTAGGAGTGTTTTGTTTTCTTTTTTGGAGGAAGGTGCTTACATTTATCATTTACATACTTTTTGTTGTTGCAAGGTTTTGTTGGAATATTTTGTTTTTAAAGGCAATTGCTCAGTAGTCATTCTGTAAATTTAATGGTTTGTTTACTTTTCAACCATCAGAAAATAAAAATTAGAGAAAATTGCTTTTTCAACTAATAGATATAAAAACAATTTCTTAGAATGGGTGTTTGGCCTAGCAATTAAGCCACTAGTTAGGATGTTCATATCACCTGTATGCATCCTATATCAGAGTGACTGTGAGTCCTGACTCTGCTCCTGATTCCAGCTTCCCTGATGTGCATTCTGGGAGGAAGCAAGTGAAGACTCAAGTAGTTGGGTACCTGCCATCCATGTGGAAAATCTAGATTAAGTTCTTTGCTCCTACCTTCATTTTGGCCCAGCCCTGGCAGACATTTGGGAAGTGAACTATTGATTGGGAGCTCTATTATCTCTCTCTCTGCCTCTCAAATAAATTTTGAAAATTCAAAAATAATAAAAAATTTCTCACTCCACCATGTAAAGGATATTTGAAAATTGCCTCTTGGTATTGCCTTAAGGCAGTAAAAGCATTTGGTATTTATATGACATTTCAAATAATTTTCTATGCATTATTTCGTTAGCTATTTATAAAACTTTTGTCATCTCAGATGCATATACATGCTTATATATACATAATTATAAAATGTGTATATATGCATATATATGAAATGCTTGTGTATTCTTAAGCTAACTTGGTAAATAGTTTTTGGAGAGATTGTACAAAAACGTTAAGATTCCGTTGGTAGCAAGACCAGGGCTAGAATCCTGATCTTTCAATTCCTTGTATATAATTTTTCCTAGGATACCGGTATGTCTGTGAGAACTGTTCGTTCAGACCCAAAATTCCATGGGAGAATTGGATTTCCTACATATATGTTTTTATTGCCCTTCATGCATTTTATTTTTCTACTTGTTACTTTAGGCACATTGGACATGTTGGTTGGGATCCAAATACAGGCTTTGATGTGAGTGTCTTTTCAAGCTGTATACATTATTGATATAAATATGTAAGAATGTTATGACTTGCATTTAGATTTTTCAAAGGGCTTATTTCTTTATTATTATTTATGTTTGCAGCTTCTAGTGTCTGTTTGGAAGAGTTGTGCTTATGTGTGTATACTACTGAGATTTGGAACCATAGTACTGTCCTTTCTTATTAGATCTTTAAAAACAAAGTTATTTTTGTGACTTGGTTCAAAAATCATTTTCAATATTTTTGTTATAATTACCACATTAATCTCATACATATTGAGTGTCTTTTTCTGTTGAGCATTATTCAAGGGCTAAAAATTACAAGAGTGTCCTTACCCTTGCATTTTCAAATTGATTTGGTGTTTTTGTCTTTATTTTGATTATACTTAAATCTTAACCTGGGACAAGGTGGAATAGATTAACATTGTTGATGTTTGAATCATGAATGGGTTAATAGAAATCAAGAATTCCCTTCTTCTGAAGTCAGGGAACAAAAAAGAGATGTGGTAAAACATAAGATCTATTCTTTGTTCATATTTATTCTGTTTTTATTATTATTTAAGGTAAACAAATTCCATGTATTTCATATATACAAATTTAGGAACATAGTGACACTTACCATCCTACCCTCCCTCCAATAAACACTCTCACCCTTTTTCCTCCTTCCTTTCTTATTCTCTCTCCATTTTTGCAGTAATCTATTTTCAGTTTGTTATATATTCAGAAGACTAACCCTACACTAAGTAAAGTGTCAACAAATAGTAAGAAGAAAAAAACACTGTTCCTCAACAGTAGAGAACAATCATGGATCTCAAAATGTCAGTTTCACTCTTACACATTACATTTTTGGTGCTCTGTTAGTTACCACAGATCAGGGAAAACATATGGTATTGGTCTTCTTGGGACTGGTTTATTTCACTAAGTATAGTGGTTTCCAGTTGCATCCATTTTGTTGCCAGAGACAAGATTTCATTCTTTTTTACAGCTGAGTAGTATTCCATAGTGTATATATACCATAATTTCTTTATCTATTCATCAGTTCATGGATATCTGGGTTGATTCCATATTTGTATTCTGCAGCTGTGGGATGAAAGGTTCTGTAGATATCTGTTAGGTCCTTTTGGTCTATAGTGTCGTTTGGCTGTTTTTTCTGTGTTGGTTTTCTGTCTAGTTGATCTGTACATTGATGAAAATGTGCTTTTAGTCCCCCATTACTATTGTATCGGAGTATATGTCTCCTTTTAGATTTATTAATGTTTATTTTTTTAAAGATTTATTTATTTATTTGAAAGAGTTACACAGAGAGAGGAGAGGCAGAGAGAGAGAAAGAGGCCTTCCATCCGATGGTTCCCTCCCCAATTGGCTGCAATGGCTGGAGATACACTGATCCAAAGCCAGGATCCAGGAGCTTCTTCCGGGTCTCCCATGCAGGTGCAAGGGCCCAAGAACTTGAACCATCTTCTACTGCTTTCCCAGGCCATAGCAGGGAGCTAGATCAGAAGTGGAGCAGCTGGGTCTCAAGCCAGTGCTTTAGGCCAGGGCGTTAACCTGATGCACCACAGCGGTGGCCCCATTAACATTTATTTTGTTAGCATATAAATACTGTAACTGCATTAAAAGTTTATTTAACTTGTGCCTGGACTTGTGGCATAGAAGGTTAAGCCTCTGCCTGTAGTGCTAGCAGCCCTATGGGCACCGGTTCAAGTCCCGGCTGTTCCACAGCCAATCTAGCTCCCTGCTAATGTGTCAGCCAATCTAGCTCCCTGCTTGCTAATGTGTCTGGGAAAGCAGCGGAAGATGGCTCGAGTATTTCAGCCCCTGCATCCATTTCTGAAAAACTCAGAAGTAGCTCCTGGCTCCCGGCTCCAGCCTGGCCCAGTCCCGGCATTTTGGATAGTGAACCAATGAATGGAAGATCTCTCTCTCTCTTTTTTTTTAAAGATTTATTTATTTATTTGAAAGAGTTACACAGAGAGAGAAGGAGAGAAAGAGAGAGAGGTCTGGTGTACTCCCCAATTGGCCGCAACAGCGGAGCTGTGCCGATCCAAAGCCAAGAGCCAGTAGCTTCTTCCAGGTCTCCCACGCGGGTGCAGGGGCCCAAGCACTTGGGCCATCTTCTACTGCTTTCCCAGCCATAGCAGAGAGCTAGATCAGAAGTGGAGCAGCCAGGACTTGAACCAGTGCCCATATGGGATGCTGGCACTGCAGGCGGCAGCTTTACCCACTTATGCCACAGTGCTAGCCCCCGAAGATCTCTTGATCTTTCTCCCTCTATCCCTCTTTCTCCCTTACTCCTTCTCTCTGTATTTCTGCCTTTGAAATAAAGAAATATTTTTTTAAAAAGGAAAAAAGAATTAACTTAAATATTTTCAAAAGACATATGAGAATTATATTTTGCCATACTTATTTTTAATAAACAAGGGTAGATTTTTATAGTTTGTGGTTATTTTATCTGTTGTAGTTGAATAATTTGGATCCAGAATTGAAGAATCTTTTTGATATGTGTGGAATCTCAGAGGCACAACTTAAAGACAGAGAAACATCAAAAGTTATATATGACTTTATTGAAAAAACGGGAGGTGTGGAAGCTGTTAAAAATGAACTGCGAAGGCAAGGTAACTTTTATTTCTATTTTTCTTTTTATCTTTTGATGTCAGCTTCAGTTTTGAGCAAAATATTTGAATTTATTGATAGTTAATTTGGCCCATCATATTATATATTATATTATTTTGCAACTGAAAACTTGGTATGATTTTTTAAAGTGTTTTTAAAGTTTTATATTAAATTTATGAAAATCCACACAAAATTTTCCAGTTGTCGTATTTAGAAAAAAAATTATAGTTAAGTAAATAATTTACTCCATGAATCCTGGAAACCACTGTTAAGGTTGGTTGTACTTTAGTAGTTATTTAATCATTAAGGTATTTTCAGAATATAAACGTAAATCTTTTTATTTTGAAATGCAAACTTTTTTCTTGTATAAAATATAAAAGTTCAGTTTAGTTCCTAGGAATACAGTTTGCAGTGTTTTAAGATCTGATGATTCATTTGAAGTATCTTATATTTTAGTTGTATCTTAATTATCACAGTAAAATGCAGATAAATTATGTTGTTTGTTGATAGTCATCTTTGCCACCTTGTTCATATGAGATTGCTTTTCTTCCTAGTATTTACATTCTCATACCATAGCAGAGCAAAAACTTCAGTTAAAACCTTCTTCTGAAGAATTTAGCTATCGTTTTAAATTAGATATTTGACTGAGCTTTTTTGCCTCTGCTATCTATTCAGTCTTGATTGTTAAATTCATTTGTTTGATTTACTCATTCATGCATGCATTCCTTGATGTATTCATTAATATTATGCCAGCACTGGATTTAGGATATTTAGAAGTGAAGATATGGTTTCTGCTGTCAGTCTGCTGTGAAAGTAGATATGTAAACAAGTTGAAGCTCATAATTACTGTTGTAGAAAAACAGCACTTTTTCTACTGAAGCTAGCAGAAGTTGATTTATCTTACTATGTGAACAAATTACATTTGCACATTCTTTGGGCACAGCACCATTGATTTTTTTAAATGCTCCATGTCAGTCCTAGTTACTGTTGGTTTGCAGCGATGGAAGGTCTTAAGAATGGTAGTGTGTCTCTCGACTTTGCCTCTAAATGCACAGCAGCAAATGTTCTCAGGCTCTCTCAGCTGTCTGGATTTACAAGTTTACAAATTAATCTTGACATTACTGAACCATCCATACTGCTGACCTCTCACCTGAATGTCTGAACTATTAGCTGACAATATTTTAGTTGATTATATTAGTTTAAAGCTTTGTTGGTGCTGCTTTTATTTCACCTGCTTTTAAAACATTAAATTAGATAGGGTTCTTGATTGAATTCCATAAAACCAACCAAAAAAAGACAAAGGCATTAAAAATGTCTTTTGAGAATAAAGTATAAGATAGAGCAATTTTTTATTGTATTTAAGACCCTCTCAGGAACATTTCAGATTAGAGGTGGGAAACATTTGGCCTGCAGGCTGTGTAAGGCCCACAAAATCATCTAGAAAGGGCACATAATTTAAGATTCAAAAGTATGGAAAAAATTAGGAAAGGAAAAGTTAAAGAAATTGTCTTAAAATATGCTTTGTATGTAATGAGATTTATAAAAAGTAATTTGACTTGCGATTTCCAACATACCTTTCTGTGTGTATACAATTGTTTGAAGTCCATTAACTTACAATAATCTGTTCTGTAGGTCCACCACAATGGAGTGGTATGTATTGGGATATTATTTAACCTGGTGCTCTAAATTATGCATGTTGTGATGTGTTCCTTTTCAGAGGAGCTAGAGCTCATATATCCTGCTTGTATCATTTCCAGTGAGACTTTCTGCCTGGTAGTGAAACTAATATTTTGGAAATGTATATGCCAAAATTTTAAAAAATTAATTCTGTATGAATCAGAGCTTATTCTTTGATTATCATCTAAATAATTTTATTGAAATTCTATGGATTTAAAAAAGAAAAAAACACCTCTTGTCCTCCAAAGCATCCCTGTGTTTATTACTAATTATTCTTAGTATTTTTTAATGATTGCTTTTCACATTTGACAGTTTTTCAATAACCTATATAAAATCAATTTACATTCTTACAGTAATTTGCATCAGAGAGGAAGAAAGAAACACACAAAAAAACAGTGTTACAGATACCCACTCAGAGAGTTGTCAGTATTCCCATAAATGTAAATTTGGGTCAAATAAAATTTTTCTGGTTTTTTTGAATCTTGAGAGTATATGATAGTTCTTTAATTAGTTTCCTGAAGTCTATAATAGTCCATCTTTTAAGTGTTACGCAGCTTATAATTCTTATAAATGTGTAGAGTTGTCTGTCAGTAGTCACTATCAGCATTTATCTGAAATAATAATTGGGTTTAAATATATCAAACTTACTTTATAGTATGCCATCAAGATAAGGTGTGGGTTTTTTTTTTTCTGTAGCTTCAGAAACTAAGCTTTTTTAACTAAGCTTTGATAGTAAGAGCAGTTTTCTAATGTTTGCTTTACTTTATTTCATTTTTGAAAACTCTTAAAAATACTATTGCCATTCTGGGTCTAGTGCCTTTGGTGGCTCTTAGAATTCTGAAAATATATAGATGGTCAGATGTCCTCCTTGCAGAGTGTAGTGCCTGCTTAGAAGACTTTTTTGTCTACCATGTCTCCTTTCCTTTCCTGTCAGTTCTTTCACATTTTTACCTTGGAATATAGCATGTCTTTTGCATACTTTGCTTTTTATGTAAATATAATACAGACTATAAAAAATTGAAAGTTGCTAAAAACATAGATAAGTTTGCTGTCACAAAATAATAGACATACTGAACTTATACTGTACTCAAATTTGATGTAACTAGTAATTGATTAATTATAAGTTAAGGCTCTCCCTTTTCTGGGGCAATGATTTAGTGTCTATCTGAATGGGTGTTAACTGGACCCCAAAGTATTCCAATAAATACACTTATTATAAGTTCTAGTGTTTGATGAAAACACATGGAATAATTATTTGTTTAATACAAAATGTAGTAGAATAGGCTGAATCCTTTTCCCTTGATTAACAGATGCCCAAATTTTTAAAATGCCAGTCTAGACAAATATTGTGATTTAAAATAAAAAACCTAAAACATTAACATGAAATTTAATATCTGTTTGAAGGTTTATTGTATTGTCTTTTTATCAGGAGTATACATACGATATATATGCCATAGCCTCTCTTTGGTCCTTTAATTGCAAAATATGTTATTTTTGGTCTAGTTAGAGAATTCAGTGAACCTTAGCTATAGTGTCCACACTTTCAGTATATCTTGTATAAATCCTAGGAACATCCATTGTGATGGCCTGTAACTAAGCAGGATAATTCTCCTGCTTCCAAATATATGTTATTTCCAATTTGAAAAGTTTATATGCCAAGAAGCAATACCCATGTGAATACTGGCCTTGCTGCATGTTTCAGTTAATATTTATAATTATATTTGGTAGTAAATATTTATAACATGATTTCCATGAGTTTCACAAGTGAAGTTGGAAGATACCATTTTATTCCCTTGGAGTAAGTTTGTTTTTTCCTGCTGCTATCATGCATTACTGAATTTCTAAACCTGTTGTTATTTGTAGCTGAGTTACCTATTTATGATTGAGTACATTGTATAGGAATATCCATTATTACCATTTACACTTTGTGTCAGTAATGCAAACAGCTATTATGGATACTAGGATTTCTCTTCTCCTAAAGATAGTTAATTTTTCTATTTAGTCTTTAAAAGGAGAAATAATAAAGCAAAAATGAGCATCCTGTGTCTGAAATGCTTGAGCCCAGAAGTATTTCAGATTTTGTGGTGTTTTGGATTTTGGAATATTTGCATATACATAGTGAGATATTTTAGATTGAGACCTGGGTCTAAACGCTAAATTTACTTACATTTCAAATATACCTTACACATATTTACTGAAGGTGGTTTATAACAGTGTTTTTAGGGTGTCTGTGTCACATGAGGTCAGTTGTGGTATTTTCACTTGTATCATCATAAAAAAAATTTAGATTTTTGAAGCATTTCAGGCTTCAGATTTTTTTATCAGGGTGTTCAACCTGCACATTGTTATGACAAAGCCATGTCTACAGAAATATAATAAAGATAAAATATAATACTTTAAGATTTTAGTTATTCTCCAACATGGTTGCTTTACTTTGTTTTCCGCAATCTTCTCTTGAATAGAACAAGAGAATGTAAACATTAGAATGTAAATAAACATTGTTGATATCAGAATAATGGTAATTTTTGATTAATAAGTTTAGTTTAATTTTGCAGTTCATAAAAATTCTGTTGATTTGTTAATTTGTTAATAATCAATACACATCTGATAAATGAGCATTTCCGGTGAGCAAACAAGCTCCCTATGCCATTCCTGGAATTACTGATTTTCTTTTAGAAATCTAGGACATCAGACTATATCAGAAGCACCAATGTAAATTAGATGACAAAGCTTTGTATTTTAAAAGAGAAAGCATAGTTGAGTTTTGGCTCAGTTTAATGTGAATAAATTCTAACAGATAATACCACATTAATTACATTAATTCTAAATGTGTCAGCTGAAATAATCAGTTTTGTTAGAGTTTGTTCAGCAAGTCAAACAGGATTTAAATTCAGAAGCTTCTGAAATGGCTGCTTCCCAGGCTTCTGTTTGGCTGCAGTTTATAACTTTCCTACAGGGTTGGTATGTGCTCTGAATCAGGTTTAAATAAGACAGATTAATGTGTGATTATCAGTCACATTAAAAATCAAGGAGGATATTTGGTAATGTTTACCATCTTGAATATTGATTAAGTAGGTACATTACATTCCCTTACTCTGATGTTATCTATACACAGAGAGAGGCAAACAGTGGGGTTGTTAATCATTTTTACTATAATGACCCTAAGAGGTGAAGCTTACTTCTTTTAAGGTAAAACGAATATCCTGGGTTTGTTGAAAAGCCATGGTGCCCAGGAAGTGACTAACAGGGCTCCTTCTGAGCAAGGATAGTAGTCCAGCTGACTTAGGCCTCTGCAGGAACCATTCTGTTCTTAAGTGTACAAGTGTGAATTGATTTAAAAAAAAATACTAAATGTACTTAATTCTTCGAATAGGGAAAATACTCATTACTTTTTAAATGAAAAATAATACTAACAAATGTTCGATTTCACTGTTGTTTTTGTTATTACATAAAGAATTCTCCACACCTCCAAAATTGGTACTGATTTGTAAAAGCTAGGACTGCTTTTCGAGAAACAGGAGGGGAATCATCAAGCTGAATATTTCCAAATAAAATTATGATAACATCTATGCACAGCTAGCTTTGCAAAAAAAAAAAATGCAAAGAAGAGACTTTTTGTTCTTAATATTATTTTGTTTTTTTACATGTGAAAGTGAATTGCCTTTTCAATAGGGGGGAGAAAAGCATACTTTGTTTTTTTCTGTTTTCATTTCAGCACCACCACCTCCACCACCATCAAGGGCAGGGCCACCTCCTCCTCCACCCCCTCCGCATAGCTCAGGCCCTCCCCCTCCTCCTGCCAGGGGAAGAGGTGCCCCTCCACCACCACCTTCAAGAGCCCCCACAGCTGCACCTCCACCTCCGCCTCCTTCGAGGCCAGGTGTAGGAGTCCCTCCACCACCGCCAAATAGGATGTACCCTCCTCCGCCTCCAGCCCTTCCCTCCTCAGCACCTACAGGGCCTCCACCACCACCACCACCTCCACCTCTGTCAGGCATTCTGGCACCGCCCCCACCACCACCACCTCCTCCACCAGGGCCACCACCTCCCCCTGGCCTGCCTTCTGATGGGGACCATCAAGTTCCAGCTCCTGCAGGAAGCAAAGCAGCTCTTTTAGATCAAATTAGAGAGGGTGCTCAGCTAAAGAAAGTGGAACAGAACAGTCGACCGGTGTCCTGCTCTGGAAGGGATGCACTTTTAGACCAGATTCGACAGGGTATTCAGCTGAAGTCTGTAAGTAATCTGTTCTTTTCGTTGTAGATCATCCATCACAGTGGAATTTGAAGTAATTCGTTAGTTCTTTGAAAAGTTTACTCTTTTACTTCTCTCTTGCTATTTAGTTTTTTAGCTCTGTGATTTGTAAAATGTTATAAATTATGAAGAGCAGCAATTTTTAGTTCAGTTTGGTAAGCTCCTATATCACAGTGTAGAACATTTCTGTCATCCCAGAAAGTTCTCACACCTCTTCCCAGTTAGTTCTGCAGGCAAAACAAAACTCTTGACTGCCACAGATTAGTTTTGCCTATTCTAGAGCTTCATATAAATGGAATTTTGCAATGTTTTTGCAATTTTTTGTTCTAGACTTTTAAATAAAAAGCATTTTAACAAAGAAAATCCTTATTAAACTATAGGGAATTAAAAATAGCTCATTTGTAGTTACCTTGGTAAATCCAGACCAATAAGTTTATGAAAACTAAATCATATTCTGAAGTTCCAAGTTCTGAAATTTAGATTAGTAGAAAATTAGACCCCACAGAAATTTGAAAGGCTTCTAATAGAATTTCTAACATTGATAACAGTTGATTTTGTTTGTTTTTTTATTTAAAGATTTATTTATTCGAAAGGCAGAGTTACAGAGAGGCAGAGGTCTTCCATCTGTTGGTTTACTCCTAAAATGGCCACAACGACCAGAGCTGAGCCAATTCGATCCAAAGCCAGGAGCTAGGAGTTTCTTCCATGTCTCACATTGTTGCAGGGGCCCAAGGACTTCGGCCATTGTTTACTGCTTTCCCAGGCCATAACAGAGAGCTAGATTGGAAGTGGAGCAGCCACGACTCTAACCAGCACCCATATGGGATGACAGCACTACAGACGGCCTTACCCATTATGCCACAGTGCCAGCCCCCAGATAATTTTAGATTCTCGGAATTAGGAGAGGTGGTACAGCTTTCACATCATAAATATTCTTTTGATTTTCGTTCAGTCATTAGAAAGTATAAAAACCATTTTTAACTTTCAGGGTTGGTTGGTGATGCTATTAAAAGAACAAAAACAGGAGATAGGATAAATTTGGCTTAGGTGTTATAGTTTGCCAATCACAATACTGGGGCCTAACCTCTGTGTTTTCTGAGCCTTCATAATTAATGTGTTCTATAGGACTTGAGACAGGTAGTAGATATTAGATTTTTCTATAAGGTAAATGTAAATGACAGAGGACTTTTTTTTTTAACTTTTGGGTTTATTTTTATTTATTTGAGGGATAGAGATATCCTATCACTGGTTCACTCCCCAGATGCCCTCAATAGCCAGGGCCAGGCCAGGCGAGGCCAAAGACAGAAGCCAGAAACGCAATTTAGGTCTCTCTGTAGGTGGCAGGGACCCATCTACTTTGGCCGTGACCTGTTGCCTCCTAGGGTACATATTAGCAGGAAACTAGATTCATGAGCAGAACCAGGACTAAAAACCAAGCACTCCAATGTGAAATACAGGCATCAGATCAGCACCTTAACCACTATGCCAAATGCTTGGCCTGAGGACATGTTAACTGAAAATTAATTTGTGATGTTGGGGTTAAAGATAAATTTTTAGATCTCAGTAGAAGGAAAAGTGATGTATAGGAAACAACTGATTAAATGAAAATATTCAAACATTAGCATAGCATAGATTTAGAACATCTGACCTTTAAAATATAACCGAAACTTTTCCTTTTTAAAATTTATTTTGAGGGACAAACAGCTCCAATTGCAGTTCGTTCTGCAAGTCCTGTAACACCGTTCGCTGAAGGTCAGAACTATAAACTGAGAACTCAATCCAGATCTCCCATATGGATAGCAGGAATGCAGTCACTTGAGCTATCACTGCTACTTCCCAAAGCCTGCGTTAGGAAGCTGGGTTTAGGAGTAGGAGGCCAGAGTGGAACCCAGGCATTCTCATAAGGGACGTGTCTGAACTGCTAGGCCAAACATCCTGCCGCTAGATCTTTCCTTGACATGTGTTCAGGAGGACACACTTAAATCAGCCTGTGGGCATTCATCTTGGCTCCCTTCTCCCATTTAGTTCAGACTAAACATTTCTCAAGAGCAGTTGGAGAACTTTACATACTGGTTAGTGGGGAGAGTTAATGTCAGAATGACTATAAGCCAGGTGAATAGCAAGTTTTAATATGGTTACTTTTAGCTTTTACCTTAGAATCACCACTAGTTCCTGTGTCATTCCCCTACCTCCCATTCCTAACAGAACTTGTTGTGTTCCCTTTTCCATTTCTTCTTTTCTCCACAACAAACTTTCTCTCATTTAACTATAATAAGGTGGTGGTTTATTTTTAATGAAGAAAATGTTGTCCTCATATAACTAAAGAAGTAGCAGCATTCAATTTCCTATTTACTTTCCTCATGTCTTCCCATCCAAGCTCCTGTCTCCAGAAAAAAAAAAAAAAAAAAAAAACAGCCTTGATCTCTGAATTCATTTTAGAAAAATATTTTCCGTTCTAAATATAGTATACTATGCCTTTTTTTAATCCAAGTACTCACTTTCCTTCTAATTACATTTAGTTTGTTATCATAGACTACATAGTTGATAAATGATTCTGTTATACACATGGGATCTGAGTCTATAATTTTACTTTACTTTTAAAAATAACCATTTTGTGGTTCAAATTTATTTGGCTGTATTTCTTTAAATTTTCTATATAAATTAATCAGTTTATTTTGTGATAAATGACAATATAAAACCACAGATGTACTTTAAAGTATAGGCAGGAGATATATAAGTGTTTGGTTACATGTATTTTGAATTCCTTCAATTCTTTTTTTATTCCATGTATTTAGTTCCTCAAATAGCACCTTGTCCAAATAAATACTCCAAAAAGAATGTTTGATGACAATGTTGTACTCCTGCTTTGTACTATCTGCTTTTTATTATCGGATGCTTAAAGGTAATCTAAATGTCCTGGCTGCTGTTAAACTTCTTTGAGAACCTTGTACAGAAATAGAAAGCTCTGAAACAATTTATTTTTTCCATTTGTGCTACTTCTATCCTGGTAATAGTTAGCATATGATCTTTAAAAACTTAAATACTGGGCCAGCTCAATAGGCTAATCCTCTGCCTGTGGCGCCGGCACACCAGGTTCTAGTCCCGGTCGGGGCGCCGGATTCTGTCCCGGTTGCCCCTCTTCCAGGCCAGCTCTCTGCTGTGGCCAGGGAGTGCAGTGGAGGATGGCCCAAGTGCTTGGGCCCTGCACCCCATGGGAGACCAGGATAAGCGCCTGGCTCCTGCCTTCAGATCAGCGAGATGCGCCGGTCGCAGCGCGCCGACTGTGGCAGCTATTGGAGGGTGAACCAACGGCAAAGGAAGACCTTTCTCTCTGTCTCTCTCTCTCTCACTGTCTACTCTGCCTGTCAAAAAAAAAAAAATAAATAAATAAATACTAATGAATGACTGAATCTGTTTCTTACTGGGGTCTCCTTTGAACACTTTTTTTTTTACAAAAAGGTCTTTTGTCCAAAATCACAAATAATACCAGAGGAAGAGTTACAAAGACCATAATAAAAAGTTTGTCTTAATAAAATGACTTTTCTCTTTGAAATGACTTAGAATTTAAATAGATGTTAAATACACACACACACGCACATGCACACACACACACAAAAAAGAACTTGTGTAAGTGCTAGTTTTTCTAAATTGTTAATTATAATTTTAAATTATACCAGTAAGTCCATAGACAAAGTTTACAATGAATATATAAAAACAACTACTCATTTTAGTTAAATGCATTTAGGATAGTCCTTTCAGAATTGCATTTTTTTCTCTGAACACGAACAGACTTCCTGTATTCTCCCTTTTAAGTATGAATGTTAGAAGCGGAGATAATTTTGTGTGGACTGTCATTCTGAGAAATTAGATCTTAGAGTCTTTGATATTTTTGTTTCCCTGAGTGTTCGGAGCAGAACAAAGTACTTCACTTAGGAATAGTTAGGTGCCTTGCAAAGAAGGTACATTTTGCAAGTTATATGCTATGAGAAGAGAGGTTCATTTTGAGTTGTAATATATACATATTAATTATAACATTATGGGGTCAGCACTGTAGGATAGTAGGCTAAGTCTCTGCCTGCAGTGCTGGCATCCCATATAGGTGCTGGTTTCTGTCCTGGGTACTCCTCTTCCAATCCAGCTCTCTACTATGGCCTGAGAAAGCAATAGAAGATGGTCCAAGTGCTTGGGCCCCTTTCACTCATGTTGGAGACCTGGAAGAAGTTGCAGGCTTTAGATGGGCCAAGCTCTGGCAGTTACAGCCATTCAGGGAGTGAACCAGCTGATGGAAGACCTTCCTCTCTGTTTCTCCCTCCCTCTGTAACTCTGCCTTTCAGATAAATAAATAAATCTTTTTTTAAAATTATAATATTATATCACATGAGATATAAATATACAAAGGTACAAGCTCAGTTTTTCTAGTAAGGCGTAAATTCTGCAATTGCCAATCATACAGATCATATTACCTGAGCTTCCCACCTGTATAGCAACTCTTGGAATTTCAGTATGATTCTGGGTTTAAGAATGCTGTCCCTTGATAATAGCTTTAAATTCCTCACCTAAGGTTTGTGTGCTGGAATAAACAGAAGTAACCCAGTTGCAAGGGCAGGTATTACTCAGGAAAGGATTTAATTAGAAAAGTGTTGATTGCATATGCATTAAGGAAAGAAAATACTTCTTCTAAGGCAGCAGGTTTTCTTAATTTAATTAATCCTGTTCTGGGATTGTCAGTTTGTTTTCCCTTTAAATTTTTTGTTTATTTTATAAGATAAGTGAGTCTAAGAAAATAAAACTTTCTGGAAAAGGATTCACTGAGTTGTGCTTACTTTCCTTTCCAAGGTATCTGATGGCCAAGAGTCTACACCACCAACACCTGCACCCACTTCGGGAATTGTAGGTGCATTAATGGAAGTGATGCAGAAAAGGAGCAAAGCCATTCATTCCTCAGGTATGTGTGTTTTTTAAAACCTTGACTATTTGAGTTCTGTTTTGTTTTTGTTTTTAATTTATATTTTATCACTGTCATGGCTAGCTTTCTTTCTGCTAATTGAGTAACTTACTGTTCGAGATTCTAGGGCTTTTTTTTTTTTTTTAAGATTTATTTATTTGAAAGGCAGAGTTACAGAGAGGCAGAGGCAGAGAGACAGGTCTTCCATCCACTGTTTCACTGCCCAGGTGACCGCAACAGCTGGAGCTGTGCAGATCCAAAGCCAGGAGCTTCTTCTGGGTCTCCCACGTGGGTGCAGGGGCCTAAGGACTTGGGCCATCTTCTATTGCTTTCCCAAGCCATAGCAGAGAGCTGGATTGGAAGTGGAGCAGCCAGGACTCGAACTGGCACCCATATAGGATGCGAGCACTGCAGGCGACATCTTCCCCACTACACCACAGTGCCGGACTGGGGCATATTTTAAACAGTCTGCCTCTGACTAGTCTGCCTGAAACCTAATGAATGCCAGGACACTGCAACCATAACCATAAATTGGAGCAACAACTTTGGAAAAAAAAATAAGGAAGCACTAATAGAATTCCTGACAAGCCACCTTTAAACAAGGCTTGAGATTTCTGGGCCTCATTCTTATGACATTTCAAGATAAAAAATTCAGATTTCTTGATCTGTGGGAATTAGGACTAAGAAATTGGGTGACTTCTACATTCAAGGAGTTTGTAAAGAATATTAACTTACTTATTCTAAATTTATTTATTTATTTATTTATTTATTTATTGGAGAGACAGAAATAGGTAAGTGGAGGATGTCATCCACTGGTTGACTCTCCAAATGCCTGCAGTGGCCAGGGCCCAAACCAGGGGCTGGAAACTGAAAATGGGTTTCCCACATGGGTGGCAAGGACCTGATGATTCCATCCATCACTGCTGCCTCCCAGAGTCTACCAGTAGGGAGCTGGAATCAGATATCAAATCCAGGTACTCACTCCAGTGTAGGATGTGGGCATCTTAACCAGTAGGCTGAACCATACTCCACTACTGCTTCAAAGTTTGGTGTTATGTTTTGGTCTTGGGTTGTGTGGTTTTTTTGTTTTTGTTTTTTTGTTTGTTTGTTGTTGTTTTTTTTTTTTGCGTTTCCTAAAAGACTTGTTTTATTAAGCCAGTACCTATTTTAAACATATTATTAAACTATATACATACTGCCCCATAAATGAATAATGTTTCTAAAAATAGACAAGAGTATAGATTTGGCTGATTACATTGGTTGAAGGGTTTACTAGCTTCTCAAGCATGATGTGCTAGAATCAGATCTTATTCTTATTAGCACTTTTATTTAATCTCTGTGGACCTCAGTTTTCTTATTTGTTACATGGAGAGAATTCACAAATCATATGATTGATGTGAGATTAAATAGTATATAAACAACAGATTACCTAGCAACCTGATAGGTGCTAAGTAAATGTTATTTTCCTTTTCTTTCTCTGTAGCAATGTAGATATCTATGATCCTTGAGCAATATTTGTTTTAAGTAGACATATTTATTCCTTTACTACATTACAGGGATAGAATAGGCTAATTCATTCTATAAATATTTATTATGAAATAGTAATAAAATTTTAACAAAACAAAAACCCATGCCTTCAAGGAAACATGCATTCTAGTGAGAAAGAAACAAACCATAAACAAAACAAATTTTATATATATATATAAAATGTTAATTAAATAGTGAGAAGTACTCAGGACAAAAATACAGCAGAAATGGGAGATAGGGAGTTTCAGGATACAGGAGGGAGGTTCGTTTTGACATGGTATCATGAGGCCTAATTGAGGTGTTGCTAAAAGACCAAAAAGAGGTGAGGGAAGAATAGTATAGAAAACTGGGGGCCAGCGCTGCAGCTCACTAGGCTAATCCTCTACCTGTGGCGCTGGCACTCCGGGTTCTGGTCCCGGTTGGGGTGCCGGTTCTGTCCCGGTTGCTACGCTTCTGGTCCAGCTCTCTGCTGTGGCCTGGGAGGGCAGTGGAGGTTGGCCCAAGTGCTTGGGCCCTGCACCCACATGGGAGACCAGGAGGAAGCACCTGGCTCCTGGCTTCAGATCTGTGCAGCATGCTGGCCATAGCGGCCATTTAGAGGGTGAACCAATGGAGGGAAGGCCTTTCTCTCTCTCTATCTCTAAAAAAAAAAAAGAAAGAAAACTGGGGAAGAGTGTGCCAGATGGAGATCAAGTGCAGAGTCCCTGAGGTTGAGGAGCAATGAGGAAGTCAGTATGACTAGAAAAGGGTAGTAAGGAAGGAAGTAGGAGACCAGTTTATAAGGCTTTGGAGGTGATTGAAGTATGTTGGTTTTATTCTCAACGTGATGTACAATTGTTAGAGGAGTAGTGATGATCCAAGCCATAGATGATGGAGGTTTGAGCCAAGTTTATTGCACCAATGAGAAGTGGTTAGATACTAGTTTTATTTTAAATGTGGAGATCAGTGGTTTTGCTGATGGATTCTAGATGGGGTGTGACAAAAGAGAGGAGTGAAGGATTACTCCCAAGTTTTTGTACCTGAGCACCTAGAAGGTTGTAATGTTTTTAACAGAAAAAAGAAAAAGAAAACAGAAAAGAGGGGCAAGTTTGAGATGAAGATTAGGAGTTTTGCCTTTGTACATACTAAGTTTGAGATGTTTATTGGGAATTCCAATGTCAATGTTAATTTGGTTCTGAGTCTGGAATTAAAGGCGGAAGTCTGAATTGTTAAGTAAATTTGGGTCAGTTGTGTTTAATGTGATGCAACTAGAGATCAGCAGAATGGATATAGAGAAGAGAAGGCCTAATATGTCTTAGGACTGGAGAGTGTGTAAAGCCAAATGAGACAATGTTTGATGGAGGACAGGGTGATCATCTGCTTCTGATCAAAAATGAGGACAGGCTTTATTTAGGTTTACCAACAGAAGTGGTGTCAGTGGATTTAAAAGAGAAGAGACTAGGGATTTGCATTTGGCCAGTAGTTAGGATTGCATACTTATATCTCAGAGTACCTGGGTTCAAGTCCTGGCTCAGGTCCTCATCCCAACTTCCTGCTAATGCACACCCTTGGAGGCAGCAGGTGATGGCTAAAGTAATAGAGTCCCTGCCACCCATATCAGAGACCTGGATTGAGTTCCTGGCTCCCAGTCATTGGAGGGTTGTTGGAGGTGTAGTGATGATCCAGCTGCAGTTGTTGGCAGACATTTGGGGAGTGGACCAGTAGATGAAGATGTCTCTTTCAGTCTGTCTTCTGCCTCTCAGATAATAAAATCAATAAAAGAAAAATGTGTTGACGGAGTTCCTGCTTATCACTGAAATTACTGCTGGAATTTATAGGTGAACAATATACCAGTTTTATTTTTGTTGTTTTTATGGCCTATTTTTTTATTTCTTTGAATGTTTATTAGAAAACACCCATCTACTAGTTTACATTATTCTCATTAGCAAGTGGCCAGATATTCCTCTTGAATAATGACTTTCTGGATCTCCCATTGTGGTGCAGTTGGGTAAGCTGCCACCTGTGATGCTGGCATCCCATATCAGAGTGCAAGTTTGAGTCCCAGCTGCTCTACTTCCTATCCAGCTCCCTAATAATGTACCTGGGAAAGCTATAGAAGATGGCCAAAGCACCTGGGACCCTGCCACACATGTAAGAGACCTGGATGGAGTTCGTGGCTCCTGGCTTCAGCCTGACCCAGTCCTGGCTGTTGGGGCCATTTGGGAAGTGACCCAGCAGATGGAAGATATCTCCTTCTCTCTCTCTCTCTCTCTCTCTCTCTGTACTCTGCCTTTCAAATACATAATAAAATGAATCTTTTTTCAAAGAGAAAAGGTGCAAGAAAGCTTCTGGATTCATGATATATGAGTCTGAAATTCAGAAAGACCTACCATTTTAACACATTGAGACACCGGTTGGAGTTTTAGACTGTCTTAGTAACAGATTTCTCCAGAAATCAAATGATTGAGGCTGGCATTGTGGCACAGTGGGTTATGTTACTGCCTGCAACACTGGCATCCCATATCATAGTACTGGTTCAAGTCCTGGCTGTTCTGCTTCCATTCCAGCTCCCTACTAATGCACCTGGGAAAGAATTGGATAAAGACCGCTGTACCCACATGGGAGACCAGGATGGAGTTCTGGGCTCCTGGCTTCAGCCTGGCCCAACTCTGGCCATTGTAGCATTTGGGGAATGAGCCAGCTGAAGATTCTCTCTCCCTCTCTCTCTCTTTCTCTCTCTCTGACTCTCTCATTCTCAGATCTCACTCTCACTCTGCCTTTAGCAAACTGGTGCAGCCATTAAGGAAGATGGTTATGGAGATTCCTCAGAAAACTAAAAATGGGTCTATTGTATGACCCACTTATCTCACTCCTAGGAATACATCCAAAGGAAATGAAATCAACCAACATACAAAAGAGTTACTTGCACTTCCATGTTTATAGCAGCTCCATTCCCATTAGCTAAGACATGGAATCAATCTAGATGTCCATCAGCTAATGACTACATAAAGAAAATGTAGTACAAATACACAGCAGAATATTACTCAGCCATAAAAAAGAATGAAATCCTGACAATTGCAACAAAATGGATGCAAATAGAGAATATAATGATAAGTAAAATCAGCCAGAGACAAAAAGACAAAAAGCACGTGTTTTCTCTTTTTTGTGGTAATTAATATATGCAGAGAGTATAAAACTTGTGTGGATGTCATATAATTTGGTATATAGTTATAAATAGTGCTTAACTGAATCATATTATGTAAATGACAGTTCACTCATACTTCACATGTTTGAAAAAAGAAATGGAAGTGTGAACTAATGAGGACTCTTGGGGTACTAGTAACGCTTTGTTCTAATTTGACTGTTGGTTTTGAGTATGATCAAATGACCCTAAAAAACCTCACATATCTGTATACTTTGGGGCATTTCTTGGTATGTATACTGTATTTCAATCAAATATTTAAAAATAAATAATAAAAATCTAAAACAATGTTTTATGTTCCAGGAATTGAATACTTGGAGGAACCACCCCAGAATTATGTAACATCATTTTATTTATTCATATATTTAAATTGTTTGTCTTAATGGTTTTCTTGTAGATGAGGATGATGAAGAAGATGATGAAGAAGACTTTGAGGATGATGATGAATGGGAAGACTGATCTATATGTTATATATATATTTTTAAGGTGAAATACTAAACACTACTTTCTGTCTATGGATTCTGTAAAATTATCATGTAAATGTTCTACCAATTTGCTGTATATTTTTGTTGCCTTGTTTTTTTGCTTTTTTTTTAATTAATCTGTGCAATACCTCATGTAATCTGTAAAGGTTTGTCATAATACTCTACAAAGCTACTCCCTGTTACTTGTGTGCAAGTTTACACCAGGATGCTCACTTGATTTGTGAATATTTTTTCATTCCATCAACAAGGGAGTTTAAATATTGTATGTGAGACTGACAAAAACCTTAATGTAATTTAGTTATAATGCCAGAAGGAAAACACTATTTTCATACCCTACTTTTTCTGTACCTAAATTTTCTTATAAAAACCTAGTATAGCACTACATTGTTTTTTAAGTGATGCAAACCTTAGTTTCTTTAGACCCTTCATTTTGAATACAATGCTACATATGAATGTTGAAGCTGATACATTGCACAGTTCTCTAGACATCACCACACTGATACAGTTTCTCAAATTTTAGCAATACACTCTACATAAAATCACTACAGAGACACTGGTGGGGAGAATCAATAACACGCCTGTGACAGCAGTGTTGCCTTTTGTTGGTACAATGGTATTTACAGGCTGGGATCATATGGAGCCCTTCCATGCCTGTACTCGACTGACTGAGGCTATGTTTGTGCTGTAACAAATGTGGCAGACTCTTTTTGGCAAAAATTCATAAAATATTTTTGGTATTATTCTGAAAAAAAAAAGATTTAAGTTGAGATTTGGAAAGTAATTTTCTTCTACATGAACTGAAGAGGGTCATGCATTATGGTTACTCCAACATTTGGTCTGAAATGCTATAGAGATCAAAATATTATTAAAATGATATGAAATTAAGTATTTTATTTTGCAATTTGTATAGATTGAGTATTGAGAAGTTCCAAACATAAAATCTTACCTGATTGGCAAAAGTATGTACTGTAATGCTGAACCTAACATTCTGTATAGTTTTATTTTAATAATTTCTTGAGATTTTCATCAAATGTCAGGTGAAAGGTTACATTTTCCTTAAAGATTTGTTAACCTAATGTCAAATTTCTTGGAATACATACCTAAATGATAGCTTTTTAAAAATGAAACTTTACAACCTGCACATTTGTTATGCATACTAAATGGTGTGTTGCAATTAGGATTTCCTTGCCTTTCTACAGTAATACACTAATTTGCCTAAAGGCGGTTGTTTCATATTTATAGCACTAATTATCATGCCTACCTACTTTAAACTTTAGGTAGAAAATTATTTGATTTAAATACAGACATATTTTTCTCACATTGAGTCATGTGCAGAATGTAGTTCCAAATGTATTTCATTACTGTAGTCACAATATCCAACTAAAAGTTATGGTATCCAGAATTGTACCGACCAAAATCTAGTATTGGCATGATCTTGACAGGCTGGACCTGCAAGATGTGGCTTGAATTTTAACCAGTTATTACATAATCTTTAGTGATCATGCATCTAGTTATCATAAGAAGTAATTTAAAAGGTTTTGTTGCTGAAAGCAGTAAGTGGTGCAGTAAAATAGTTAAGTTATTCAAAGAATGTTACCTTCCTTGCAAGAGTAATTTAAGCACATGGGAAAGATTCTAGGCTTTTTTGTTTCCTGCAAAAACAGTGCCCTCTGCTGCTTGAAACCTTCTTCTGCTTACTATCATTTTTATTGTGGCTTGAGCTCAGTGAGTCGGTGTGGATGTGGCTGGACATCTAGGAACCAATGAAATTAGGAATTTGTGCAAATGGTAAATAGAATATTATGATTATTTTAAATAACATCAAACCTCTTCCTATTTAAAATTTTTGACAGTATAAAAAACTTTCCTAGAAATGTCTTTAAGATAATGCCAAATTTTAGATCACTTAACTTTTGGCCAATTCAGTTTTTCTAGCTAGCTTTCGTTTGGTAAATATTCATCAGACTCTGCTCTGAGCAGAACTCTTTGAGTTGAAAACAGAATTTTAAACAATTAAAATGAGCATATAACTTGCCAAAGGTAATTGAGTAGTGTTGTTTTTTTCCTTTAATTAAAAAAAGACTGTTGTTGCACAATCTAAACTATTATTGGTTGAAACAACAGCTGTGGAGTTCAGTCCAGGCATGAGTATTAAATCTGCTTTACCAAGTAAGATACAAGGTTGCATGTTTCAGTCCTCCACCATCTCGCATTGTGAGCAGCACTATACCTGTGCATTGTCTGAAAGCCTCGCGTATATACTCCAGCTAAATGATTGTCTGGTAGCCTTCACGTTTTAACAAACTAGCATGAGGCTTTTTATATCTAAGTGCTACGTGATAGACAATTTCAGCTAGCCACATATTGTATGTATGAGATTCATAAAGACTTTCAATCATTCATTTCCATTTATCAACTGAAATTTTGTTTTAGTATGTGAATTTTTTTTGAAATGTATAGTGAATAGGATGTTGCACTGGTGGCAATTCATCATGGAGCATAATAAAATTAATTTGACCCAAACAGTATAAAATAGTGTGCTTTTTATTCATGTGTTAATAGATTAGAAATAGGTAAAAATAATTTTGAACAGCAGTGTACAACAAAGGGTACATAGCAGTGAATGATCATGGTTGAAGTTTTCAGCAGACTGCAAGTCCCACAGCGAGTGTGCCATTAAGTAAACATGGTGAACACAGGAATGTTACACTCTGTTCTGTGGGGAGACAGGACAGCTGCTCAGCAGCTCCCTTCGATTTCACTGCTGTGCTGTGCAGAGCTTTCACTTAGCAAGGTCACACTGCTTGGAACTCTTGCATATACCAAAAATGTTGACGTTTTCTAAATCACAGTGATAGTACAGTTTACTGGTAGTTCCAGTAAATAGGCAATATAGAAGTTTGGTAAATTAATAGCTTTTAATAAACAGTATCAAATATGGTGCTCATTTTAAACCGGAGCTCAGTTTTTGATAAATAGAACTTTCTGTTTTCCTGACCCTGGTACAAGTGGGTGTCTGAAGATTGAACTGAGTTATGGAATTCAGAGTGTAGGATGGTACAGAATGCTTTCTGAAACCTTTAGCAACATTTAACAAACACTTCAAGAAATATGTTCCATTAAAAAGCTGTTTCTTTTGTATAGCCATTAGGAATGTATTAACAAACTTTCCAAATAATTTTTAAAGTGACCTCAGAATTGTTGCTGTCACATGTTTATCTAATCAATGGAGAGATTCCTGAAATGACTCTGGTTTTGGAACAGAGTTCTAGAGGCCAAGTGTAGAGATAAGGCCTATTTATAGTCCCACAGAAAATCCTCTGTGGAAAAAGGTGAAGGATGTTACCTTGCACATTCATTTTAATGACATTGTCACATCTCACTTCCAAAACAGTGTTCTCTTATCTCTTGATCATTTATGGTTTTTTTAACTTTGCTATTTTAGGAAAACCACCTGGAAAAAGTATAATAAACTGGCTATTAATGAGTGTGATGGGGAACATACTTTGCAACTAATGCTAAGACTACTTTTCCTTGTGTCTGTATTACATGTTACCCTCCATTGCCATGTATAACCCATCAAAAAATTTACAGCAAAACATGTTTAGATGCATCTGCTTTAGGATATAAAGGTTTGTTGTTTATTTGTTTGAAAGAGATCTTCATCCACTGGTTCACTTCCCAGATGACCACAATGGCTGGGGTTGGGCCAGGCCAAAGCTGGAAGCCAGGAATTCCATCCAGGTCTTGCACATGGCTGGCAGGGGCCCAATTACTTGGACCATCATCCGTTTTACCAGGCACATTAACAGAGCTGGTTTGGAAATGGAGCACTCGGAGGGGATGCTGGTGTTGCAGGCAGCAGCTAGCACCAGCTTTTTTATTTTTAAAAATACATTGATGATTATACTGTCTGTCAACACAGTATTTAATTTCACACAATTCTAGTGTAACTCTAAATTGGCCATCTGTACCACCATTAAGATTGACAAGATACGAGTAGCACACAGTTTTTTGTTTGTTTGTTTGTTTTAATATTTATGTGAAAGAATTACAGAGAGGAAGAGACAGACAGATCTATCCAGTAGTTCACTCCCTATGTGGCTCCAGTGATTGAGGCTGGCCCAGCCTGAAGCCAGGAGCCTGGAATTCTGTCTGGTCTCTCATGTAGATATAGGGGCCTGAGTACTTAGGCCATCTTCCACTGCTTTCCCAGGTGCACTAGCAAGAGCTGGATTGGAAGAGGAGCAGTATGGGGTGCTGGCATTGCAGGTGGCAGTTTACCCACTGCATCACAATGCCAACCCCTAGTTAGTATAACTAACTAATAAGATAATTGTGTATTGGGAGTTTCTAGAAAATTTGAAGTGGCCCCTGAGTTCTTCAACCACCACAAAATCTGTTACTCTAGTAGAGATTTAAAATTGTTTCTCTATTTAAAAGGGAGTTCGGTTTTAACAGTATCAAATTGCATTATGGAACTTGAACAAAACAAATTTCACTCTCTTGGAATCTTTGGCCTATCATGACCTAAATTTAATTTTATCTTGGTTATTGCTAGGTGTGTGAATGGATAGTCACAAAGGCCTACTTCTAAGGGTTTTTAAGCATCAATATCATGATATTCAAACAGCTATTAAGAACTAAGTATGTGGTATGCATTAAGATACAACAGTGGAGGAAGGTAAGTCCCACCTATACTTTCATCCTTTACATTTAAAATACTTATGTCACGAGTGAAAGGCGTTGGGAGGCCGTCCTGTTCAACAGGATAGGCATAGGGACAATGTCAAGCCCATTCTCTCTGTTTGCAGTGGGAATACCCGTATTCAGAGAGCTTCTGGCGTTCCCACAGTCAGAAGGGTCTCATGTAGAAGCCAAATCTGCTGATTTCAGACCATAACACTATATCTTTGTTTTCCATTCTTAAAGATAAACTGCAGATTTTGTTTGTTTCTGAAGATTTGCAGCTGCACATATCATCTGGGTATTGATAGAAGCCACCAGCATCCTGTTCCCCTGTCTGTCCAGGAAGGCTGGCTGGCTTTGAAGAACCAGCTTCTGACAAGCATGTGATCTTATTTTGGCCCAGTGATGACCGTCACCTGCATTGCCCAAGTATTTGGTCATCACAGGGTACTTTTGTCATTGGGTACTGGGTTAAAATGAGATTGAGGTTTTTATTCTACATCCAAATTATTTTCATTAGTTTCTTATGGATATGTAAATAGGCAGGCACTGTCTTTACTTAGACACATTATTTTGTAAGCCCTTTATAACAACCTGCCTGACAGAATATTTGAGAATATATTCATCTTTCTGAATAATTTCAGGTAACAGCTGCACTGACAAAGACTAGGAGTTCTTCCAAGGTGTATAAGGACAAGCAGAACTCTTCAGATCTGATGTCCTAGTTTTATTGTTGGTGAGAGAAGTGAGGTTTTAACTAGATGCTTGTACTTCAACCTTCCTGGAAAGGGGGCAGGAAAATAAAAGATGCCTTTCTTGTTTGTAGTGTTGAAACAAAAGGAAGAAAATGGCATAATGTCCAGTTAATCATAGGGAAACAAGGCTGTTTGTGTCTCAGTTCTGTGGTTGTCTGGAGCCCTAAAAGTGCTTCTGGCCTAAAAAGAATTTATTTTCTTTTTTTTAGCCAGATGGTAGTCTGGAGGCAGAGAATGTTTGAAATGAGACTTTGTGAGCATTTTTTAAAGATTGGTGATTGGGAGCATGCTTAGTGAGTAAAATTAAGAAATATATTCCAAGTCTCCATTTTGGAGGAGGAAAACAAAATGGGGAAATTGATTAAATCATGTATTTATTGTTTATTTTTTGTGCAAGAGTGTGAATGTAAAAGCACCAAGTTTTGGGGCCGGCGTTGTGGCGCAGCCGGTAAAGCCACTCCCTTGAGGGTGCAAGTTCCTGTTCCAGCTCCACTACTTCCAATCCAGCTCCCTGCTAGTGGCCTGGGAAAGCAGTGGAAGATGGCCCAAGTGTTTGGGCCCTGCCTCCCACATGGGAGACCCTGATGTGGCACCTGGCTTTTCTTTGAAAAAGAGATGTATTTATTTGAAACAGAGTTACAGAGAGAGGAGAGACAGAGAACTTCCATCAGCTAGTTCACTCCTCAAATGGCTGCACGGCCTGGACAAAGCAAGGCCAAAGCTAGGAGCCAGGATCTTCTGGGTGCAGGGGCCCAGTCACTTAAGCTATCTGCTGTTTCTTTCACAGGCACAATAGCAGGGAGTTGGATCAGAAGTGGAGAAGCCAGGACATGAACTGGCGGCACCCCTTTGGGATGTCAGCACTGCAGGTGTTGGCTTAACCAGCTGCACCACTGTGCTGGCCCTAATAAGGGTTTTTTTTTTTTTTTTTTAAACACCAAATTTTCCTTAGTTGTGTTACCAATTAAAGCTCAGTCTGCACTTCACCATTAAAATGCAAGTTGTTTTATTTGAGAAGCATAGAGACAGCTCCTGAATGCTGGTTTACTCCCCAGATGCCGGCATTTTCTGAGACTGAGGCAGAAGCCAGGAGCCAGATATCCAGTCCAGGTTCCCAAATCACTAGCAGGAACCCAGTTCCTTGAGCCAACATTATTGCCTCAGGCCTGCATTAGCAAGAAGCTGGAGGCAAGAATGGAACCCAGGTGGCAACTGCTGCCCCAGACATCTGTCCCATATCTAAATTTTATTAAATGCACCCTCGTGTCACCAGTTGAAGAGAAACAAATAAAATGTTCATTTGAGTTAATTTTGATTGTGTAAAACTTTGCAAAGCCTATTTCACTAAACATGTACTTTTAATTCAAATGAGGTTTGGTGGGCTGGAGGAAGATAGGATAACATGCAGAAAACAAATGGTTGCCCTTTGCACTGCATGGCTGGTTAACACGTAGATGAAGCATTGTCTTCATGTCTTGGTTTGTGATGTTGGGATTGCAGTAAGTAATCCTATGTGTGGATTATTGGGATTATAATAAATTTCAGCTTTAAAAGCCATGGCTTTATCTTCATTTTGATAATATTTTCCACAAAATTTAGGATAAAATAGATACATGTTATAAAAACCATAAAGGAATTTTTTTAGAATTTTGTCCAGACCAGAAAGCTTTCAAATATCCAAGTTTCTTAATTGTTAATGTAACTGTGAGTAAAGCAAGAAGGAACTTGAACATACCTTGAACTCCTAAATCATCTTCATGAGTCTTCAAAAAATTACCAAACATCTGATGTGTTTTCAAAGCCAAAGATAAATGCACTAATGCAGTGATTAGCTATCCTAATGTCCTATACTAAAACACTATTTTTAAATGATTATTGTTACTGCAAATTGAAAGTAAACTGCAGAATAAAACAAATCTCTTACTTTGTGTACTAATGTATCTCTAAGATCACGGAGGGGGTATTCGTGTGACCACAGAGTACAGAGTCGCATTGAGAACTACAACATTTTTTTCCATTCTGCCAGCACTTTAGCAGGTGAATGTGGTTTTAAACTTCTTTGTAATAGAATAGAATGTATGACCAGTTGTGAAAGAATGGCCAAAAGGCATGCACGGTGAAGAAGGAAAGGGTGGCTGGAAGCGCCTTGCAAATAACTGTTGTAGATACACTCATGTGGCCACTAGTGGCTCAGCCCCAGTGAACGACTTCCAAACCTGTGCACAAACAAAAGGTCTTCTCTGTTAGGTCAAGGGAGATGCCATCCATGGAGCTATGTAATTTTATTTAAGAATTATGTCTGTGTTAATATACCTGGGCGGCGGGGCTGGCGCTTTGGTACAGCAGGTTAACTCCCTGGCCTGAAGCTCTGGCATCCCATATGGGCGCTGGTTCTAATCCCGGCTGCTCCTCTTCTGATCCAGCTCTCTGGGATAGCCTGGGAAAGCAGTAGAAGATGGCCCAAGTGCTTGGGCCCCTGCACCCGCATGGGAGACCCGGGAGAAGCTCCTGGCTTTGGATCGGCACAGCTCCGGCCGTTGCAGCCATCTGGGGAGTGAACCAGCAGATGGAAGACCTCTCTCTCTTATCTCTACCTCTCTGTAACTCTGACTTTCAGATAAATAAAATAAATCTTTAAAAAAATATATACCTGGGCAGGAACATTTATGTATTGTTATGTCTATAAAATATATCTATAGAACCACGCTGCTCTGTAGAAATTAAAAACAGCTCGCCTGGTAGGAGTAGGAGATATTCATACACAGGTTCTGTGGCTGGCTCCATTTAGGTTGACAAATTGCTTCTTAGCCAAGGGACATGATTGTTAGGAAATTTACTTAACTGTACTCAGCATCTAATCAAACAGAGAATTTTGGTAAAACAGAAAAGGATAAGGAATAGTTTTCTATTTGTATTTGTTATGCACAATGCTGGCAAATGAGCCTTGGTGAAAACAGGCTAGTGGGAAGATTGTTGACCACAGGGTTATACAGGCTTGGCAATATCAAATTGCTGCCTAATTTACCTCTAAATATGGCCAGAGTTTAAATCACTGATGTAACACAGGACATATATGCAAAGCTAAATCAATACTTCTTTAAAAAAAATGTATTTATTTATTTGAAAGGCAGAGCTACAAAGAGGCAGAGGCAGAGAGAAAGGTCTTCCATTTGCTGATTCACTCACCAAATGGCCTCAATGGCTGGAGCTGCAGCAGTCCGAAGCAAGGAGCCAGGAGCAGCTTCCTGGGTGCAGGGGCCCAAGGACTTAAGCCATCTTCTGCTGCTTTCCCAGGCCACAAGCAGAGAGCTGGATCGGAAGTGGAGCAGCCGGGACTTGAACCGGCATCCATGTAGGATGCTGGCAGAGCAGACAGTGGCATTACCCACTATGCCACAGCACCAGCCCTAAGCACTTCTTATAGTTGTTCATTTTCTTTTAATTTGGGGAAGGACCTTTACGTGGAATTTTGGACATGCAAAATCTCAGTATCCAACATGCTCTTCTGAGAAATATGTGTGTGGGTATTACATTTGACTATTTCCTCTGGAACAACTGGCCTGACACCTTGACAATGGTATTAATTGACTTACCAGAGTTGTTCTGGTTTCTGAACGAACACAAGTAACACTATGTAAACTTCAGAATCCAGCAAACAGCTTTCCTCTGGTGTTGGTTTCAAGACCTAAATTCCCGTTGGCATCCTGCCTTCCCCTCACAGCCAAATCGTCTCAAAATATAGAAACTGCTGCACAGGGTTGAACAGGAAACCACAAGGAACAACAGGTTTCAGAATTAGGCAGATGGGTTCCCAGGCTCCAGTTACTGCTTCTCTTGAAGAATTGCTGCTTCAAATTGTTCTCCAGCTTCACTTTCTCAGAATATTGGGACCATAATTTCCACACCACTTGTGATAGAAATTATCCAATACAGTGTTTTATAGTTCCTACTCATCCTTCTTGTTCCCCTGTTCCATCCCAGAAATTAGTAGTAATTGAAAGGTAATTTAAGAGGGCCAGGGTATATGTGGTATTGGATGTGTCTGTTCTATAACATGTAAGTGCATTGACACTGGAGAATGGAGAGCACAGAGAACATTGCATGACCTTCTCCTAAGAGCAAGGACAGCTTCAAAGACTGCTCCTGCTTTGTAGTGGCCGTGCATTTACCAGCCAGCAGAAGTGTTTTTCTGATAAACACTCCCCGGAGGACACAGTAGACACAGGCCCACCTAATTTGTCATTTCCACTACAGACTGCTTTCTGACTTCCTTGGGGAGGCATCATGAGGCAAATCCTCCTCTGCAGAGGTCCTGTAATACATCTTTTCAGGTTGGACCGCTTGCTGCTAACAAGGAAGCCATCAAAAGGAAAGGACTTCCCAAAGTCTCATGGCCGTGCTCACCTTGTTCCTAGATCGTGTTGAAAAACACCCATCATAATACTAACCAGTATTCGTGGGAACACTTTAAGTGTTGGGCACTACATGAAATGTGTTGTATGAGCAAGATATTCCAACTTTTCAGCCAAAGCAAATGAAACAAATGTCAAATAATTTACCCAAAGTTAAATAGCTAATAAGTGGCAGAGTTGGGTTTCAAACTCCAGTCTGTCTAAATAGAAACCTTTAACCACCTTAGTATCCTGCCTATATGGTGGCAATTGAAACACCAGTGATGGTCTGGATGAAAAATAAAAATGTAACTCCAGTAGTTTTATCTTAAATGTGGAAGGCTTGAGATTTTTCTGTTTGTGCAGAAGCAAAGACTCAAAGGGAAATGCTGTCATTCTCTGTTTAAAAAAAAAAAAAAATGCAACAGGAAGGAAAATATGTTAGCATGAGGCAGCTAAGCCAGCAGTCACTAAGGCAAGCCAAGGCCAAGTTTTGAGATTAGAATTGCCTCCAAATCTTGGAATATGTGAGTAAAGTGTTTTTATAATTTTTGTTTTTGCTTATTCCTCATCCTCATTCTCTACTTCATCACCATTAAAACATTTTTTCCATTTGAAATAGCAGATTAGGTAACTAGTATGTTTGTGTAATCCCAAATGCTCAAAAATTTGATTACACAAGAATATATTTGGAATTATCTCAGAGTCTTCGTGAATTTAATCTCTGCTTGTGTAACTTAAGCATTTGCTATCTTTTGTCAACCCAGTGGTGGCTTTTAATATATGGATGTCAAGAATGACTTGGATTTGATGGCCATTTTTTGGTTTTGGTTTTTGCTTATGTTTTTAAAAAGTTTTCATTTCTTTAAAAACAGCTTTTATAGTGACAACTTCTGGAGTAAAAGAATTGTAATCCACTTCAAGTTCTGACAGGTCAAGGTTTCTGTTAAATTTTCTTGAGTGTTTCTGCAAAGAATCATCAAAAATTCTTGGCAGCGTTTAGAAAAAAATAAAGATGTTGTTGAATATTACCTTGCTGCTCTTGAATAGGATCTTTTCAGCTGCCTGCTAGTCTCCTGCCTGGTCTCCACAACTCTCAGTTGGCAACATGTTGAAAAAGCAAGAGCTGCAGGAGATGGAAGCTTAGCTTCTAGAGACTCTTTCACAAATAGGTGTAAGTAAGTGTGTTCTCTCATTTCTTCCCTTAAACGTAATTTAAAAAAAACATTTAAAAACTGGAATGAGCAACCAGCAAGGTGGTTACTATGCCTCTTGGAACACCAACATCCCTTATCAGAGTGCCAGTTCAAGTTCTGCCTCCACTTCCAATCAAGCTTCCTGCTGTGAGCCACCTTGGAGAGACCGGGTGATGGCACAAGTTAACGGGGTCCGTGCAACCCATGTGGGAGACCTGCATTGAGTTCTACCCTCCTGGCTTGCTTGTTTGTTTGTTTGTTTGTTTAGAAAGAGAGACAAAGAGTAAGGTCCTCTTTCCGTTGGTTCACCCCCCAAATGGCCGCCATGACCAGCGCACTGTGCCGATCCTAAGCCAGGAGCCAGGTGCTTCCTCCTGGTCTCCCATGAGGGTGCAGGGCCCAAGCACTTGGGCCATCCTCCACTGCCCTCCCAGGCCACAGCAGAGAGCTGGACCAGAAGCGTAGCAACCGGGACAGAACCAGCACCCCAACCGGGACCAGAACCCGGAGTGCCAGCGCCACAGGTAGAGGATTAGCCTAGTGAGCTGCGGCGCCAGCCTACCCTCCTGGCTTTGACCTGACCTGTCACTTGTTGTGGGCAATGGGGGAATGAACCAGCAGATGAAAGATCTCTCTCTCCATTTCTGTCTCTCTGCCTATCAAATAAACTGAAAATAATTTTTTTAAAAAAATTATTTCATTTTTCCAGTTTTACTTCAATGTAAAGCATTCCTTTGAACTGCTATTTGCTGACTTACTTGTTCACATGAATGTATCGGTTTTTAAGCTGGGGTGTTCCCACTCCCACCAACCCTTTCCAGCATGAAGGGGGACTATTCCATGATAAATTCAGAACCCAACTTGCAAAGTGTAACCTAGAATGACTAGATCATTTGTTTTGTGTGTGTGTGTGTGTGTGTATGTATATACAGTGAATAATAGATCATCTTGGATTTCATTCAGGAAGAGAGAAATTTAGCAGTTTGTACTTATGATTACAGTATTTCGATGAGAGACCAGTGTAGTTTTCAGTCATATGTCTAATTTTTAAAAATTCTAAATATATGACACCAAAAGGTTGTATTGCTAACAGCCTGCTCAATTTGTTGTAAAGACTGATTTGTTGTCAGAAAAATAGTGCAAATTAGCCAGTATGCGGATAGACTACAGGTCGAAGTAAAACCCTAAGCTTTAGAGTACAAATTTGCCTAATGAACTAAAGAGTTAGGGTTTTAAAGACCATTACAATTTCACCTCCTGAGACAGTTGAATTTCAAGAATGGTAGTTCCATTTTCCAATTGTCAGTCTTGGCTTGCCAAATAATTTCCTGACTGAAGCCTACACAGCCCCTTTTTCCCACTCAGCCCAGCCAGTGCCCCCTGGGATATGAGGAAGCAGGATCAGAGAGAGTAGATGCAAATATTCTTAGTACTCAGGCCCTGGGGTCAATGCTATGGCTAGCAGACAAAGCCGCCACCTGCAGTGCCGGCATCCCATATGGGCACAGGTTTGAGACACAGCTGCTTCACTTCTGATCCAGCTCTCTGCGATGGCCTGGGAAAGCAGTAGAAGATGGCCCAAGCCCTTAGATCCCTGCACCCACATGGGAGACCTGAAAGAAACTCCTGGCTCCTAGCTTCAGATCAGCACAGCTCCGGCCATTGCAACCAATTGGGGAGTGAACCAACAGATGGAAAACCTCTCTCTCTCTTTCTCTGCCTCTCCTCTCTCTGTGTATCTCTGATGTTCAAATAAATAAATAAATAAATCTTAAAAAAAAAAAAAAGAAAAGAACTCAGGGCCTAGCATGTTTCCTAACTGTGCACTATTGGCTGCTTCTTAATGATGTACTCCTTGGAACCCCTTAGCCTCCAAGGTTAGGTCCTGCTGTGTCCTAGGCTTGAGGACCAGTCTTGCCTCTCTAAACTTCATTTTTCAACCGTGAGCCTTCTGGATGAACATTTAAATTTTCAATTTGAAATATGTATTTGTGGGTAATAGCAATATTGAAGGCTTATGGATTGTTTTCAGTTTATACACAATGTGCCAAGACTTTAATGTTCCCTTTCCTAGTGCACCATTCTCCAATGCCAACCTCCATGGTGGAGAACCATTTTCTATAAGGAATTCTAGGCCATTTACTCTTGAACTATCCAAACAGAACCAGTGATTAATAGTCTTCTTTTATGCCTAGAGTCTACCCAACCTGTCTGAACTACTCTCTTTACTAGTCTGCTAGTTCAGATATTCAGTTCCGCTTACCTTGTCCTTCTCCTGTCCTTTCAAGGATGGTATTCAGTAGCCGTAAGCCAGCCTTGTTGCCAAAGTCTGGGTCACTTCTTGCTCTGATTGGACCTCATGGTTACATATGTCCCACATCTGCTCACCAGCACCACCACTAGGGGGAGGTGATAATGACTGTATCTGCATAAAGAAGAATTTTTCTTTGGTTCTGTGGATGTGTCCCCACATCTGGCCATCCAAATGGGCTATTCATTTTCTGATTCTGGGGTATTTTTGGTCTGATTTGCCCAACAGCAATCTATGGATTGATCTATAAATCTCAATATTCATCCTCAAGAGGTGGAAATCATGGAATACTGCAATTATAAGTATTCTAATTTGCTTTGTTAGGGAGTTCACCATATTTCCCTGGAGAACAATAGTATATATTACAAGTATTTGAGGGTAAAATGCCTAACATTCATCCTCCCTTTTTGGCTTAGAAACATTGTAGTATGGCAACATATCTAATTATAAACTTTTCAAAATAACATCTTTTCTATAATGAAGTTCCAAGATGAATGACTGATTAGGACTTTTTTCATAGCTGAACAACACCATGAAACACCTAATAATTGCTCAAAAACAAACAAATAAAGGATACCATACCATTTGGCCACCTTGGGAGTAGTGAGAAGATACAGTCGTGCCATTGTTGTTGAGCTAATTATCTCTATATAGTTAGGTATCTGTATCGTATTATTGCTATTTATAAGATACCAAAATATGATATAGTATCTGATCTCCCAGATATCAACCCAGTAGAATATGAGGAATATTAAGACATGTACTTAGATAATTTAAGGCAAGACAAAATGTAGTAGGCACTAAAAGAGAATTTGGACTTTACAGAAAATGGATTACCACTGAAACATTGTAAGCAGGAAACTGATGTAATCAGGGTTGCATTTTGGGAAATTATCACTCTGGCATGTTGAAGACATATTGAGGGTGAATGAGAATGGAGATGGAGAAACCAATTATAAAGCAACATCAATGCACTAATCCAGATAACAGATTGTGTGACTTAGCAAGGGTTTTTGTGGTTGTCAATGAGAAGATGTACCATTTTCCAATGAGTAAAAAATTCTATTGACAGCTGTTTCTTTAGAGTGACTCTTGTTAAATAAAAAGCCCTTTTGATCTGCTGACCACATTGAGCAATTTGGATTTGCAAAGATAGAACTAGAACTGCCTTTGGGAAGAGGTAGAGAAATGAATTTACTGTGTGAAATTCCCAAGAGTCATCTAGGAGGGTGAGAAAAGGAAGGATGGAATAACTTACTAGCAAGAAAACACAGACTTATATGGGATAAAATAGCTGGTGGGAAAAATACCTCTGATAGAGGATTTTAACAACAGAGTATCTCATGTTCAATTTGAAGTCATTTGTATCACTGTAATGTCAATCCCAACTTTGTTTCCCAAATTTCCATGCAATATTGAGTGTGGAAATCAAGAAAAGGGGATGATGTGGTCCATGTGCTTTGGGATACAAGCATTAATCACAGGTTCACCAGATGCACATGTAGAAAATGGACCCAAAGATGATCCTATGTTGATAAACCTCCAGCTCCATCCTTCCATCCATCAAGGAATTCTCCGGAATCTTGAAGACATTGAGCTGTCACTTCTGGATGAAGTTTCCAGTTGACTCTATCTTAGATATAAGTTCATACATAAAATACTTTTTATATATTAAATATTTTTCTCTTGTCAAGTAAAAATGACATACCAGGAGGATGTGACTTTTTATTCTGAGATTTTGTGGCCCTCTGATTCTCTATGGCAGCAGCATACTCATTGTTTGAAGCTATGCACAACACTCTTCATCTTGGTGAGTCATGGCACTTGACCCCTATGATCTAATTTCCATCTCCACCATCCTATAAACTTGCTCTCACCAAGGCCAATAAAGTGGACACTTTCGGTATCTATAACTCCCTGTTGTTGGTTTTTTTTTTTTTGTTTTGTTTGTTTTTTTGTTTGTTTGTTTGTTTGTTCTGTTAATGGCTCCTTGCTTATGTAGCTCTCTGCTTTGCTACATGACTCTCCTCTGGTTTCTCTGTCCTCTTTGGCCATACTGTCTCTGCTGTTCTTCACACACACTCTCTCTCTCACATCCAAACTCCTGCTTTTTAAGCGGGGGAGGACTTTTATTTTCATTTTATTGGAGAGACAGAGAAAAACCCTCCATCTGCTGGTTCATTCCCCAAATGGCTGCAACAGCCAAGGCTAAGCCAGGCCAAAGCTGGAATCCCAGAACTCCATCTGGGTCTCCCCTGTGGGTGGCAGGGACCCAAGTGCTTGAGGCATCATCTGCTTATTCCCAAGGTGCACGTCTGTAGGACAGAGTCAGAAGCAGTGTAGACAGGACTCAAACAAGGTACTGTAATATAGGAATGTAGGTGTCTCAAATGGTGATTTGACTGCTGTGCCAAATTCCCACTCCCAAACCCATCTCTTCAAGTGACACTCTACATGACCTCCAAATCCTTACTTCCAGCAAAATTACCCCAAGATTCCAGACTCATCCATTCAAATGGACAGGTAATGCAGATGCAATGTATTTTAAACTGAACTCCAGAACCTGCCTGTACTATATTCCTTATCCCATTTTGTGGAATTTGGGACCACCCATATGGCTCAGCCAGGAATGCAGATGTCAATCTAGACTCCTTTGTTTTTTGCCCCCTGCTCCCTACATTCAACTAGCAACTAGGTTCTATGGAGTTTATGCTTTCCTAATCGCTGTTCTATCTGTTCTGATCTCTAAACCTGGGTAGCATCCATGCTTCAAGTTGGCATCCCTTCATTCTTAGATCATTACAGCAGTCTAATTGCTCTTCTGCTCCCAGCCTAGGCCTCATTGATTCCACCCTTCCATTTCTCAGTTACACAAATTGTATTTTAAAAATCTATATAAACATCATGCTACTCCTCCTCTTGCAGTCTTTCACTGTTCCTCGTGGCTTTCATAATTGAGTAGCTCAGGATGTGTTCCATGCCAGTCTTTTTATGCAGATGTAGAATATTTTCCTGACTTTCTGAAAAGCATTTTGCTAATATACGCATCTGTGGGCCAAATAGGCTTAGCATCTGGCTTAGAGAAACTTGGTAAACATGACAATGTGGTTAACCTCTAATTTCTAGTTTCGTATACAACATCGATGCCTCACAACTCTCACCTGTCTGGAAGGCAGTTTTTTAGCTCTAATCTTCCAATCTTTTTTCCTAGGGATTTTTGGAAAAGCTACAAGTTGGAATAACTAAGTAATAAGGGATGAGCTGGAACAATCAAAATAATCTACATATTCAACAGTTACTGTAATTGCTTAAATAAAATGTGGGTTGCATAATGATATGTAAACTATCTTCTCCTATTTGTGGAAAAAGTAGTTGTGTACATGTTCAGATATGCATTAAGGATTTAAAAAGACATACACTAAAGGGTCAACAGCCATTTTGTGTATGTGAGTTATGGAGATTCTATATGTTCTTTTGCTTAGATGTACATTTATGTTCTTATTTTTCTTAATGATCACATCTAATATTTTTATTAAAAAGAAAAGCTCATGCAGAAACTATACAACATATATCTTTTTAGTATTCTTAACCCACCAAAAGTGTCAACACTAGAAAAAAATGAAATATTAACTTTTTGCCAAATTGTTTTTACAGAATTACATTAAATCCCATAGTTTCAGCCATTCTCTGTGCTGCCCTGTTTCTTCAAAGTGAAATATCCTTCCCCATTCTCCACTTCTATCTTTAGATATTCTCTCTCTCTCTCTCTCTCTCTCACACACACACACACAAGTGATGGTCTTGTCTTTTCTTTAAAAATCATATTAAGTGTCACCACCATTGAGAAGCTTCCCTTGACCCTATTATGTCTGTTAAGTCAAAGGGCTATGGGTAATTGTGACTCACAGACCAAATCCATCCTACAGCTGTTTTTGCAAAACTGTGAACTAAGAAGAGTGTTTTAACTCTTCTAGAGGAGTTGGTTTCCCTAGGGTTCCTTCTTCTTTGAGCTGGAGGACACTTTCTAATTTGAGCTGGTCTCCCCAACACAGAACATAGTGCCTCATAGATAGGGGCCAATGGATAAGTAAATACATGGATTCGTGAAGCAGTGGTGCTGTTCCCTCCTTGCCCTAGCATGTAAGTTCCCCAAGGACAGGGGTTTCATCTCCTTGGTTCACTGTGCATCTCAAGTGTCCAGAAGGGGATCTGGAACATTCAGTTACTCAGAAAATATTTGTGGAAGCTAAGTACATGCATTGTAGTAGCATGTTTCTGAGTTTTGTGCATGTTCTTAGCTTTCAATATAATACTAATTGGTGATTAATGGAAATAAGAGTCCACCTGAAGAACCTCTCAGAAACAAAAGGGCAGAACTTTGTCATGAAAGGAAGTAGTTGTGAGGTCATTTCAAGAGTATATCAGTTTACCCTCGTCTTTAGTGCATGTCATTATGGATACTGCAACCATTATTGCCTCTTCCTTTCACTCACTGGTAGCAACTGCCTCAGGGCATTTATTAAATCAAGATCCTGCTGACACTGAGTTATTAAATACCAACAGCAGCAGGGCCTGTGAAGCAAATGAGACTCAGCATTCTGGCGCCATTGCAAATTAGGATGAGGTATATTTTCAGAGATTGACAAGTACGTATAAATCATAGCCTAAACACTTTGTCTGGTCTTGGACACCCTCTTTCCCAGTGAGTTAAAAGCTCTTTATAGAGGATGAGCTAATGAGCTTTCATACCAACTCTATGAGTTTGCTGAGAGTATGAACTAGGATATCCATGCTGTGCTGAATAATGACCATCATGGTATCTTGCACGTTTGCAGTGCTGGATTCTGGAACAGCACACGCTAGCAATGTTTTTCCCTAATGATAAATGGATTCATTTAGTCTCTGATCTGTCATCCTTATCTTTATTTTGGGAAGTGCTTAGTAAGTGCATTCAGCTGTCTCCCAAGGCACAAAATACTCTACCAGGGCAGCCTTTTATTTTATGACTATTTTTAAATTTACTTTATATGAATGAAGTTAAATATCTTTTCCTTTGATTATTGTGTATAGCTGGTGCCTGTTTTTCTGCTGGACTATTTTCTTTTTGCTTTTTATTTTTTAAACTGTTTATTTAGTGATGCCAATAAGCCTTTGGCTATAATGTAAATTTAAAATGTGCTATCTCAAAAAATAATAAAATAAAATGCATAGGAGAAAATATGTCTTATTATCACTCGCTTCTGGTCAGAAACCAGGCCTAGCTCTCCACCCTAACCAGCTGCTGGCAAGAAAAGTACTGGCCTTTCCCTGCTCTCTCAGGAGAGCTGCCACCCAGTCCGCTTTTGGGATTCCTGCACTGTTTCCTCAGCGACCAGGAGGATGAGCAAACATTTGCTCTGCATCATCAGAATGGAGCTGGAAGCTGTTCACCTCTCATTCCTCCCCTTCAGTATGCTTGCACACAAGCAAGAATCAGGGTAAAATATGGTCTGTCTGGGTTTCTGTTCTAAATTCACATACACATACACCTTTTAAAAACCTAAACTGTAGGTTTTACTTCCTTAACAAACTGCCAACACTAATAGAAACAGAATTCACTCCAAAAGGAAAGAGAATCCCCACTGCTGTTTTAACAGTGGTGGTGGTGGGGTGGTGGGGTGGCTGTTGGAGATTTGAGTCTGGATGGAAGCAGCAAGGTGCAGCGATGCAGAAGGGGCCATGGGTTTAGAGTCAGAGACACCCACCTTCAACTCCCTGCCAACTTAACATTTCTGCACCTCAGTTTCCTCATCTATTTAATGTCATTAGGAAAAGTGCAGTAGCCAACTTGGTTCAGAAACTGAAAGTCACCTGCCAGCCCCCTCACACCAAGCCAGGTCACTGACAGCTCCTGGACCTCCGGAACTCTTTAAGTGGCTACATCAGTAGTTATTATTATTGATAAAGAGAATGGCTCAACCATAGAAACAGACAAAAAGAAATGGATCCAAGAACGATTGGAGAAATTTCTAGCAAAGTACAATCCTCTTAATTGGAGAAAATCCAAAGCTCTTTACACAATGCAAACAATTGTTGAATGGGCGGCCCAGGGAGCCTGCCAAGACCATTGCTCTAATCTGCAGGATACAAAGGATACATCACTAATCACAGTTAATACAAAGGACTTTACAGAAGATTTATAGCTTTCATAATTGAGAATGGAGCACTAGAGTGGAGTGAAGGTAATGTCTGATATGTCTTTCTCTCATTGGATTCTAACACTTCTTGAGTGACAGGATAGAGTGGAATGATTGCTGGGAATCACCTGTAGGTGATTTTGTGGAGGTTAGCATCACCACAATTTGTATGGGACTTAAAAAAATGGCTGAGATCCACTGGACTAAGGCTTATCCCAGTAGACTTCAAGGGTAGACTTCACAGTGCATCTCTATCATCTGCTACAAGGTAACTCTGGATTTAGAGGGTTTATCTTCCTGTCATTCTTCCAGCATGGATTTCCTCTCTCCCAAGAAAATTCCTAATTTCCAACTTTTTTTCTTTCCATTAGTTGATTTTAGTAATAAATGAATGAATTGACTTATGGATCCCTGTTAGCCTTCTGGAAATAGGGGGGCTTTTCATCTGGGTCCAACATCAGTGAATCCAGAATGGTAACAGCTACACTGGAGGTTCTTTCCTAGGCCTTTTAAAAGAATATTTTTCCTCAGCTTTTTAAAAGAGTATTTTAAGGACGTTCTTTATTCCAGTCCTTTAGAAAAAAAATCTGATCAGATTTTTTGTACATGAAGACACAAAGAAAGGCAAATGCTAAGGACCCAAATTCTTTCTGGGTGAGAATGTAATATTTTTAATAATCTGCAAGGTTGCATACATTCCTGACAGATGTATAAATGCACAGGAAAATATTAGTTTAGCTTTAAAAAAAAGGAAAAAACCCTCAATCTAAATTTATTGGGATTATAAAAATAACAGCACATTTCATTACCTTGTTACAGCTCAGAGTTCCCAACACATTCAGAGATATGAAGAGCATCTTTAACTGCTTCTTGCCAATACAAATCTTGTAAAATAAAAAAAGTTTATTTTCATATTTACAGAAGAAACATGCTGATTGTTTCTTAAAATTCTTTGTAAAGTCGAGGAACACTTCAAATTGAAGAAGCTATCTTAGAAACATCTCACAATGCGTTTTATTTGATGCCACCAAAAACAGTTCTGCATCCTCTTCCACAGATCCTGTGTTTATCGTAGAGCTTCTGGAACTTCCACCTACAAAACAGGGAGTTTTCTTCAATGAAACAACACAAATGATACAGTGGAAAATATCTGTAGGGTATGTCTCTAGCAGTATTCGCGGAGAAGAACTCAACACAGACTGATGATTTGCTGCATGGTTTCCAAAGTTTACATTATTAAGTCTGAAGTCACATGCAACTCTGGGAAAATGTTTAACAAGTGGTGAATGAATCCTTTTGCAATGTTAGACTGTCTGATTTTTCTTTAGGGAAATTGGGGTTTTTAGATGTTGGGAGTGTCTTAAATGGTCCTGGACGGTAGAGGACTGAGACACCAAGAAGGAGGCCCAGGAGCTGTCAAATGGAAATGTGCTCACTTGTGTTCCTGCCCTAATGTTTCAGACTGGGTACACTTGCTCTCACATACCCAGACAGCTGAAATACTAACCAGCATCTGAAAGGCAACTTTGGTGCCACCACGCATTGGCCGCCGACCCACTGACTAACTCTGTGCCTGGATGTTTGCTCTCGGGTTACTTACCCGCCTTAGCTGTCTTATGCTGCTTCCTCTAATTGCTTCCATGAGATTCTCATGAGCTGATCTCTGTGGGGTAGAAGGTCGGGAACTGTCTTCCATTTTCTTCTCTTGCACGGACCTCAGAGAATTCTTTATTTCCTTTAGGATATTGTTTGGCTGTTTCTTGACCTTCTTCCCTTTTTTCTTTTTCTGTCCATTTTGTAATGCCCTTTGGGCACTCTCTTGCTGTTTGATGACCTCTGCAATGTTTCTAGTGATGAGCTTTTTCTCAGGAGGAGGAGGAGGGGGAGGGGGTGGAGGAGGAGGTGGCAGCCTCTGTGGGGGAGGGGGTGGAGGAGGAGGAGGGGGTGTGGCCACAGGAGATGGAGGCCGGCCCCTCCCTGTCTGGACTTTCTTGGGGAGTTTTGGGGATGACCAGGGCGAGTGTCTGGGAGAGGCATACGGGGAGGAGCCAGGCGTTCCTCTTTGCCAGACTTTGGTCCTAAGATTGGCTCCTCCATCAGACCCTTCTTGCTGCTTCTGCTCTTGCATCCGCTTTTGCCTCTGCTTATCCATGTTTCTTGTCAGAATGCTCGTCATGCTCATTCTTGGTCCTGGGAGCTCGAAGTGGTACCCCAGCCGCAGCAGCGTCGTGTTCTCTTTCAGCAGCTTGACGATCTCCATCTCCACCTGGCTGCCCATGATGTGCCTCTGATTGTGGAAGCGCAGCTCCGTGAGCACCGTGTTGTGCTGCAGAGCTCTCATGATAGCCAGGATGCCCTTTCCCGTGATGAAGTTGGACTCGACGTTAACGTTGGTGATGTGCTCATTGACTTTGAGCATTTCCGCAATGGCTATTGCTGCGCTGTCGTCCGCGTGCGTGTTGGCCAGACTGAATGTTTTCACCACCGTGTTGTCCTTGAGGGCGTCAGCAAAGCGGGTGAGGGTTTCCGTTGTGATGTTCTCTATATTGTTCAAGTTCACTTCGACGGTGTCGGGGTCGTTGTTTTTAATCTTTTCCAAAGCATCTTCGATGACTGTAGGATTCCCACTAGGGTGTATGGCAGCCGGCGACTCTGTCCTCCGTCCACTCGGGTGTGTGGCAGCCGGCGACTCTGTCCTCCGTCCACTCGGGTGTGTGGCAGCTGGTGACTCTGCCCTCCTTCCACTGTTGCCATTGGTCAGGTTGATGTTTTCTATTTGACTTTTAAATATCTTTGGCTTAGCATTGTCAGCACAGACACCATCACAATTGACAGTTCCATTGATACCTTTTGCAGTTTCGATGGCCTCTTCTTCTTCCTCACTGTCCTCTTCCTCACTGTCTTCTTCCTCCTGGGACTCCTCCTGCTCCTCTTCCTCTTCCGTGTACACCTCTTCAGAAACTTCACTGTTGCTCTCAGTGAAGATAAGCTCCTCCTCACTCTCCTCTTTGTCTTCTTCTGCAACCTAAAGAACATGTTGTCTTTATTAGCATTTTTAAACACATTCATTTAATTTGCAAAAGTAATTCAAGGGAGCCAGCGCTGAGGCATAGTGGGTTAAGCCACCTCCTGCACTGCCGGCATCCCATATGGGTACCCATTTGAGACCCAGCTGCTCCTCTTCCCATCCAGCTCTCTCAGAAAGTGGTAGCTGATGGCCCAGGTTCCTAGGGCCCCTGCAACCAAGTGGGAGACCTGGAAGAAGCTCCTGGCCCCTCGCTTCAAATCACTGCAACTCCGGCCACTGCAGCCAATTGGGGAGTGAACCAGCATATGGAAGGTCTTTCTCTCTCTTTGCCTCTCCTTCTCTCTCTGCATGACTCTGACTTTCAAATAAATAAATAAATCTTTTTTTTATATCAGGCAGATTAATTAATTAATTTATTTATTTTATTTTTATTTTTTTGACAGGCAGAGTGGATAGTGAGAGAGACAGAGAGAAAGGTCTTCCTTTTTGCCGTTGGTTCACCCTCCAATGGCCGCTGCGGCCTGCACATCTCGCTGATCCGAAGCCAGGAGCCAGGTGCTTTTCCTGGTCTCCCATGCAGGTGCAGGGCCCAAGGACTTGGGCCATCTTCCACTGCCTTCCCGGGCCACAGCAGAGAGCTGGCCTGGAAGAGGGGCAACCTGGATAGAATCCGGCGCCCCAACCGGGACTAGAACCCGGTATGCCGGCGCCACAAGGCAGAGGATTAGCCTGTTAAGTCACGGCACCGGCCTAAATACATCTTTTTTAAAAAAGTAATTCCTGGCAAGAAATAGGAAAGTCTACAATGAAAACAGTTAACAATACTCTGCTTCTGATCTCTCCAGTACGTGTGACCAAGGTTAACGTTCTGTTGCATAACCATCAATAGCTGTTTCTACAAACATCTCTTTTGTGTCCTACAGATATCCAAAGTTCAACTTCCTGAATAGAAATATGTTATCGTTTTGCCAATTTGAATAAATCAGTTGGAACCCTGACTTTGAAAACACTTAATAAATTTTTCTCTCTCTTGACTCCCAGAGTTGACCTTTTTAACTCTTTGCTCCTTACATTTGGCAAATTTAACCTTTCCTTCTGGAATCACGCCCCTGTTCTTCCTTATTTCTCCATACCAAACAAACAAATGACAACAAAAATATGTAACGTGTAAATGAGTTCCCCTATTTAATGTTCAAAAATTCTTCCCCAAATTTGTGTCAATAGCAGTTATGATAGGAGCCATGCGTTCTTTGTCTGCCTTGTCTCAGTGAAGACAAAGCAGGGGTGTCATTCGCTCCCTATAGCATTTATTTACTCAGCAATAGAGCTGGGCACAGGGACTCAGAGGCTCCACAGACCATAGAGATGCTTCTCTACCTGTTCCTGATCTGGAAAAGGGGTTGCTGCTGCTCTGGACAGCAGGAAGTCAAACTCCGGGTCTAAGCAGAAAAATACTCATGTCACTCTTTTGGGCTCAGCAACTTGAAACTTTTGGCTAGCTCAGGTTTAAATGAGATGGACTGCAGGAGACCAAGTGGGAAAGAGAACCATCCTTGGAAAGCACTAGATCTAGCCAGTAATGCGGAACAGCAGAGAATGGTAGAAAATCTTGAAGCAGGGGCTGGCTGCTGTGGTGTAGTGGGTTAAGTCACTGCTTGCAGTGCCCATATCCCTCCCAGCTGCTCCACTTCTAATCCAGCTCCCTGCTAATGTACGTGGGAAAGCAGTGGAAGATGGCCCAAATACTTGGTTCCCTGCACTTACGTGTGAGACCTGGGAGAAGCTCCTAGCTCCTGACTTTAGATCAGCCAAGCTCTGGCTGTTGTGCAGCTCCGGCCGTTGCAGCCATTTGGGGAGAGAACCAGGGGATAGAAGATCTGTGTGTGTGTGTGTGTGTGTGTCTTCCTCTCTCCTTCTGTGTCTCTGCCTTTCAAATAAATAAATCTTAAAAAAAAAATCTTGAAGAAAGCCACCGCTCAGTCTGATGGGCTTCAATTACTTAACATGTATCAATTATGGAAGGCTTTCAAGTAAACAGAATTTCATTGTATCTTTGTCCTTCCTGGATATAGGACTCGCTGTGTAATGAAGCCCAAGTGACTCTTTTTTTCTTGTTATCTTCTGTAATTTAAAAAGTCTTGAGATTATTGCCAAAATCCAATTTTTCCTCATGCAGTCTTTTTAGTTCTCCTTATCTTCCCTAAAGCCCTGGGGCATTCTCTGTCCTGGAAGCATATTCTTTCTTCTCCCTATATAGAAAATTCTTTTTGACCCGAAGGCCTGCTGCTGCCCGGGGCACGTGGATGAGCTTTGGAAAACCACACTTGTCTCCAGGTTTGTTTGCCCAGTTGCAATCACAAAATAGCTTTGAGTTATCCACTTGTTTGGAGTGGCAGGCACCAAGTGATGGCCTGGGGAAGGGGTCAGCCACTCCTAGGATGACTAGTCCAGTCTTAATTTACTCACTTCTTTAGGAGCAACAGGGAGAGGACCACTGCATGTGTGTGTGTGTGTGTGTGTGATGTTTGGTGGCAGATGGCTGCAAGTCATAACCCAGCAGCACAAAAGAAAAAGCTGGGCTATAACCAGGCCTCTCATCCTATATGAGGAGGGTCAGGAAGCTTTATATGTGCCCAGAAGTGGAGCAAATGGATTAATTGACGGAAAGAAGAATTGTAGGCAGAGTTCACCTCACCCCCACACCACCCCCAATCCCTTTCCCTATAATTTTAGTCTGTGTCAGCTGAGTATATGTGTGTCTGTCAATGTACATTTTTAGTTGTTTTAGTATTTGAAGGAAAAGTATCTCAAAATCCAAGGTGTACTATCTTTTATGCCACTGTTAACTTTCATCCCCTTTGGTTGTTTAATGCCCCTTAGGCTCTGCCTGCAAGAGCTGTTTTCCCATCAAATTGTACCTGGAAAAATAATATCAAAAACTGCTCTCCAGCAATATGAGCTGTTCTGTGACATTTAAATTACACTTCATCCAGAAAGCCTTCACATTATCCCTGTAACATATTTTCGCACATCATTATCCCCTCTCCCACCCCCAGTATCTATTGCACTTTATTTGTCATTTCTCCAATAGACAGTTGGGTGAGAGCAAGGGCCCTGTCTGCTTTGCTCACCTAGCACAATGCTTAGCATGTAGTAGGGCTTCAATAAATACTTGTTGACCAAATGGGTCTAAGCTGACATTGATCAATAACCACAGAGAGTAGAATCTAGACCTACGAAAAAGTATTGATAGGGGCAGGTGGGCACTGGGGGACAGATGGTTACCCTATTTGCCTGAGCTCAAGGAATTTCTCAGTATGCAGGGTTTTTGGGGCTAACATCTGTAGATGGTCCTGGACCATCTGAGATGGTCAATCACTTAAGAGGTGGACATTTGGAAGAAAAGCACCAAGAAGGGAGAAATGGGTCTAGAGAAAGGAGGTAGGATGTTGCAAAAACCAAACCTCGCTTCTTTTAAAAATTACATAAATCTCCAAAAGGCCACTGTTTTGGATTTGAGGCCAGTTCTTTGGAGAATGGAGGTGGGAAGGTGGGGATAGGGAGGGAAGGTGGAGGGGGAAGTGGCAATAAGGCTGAATGAAGAGAAGGGGAATGTTGGTGCATTTGTCCTGGTCCTCTCCTTAGCATCATTACATGAACAAGGTGGCAAGATGCTTGTCTTTTTTGGTTCTGGTTTTCGTTCTGGTTCTGCCCATAAAGAAGTGTTTGACTTTCGACAAGTCACTAAACCCGCCTGTGTCTTAAGGAAACTATAGTTGAGTGGTTTTGAGCGTCACAGTTTTGGTATGTGTCGCAGTCACCTTGAGGGTTTGCTAGACCACAGATTGGGGGTCCCATCCCCAGCGTTTCTCATTCAGCATTTTGTGAAGATTCCCAGAATTTGCAGTTCTAAAAAGTTCCTAGGTGCTGCTGATGGCTATGGGTCTAGAATACGCACTTGAGAGCTGTGGTTTCTGTGCCAATAGAGCTTAATTTGAATTTCAGTTCTACTTACAATCTGTTAGTCTTCAACGAGTTTCTTAACTTCTCCTCATCTCAGTTCTCATGTGTAGAAAGGTAAGAATGAAATGAAATCATGTGGAGAAACTTACTGGCACGAGTGCCTACGATCCAGCAAATACTCAAGCTAGGGAAGCAGACCGATGGGTTCCCAAGGCCCCTTGGTGCTCTAACACAGCCTACGTTTGTGTAAACCCAGTTGGGCAGATTTTCATTTGACAGCCATTGCAGTATTTTCAGAAACTGTTACAGAGCCAGCAGCCTGACCACTCAGACCCCCAGCTCCTTCTCACAGTCTGTGCTACCATTGCCTTTCCCTTCTGCAGCTGCTCCCCCACCACACACGCACACGCCAGCCCTCAGCTGCTTTGAGTTTTCGCTGTGGTGGAAATGGATTAACACCCTCCATCAGCTTCTTCTGCTCAGCCCTCCCTGTGACGACAGAGACAACTGGCCAGCAGGGAAAGTGTGGTGGGAAAAAATGAACTAGCCGAGAAAGGATTCAGAGTTCATCAGCGCAGCAGCCTCTCTAATTGAGCTGATAAGCCATTGGCAAGGAGCAGCAGCCTGTTGGCAGGATCAGGTGAGTTTCATCAACAGCTGACAACAGGCTGCACCCTTTGATTCTCACTGACCTCCTGACAATGTGATATTAAAATGCCTTTGTTGGGTTACTGCTACAATGAGCTATTTGTCCTGGATGTTTCAAGATAATGTTCTTGTCTTGATAAAGGAAATTCTTTAATAACTGTAAATAAAAAGGCCATTGTATTTCACCAGATGTTTGATGTTCATTCCTACATCAGAGAAAAGAAAGCCTTTTCAAATTAAGGTTGGGAGGAGTTGACTGGCTCAGATCCTGGCTGATCTCATGTGTGTCTTTTCTTCTCTCCTCTCCTTCTAGCTCTTCAATCCAGGCAGCCACTGTGGCCTTGGCACACCCTGGCCTGATCCCAGTGGCTCTTCCTGCAATGATTGACATGGACAGAATTCACATATATCTTGGTGCAAATGGGCCTACACCTCCTCCCTTCACAAGCATCCGACAGCACCCAGTTAGTACTGTGGTAGCCTTGCCATTGGCTTGGCCCATGTTGATTTTAGGCGATTTCAACAGATCACAAGAGTTTTGAACTTGTTCCTGGCCTACATTCTCCCACAAATTCAGGAATTTCTCTCTTAGACAAACATTTTATTGCTATAACTACTTGCTCAGAGCGTAGTCTTCTGAATTTCCTTCTGGTAAATGACTCCTATGGCAAATTCAAAGTAATCATTTTCTGGCAGTACACGGCAGCTCAATAAGCCCAAGCTTCGATATAAACAAGTCCTAGCCTCAGAGTCACCACTGAAAAGCTGAAAGGACTCGTAGGGATCGTGTGCATAGGCATAGTTAACCCGGGTCCTCAGATGGGTTTAGGATGTGTGTCGTCATTTTGAAATTGTATGTAAATGTTGTGGACATCTGCGCAAGCACATGTGCACTTTAACTCTCAAAGGAGTTCTTGGTTCACAGAAGAAACAACGAATCTGACTCCCTCCCTGGGCAGATGGGAAAAGAACCCTGAAGAAGCGATTGTTCAAGGCCTAAGAGTTTCAGGACAGTGCAGGACTAGAAATAGGGCTCCTTGACGCTCAGTCCCTGACCTCCCCGCAGCTCACACCTCTCAGTGTTGGAAAGTCAAAGCTATTCTTTGGTAACCGCTATCACACTCAAAGCCACCGGATTTCTCTTTTTTTGTCTTTACGAAAGAAAATAAATGTACTTAACTGAAAGGAACATATTGTATATGCACACAATGAGTATTCAGAAAGTTCATGGAAAATACGAATTATGAAAAAGCCAAGTATAATTTCAAAAATCTTTTGTATCCAAATAAACCCATCATTTAGTTCCATTTTCCACAAACTCTTCAAAGTACCAGCATTTCTGTTATGCCACATCACCTACTTATCACTCCGCTAAGACATATTTGGAAAATGATTAAACCAATACTTTGGCTGTGAGTTATTTTCCCGTTTGAAGTCAGTCATTTTACCTGTTAAGATCGATTGGCTGGCCATGGATGTTACATGGCAATTTAAGCATTGGAAAATTTTCAGTAGCAGGTACGGGTGAGTTACAGAAAATTAAAGTGATAAGGACTGAGAAGTTAGAGAAATCCCAGGTGCCAGGGTTTGGGGTGGGAGTGGGGAAGTGGGGGCAGCCAAGGAAAAGTCCCGAGAGCCTACCTTTCCACACTCCCCCAGCCTTTCCTTCTCCAAGAGTTTCTGAGACTCCTTTTCCCAATAGGCCATCAGAGCCTCTCTGCTGAACGTCCCTGTGGGAGTTTTCTCCGTCAGACTCTTCTGCCTTAGCCCCACAGGAAGGTTGCGATCAGGTTCAATGTCGTCCAGCTCCCTCTCCAGCTCCTTCAGCTCCTCAGCTGTCAGGGAAGCCAGGAGTTCATCCTCGTCTATGGATTCATATTTACTAAGTCCTCTTCTGTAGCCAAAGGTAGACATGGTCCCTGCTTTGTCAGACCCACAAGGAACTTGAAGATCCAGGCATTCAAGGCAGCCAGACGCAGGCAGGGAGGCAAGTGGGCAGGCAGGTCAGCAACTGGTGCTAGGAGTGGCTGCCGTAGCCTTTTAAGACTGGTGATGCAGGGCTGTGACAATGCAGAGAGGGTGAAAGCATGGGCTGTTTTAAGCATCAGACGTCAGCTAGACATTTGAACACAAAGAATGTCACATCAGTGGTGGATGGAGGTCTCAGAACCAGCGGGGATTATTAACACACTGGCCAGGGCCATATTTAGCAGAGCCTGATAGCTCTTGAGGACAGGCAGAGGATGTTTCAGACAGGGAGCAGCACAGTTCTTTTCACTTCGTGTTCAAACGGGCAGTACGATTTAATTTGAAAATGACTTGTCACCACTGCTACCATGACCATGAAAAGTTTCTTTCATTGTAGTCTTAGGGGTTGAGAAGTAGACTCCACAGTATTCTCTGGGTGGTTATTCAGGTTCTCCCATAAACATATCGTGGGTGGGCTGGCAGGAATGGACACAGAGGACCATTATAATATGGTGCTTTGCAATTGTATTGTGCCTGGCTGTTTACAAAGCACTTTCTTATACTTCCCCTAGTTGTAACTCCTTTGAGGTGAATAACCTGCTCCTCATTTACAGATTTTTGCAACTGAGAAATTAAGTGAAAAATTTCAAGTCAGGCTAGTAGCTGCAAGTGCTCCACCACACAAATGGCTTCTCCGTACCAGAGTATTAGGGGAATAACTAGATTTGCAAAAACAAACAAGCAAACAAAAAAATCTCCAAAATACAAACAGTAATGCTAGGTATGATTTACTAAGGACAGACACTGTGTCAGCCCAGTGCTAAGCATTTCCCATGCTTTATCTCATTTAATCCCACCGTCTTGAAAGGTGTGTATTTGTGTCCATGTTTTAACTGGTGCAGAGAGGTTACATAGCCCAGGAGCATAGAGCTAAGAGTGGTAGAGCCAGAATTTAAATGTAGATGTGTATCTACACTGAAAATTGAAGAGGTGCTAATTTGAAATCATTTATATATATATATATATATATAAATATGCACACAAATTGAATGTTAAATGAATGTGTTAAAATACATAAAAGGGTATGTGTTAAAATGTTTAACACATTTTTTAAAATGTGTTAAAATACATACAAAGGGTCTTCCAAAAGTTGATAGAAATGCATACTATAAAAAACTATATTTAGATTTTGTAAATTTTTTGTACCAAAATAATCTTATCTTTTAATGCCATTTTCCATGAACTTTTAAAAATATCCTCATAGTTTACAAAACTTCATTAAAATGTAATTTTAACATGGATATATAAAATATGTTAAAATATGTATGCATAGAAATATACATTTATCAATACATATATAAAATATATTGTGTTTATACATTCAATAGTTGGTGAATATTTGGATTATTTCTAGGATTTAGTTATCAATAATGGTGCTATGAATATTTATGTGCAAGTCTTGGAGAACATATACATTTTCCCTCTCTCCAGGGCAGATATATAGGAGTGGAATTATTGGGATCTATGGTACATTTGCTTTTTTAAAAAAATTGTCATTGTATCTTAATTTTATTTGAAAGGGGGGAGGAGAGAGAGAGGTCTTCCATCTGCTGGTTCACTATCCAAATGCCTGCAAAAGCCAGGACTGGGCAGGCTGAAGCCTGGAGCCAAGAACACAGTTTCGGCCTCCCACAAGGGCGATTATCTCTGCCTCCCAGGGGGAGCATTAGCAGGAAGCTGGGCCAGAAATGAAGGAGCTGGACTGGTACTCCAATATGGGATGCAGGTGTTCCAAGGGGCACCTTAACAGCTGTAACAACCCTTGTCCGTGTACATGGGCTTTTTGGAAACTGCAAAACTGTTTTCCAAAATAGCTGTGCCGATTTACATTCCCATGAGCAAAGATGGATGAGAGTTCCAGTTTCTCCAGTCCTGATCTATGATTGTTTATCTGGCAATAGTCATTTTAGTGGGTGTGGGTTGATAGCTTTACTCTTCATTTCCCTAATAGCTACTGATGTGATCGTTGGCATTTTAGGCCTCCTTTGGTAAAATATCTGTTCAAGGTTTATGTCCAGTTTTAAATTGAGTTGTCTTATTACTGAGTTTTGAGACGTCTTTCTATATTCTGAAAACAAGTACTCTATCATACATGACTTCCAGAAATTTTCTCCCATTCTGTGGCTGTTTTTTTTTTTTTTTTTTTTTTTTGCATCTGTCAAAGAGTAAGTATCAGTAATTTACAATGTCCAGTTTATCAGTTTTTCTCTTTGAGGCATAACAGGTTCAAGTCCCTGCCACTCCACTTCAAATCCAGCTCTCTGCTATGGCCTGGGAAAGCAGTAGAAGATGGCCCAAGTCCTTGGATCCCTGCACCCTCTTGGGAGACCTGGAAGAAGCACCTGATTCCTGGCTTCAGATTGGTACAGCTCTTGTCATTGTAGCCATCTGGGGAGTGAACCAGTGGATGGAAGATCTCTCTATCTCTCAGCCTCTGCCTCTCTGTAACTCTGTGTTTCAAATAAATTTTAAAAATCTTAAAAAAAAAAAAAGAAAGAAATCATTGGCTGGCGCCGCGGCTCAATAGGCTAATCCTCTGCCTTGCAGCACTGGCACACCGGGTTCTAGTCCCAGTTGGGGCACTGGATTCTGTCCTGGTTGCCCCTCTTCCAGGCCAGCTCTCTGCTATGGCCCGGGAGTGCAGTGGAGGATGGCCCAAGTGCTTGGGCCCTGCACCCGCATGGGAGACCAGGATAAGCACCTGGCTCCTGCCTTCGGATCAGCACGGTGTGCCATTGGAGGGTGAACCAACAGCAAAGGAAGACCTTTCTCTCTGTCTCTCTCTCTCACTGTCCACTCTGCCTGTCAAAAAAAAAAAAAAAAAAAAAAAAAAAAGAAAAGAAAGAAAAAAGAAAGAAATCATTTCCTAACCTAAGGCCGCAGAGGTATACTCACATTTTCTTCATAGAGCTTTATAGTTTTAGAGCTTTATATTTGGGCTTATACATTTTGACTTAATGTTTGTGTATATGTAAGGTAAGGCTATAAATTCATCTTTTTGTATGCAGATACCCAATTTTCTTGGCATTATTTTTTTAAAAGATTCCCCCTTTTGAATTGTGTTGGCACATTTGTGGAAAATTGACTAAATGCAAGGGATTGTTTTATTTAAATTCTATTCTATTGATCTATTTGTCAATTTTATGCCAATGCCACATGGTGTTAATTACTGTACTGTGTTAGTACATTTTGAAATTAAGAAGTTTAAATCTTCTGGGATTGGGTGTTTGGCCTAGCAGTTAAGATGCTGATTCGATTGCCTGTGTCCCACACCAGAGAACGTGAGTTTGAGACCTGGATCCAGCTTCCTGTTCATGCACACCCTGGAAGGTGGTGGTGATGGCTCAAGTGGTTGAGTTCTTGCCACCCACTGGGGAGACCAGGATTGAGTTCCTGGCTGCTGACTTCTTTGTGGGCATTTGAGGAGTGGGCCAGCGGATGAAAGTGTTCTCTCAGTCTCACTCTTTGTGTGTGTGTCTCTTTGCCTCTCAAATAAATAGTTTAAAAATTGTACAAAACAGGCCGGCGCCATGGCTCAGTAGGCTAATCCTCTGCCTTGCGGCGCCGGCACACCGGGTTCTAGTCCCGGTCGGGGCACCGATCCTGTCCCGGTTGCCCCTCTTCCAGGCCAGCTCTCTGCTGTGGCCAGGGAGTGCAGTGGAGGATGGCCCAAGTGCTTGGGCCCTGCACCCCATGGGAGACCAGGAGAAGCACCTGGCTCCTGCCTTCGGATCAGCGCGGTGTGCCGGCGGCAGCGCGCCTACTGCAGCGGCCATTGGAGGGTGAACCAACGGCAAAAAGGAAGACCTTTCTCTCTGTCTCCCTCTACTGTCCACTCTGCCTGTCCAAAAAAAAAAAAAAAATTGTACAAAACAAGTGTGAATTCTCTAATTTTGTTCTTTTGCAAGAATGTTTTGGTTATTTTGATCTGGACTCATTATGATTTTCTGCCTCCAAGAATAATCATGGCACTTTTCACTGATGCTAATGAGAGAGATGATGTTGAAATTGGAAATGATGAGTTCATTGGTTTTTTTATAGCCTTAGCATCTATTTCCACATAGCCTCAGTAGAAACACATCTTTTTTATTTGAAAATGTATTTGATTTTTGGCAATGCCGTCAAGCCATGACAACCAAATCTGTAGCTGAGATGAGTTATTTAGCTGTATAAAGACATTTTAGGTAAAAAGATGAACAATGCTTATAGCTATGTAAAATTTATGTGTTCGTTGAGAAAAAGAGGAGACGAAAATGCATGTAGTCATGGCACAAGTTTATTTTTCCAACAATTAAAGTGTTTGGCATATATGATATAGTGACCATAGTGAAAGTTTTGGGGTATGTCATTTTGTACAAATAATAGTGGAATTATGTTTTATTTTTCTCTCTCAAGTTTATGATTTGTCTGTAATTTTTTGGTCTATTTCTTATTTGACTATTTCATGCCAAATTCTAATTTAGCTACTGGTATTAAAGTAGAGAAAAAAACCCACAAAGTCCCTTCCTTCCTGGAGCTTGTAAAGAGAAAGACAATATATAAATGAACATGCAAATGCAGAACCCATCAGACATAAATTCTATGGAGAAAAACAGAGCTAAAGAAGAGGAAAGAAAGATTGTAGGAGCTACTCTTTAATGCAGGAAGATCTCTAACACTGGAACACAGACGTGGAGAACAAAGGGCTTGGTACTTACAAATTATAGTACACATTTAGTTTGACTATAAAACATTCAAATATTCTTAGAATCACAGATTCTCAGATTCCAAAGGACTTTTTAAAATATTAATACTCACTTTATTATTTAGTATTTACTTGAACATCACCAGTGAAAATAGTCCATTTCCAAAGCTCCTTCTTACTTTTGGATGGCTCCAATCCTTAGAAAATTTTACTTCTTACTGTGTTAAAACTGATTAAAGTGATCTTGTAAAAAATAAGCTCATAGTTTTTGTTTTGATTACTGTAACAACCCATAATAACTATAATCTTGTGATTTTCTTCTGTCAAATCTTGGGTGTTCCATAGAGATTCTGAAAATGACTCCTGAGGAGGCATTGAGGTGTTTGCAGCAAAATCACAGAAAAAATTATGGCCTTCCAAGGACACTATCTTAAGAACTTAAGAATAACAGCCATTTGTAAGAATATCAAAAGTTCTTGGAAAAATGAAGTTCAAATAGAAGTTTATTTTAGCGCCAAAAAATTTAAATCAATGCATAGTTTTATTTTCATAATATACATTTCCCATGAGCTTTTTGGAGATTCCTTATGTCTGTATATTAGTAGATTTGATACAAATCACAGTATATTTGATACAAGTTACTGATTGTGACAATGACCACAACTCATGGATGACCTCAGTTCAAGGGATCTTCCTGTAAGTTCCCTCCAGAAACTTTATATTTATGCAAGACAGTTCTGCTGTGTGAACAAAGCTATCTTCTGGCTGGACATAAGTGTGGTGAATAATTTAAATTGTCTTGGAACCTTCTCTATATTGAAAATATCCAAACATATGTATTCAACCATCAGTATTTTTATTTTGAAATTTCTAATTCGTGTCATATTTTGTTATAGAGCAGAATTGGAGCTTTGTTGTTTTTTTTGTTTTTTTTTTTTTTTTTTTTTTGAGTCACAAATACAACAAGCCTTTTGAACATTAGCACTTTTTGTTTAAGAAAAAGTCTATCTTAGGGAATTTTTTTTCTTAATTCTTGATTCAGACACCATCTCCTAATATATTGACCATTGATTTTTAAGTGAAAATAGAACTTCCTTTTTCAATCTTTTTTTGCCTTTCTGTTTCTTTTTGAAGATATTATTATGTGTGTGTTTGTTTTTTCAACACACATTTACCAGTTACCAACTCCAGGCTAGGTCTGTGCTAGAAGCTAGGATTACAAACAGAAATAGAAATCAGCGCAGTCCGTCTCTGCCCTCCAAGAGTTCATGCTCATGGGAGAGAGGCAGGCAGCTGACAACAAGACAGTGCTGTGATAACTCCAACCAGGCGCCAAGGAGAGAAGAGCTGTGGCGCACAGATGAAAATATGGGTGGAGTCTGAGAAGGTGCAGAAGTGGATGAAGAGCTTTCCAGGCAGAGCAAACACACAGGAGTGTGGGAACCAAAGCCAATGCTGAACTCTTTTGGAATTAAGGTAGGGAGTCAGCGGAGATGAGACAAAATGGCCTGACTCATTTATTATTTTAAAGAAATTGTTTTGCTATCTTGCTCTCCCCATTTTTTTAAAGCCACTAGCATAATATTTGGCAGGTTATTATAGTTGATGAATATCTTTCATTTGAAGGGCTCTATCAAGGAGTCTGGGACTTTATTATCATCTAGTGTTAAGAGGACATCGCTGACATTCCCTCACAGCCGTACTTTGCCTTCTTAAAAACAGACAAATATACCAGTCCTGTATTAATAGATAGCCAACCTGAGAGTGAGCAAAACTCATCAGTATCTCCCAAAATCACAGAAGCAGCTGTGCCAGAAGGCAGATACTTGTTAGTACTGTTCATGGGCATCACAGACCCCTAAGTATACCTGTACCTGGCCCCTACTTCAGCCCAACACTTTGTAATAGAGGGAGATCCCACTTCCTAAAAGTAGTGACATTGCTTATGACTTGTATACTTTTGGCAATTCATATTCAAGAGACTTGAGAAACCCCACCAATTGTTTTCTTACTTTAATTATCCCCAGATCTCAGAAGGACTTAGGTAATTTCAGGAATTATTCGTATTTCAGGATGTTTGTATAGGTACTTCTATTTGTAATCACAAAATAGCGCTAACTGAACATTTTATATGAGCATATTTAATTTTAATTATATATAATATTTATATATCATATGACACCAAATTCAGGCTTAATGTTTAATTTAGAAACTTATTACTACTCACCCTCTGCCTTATTCTTCAACAGGCCTTATCATTCACAACTTTAATATGAGGGTACTTCAAAAAGTTTATGGAAAAGTAGAATTAAAGGTAAGTTTATTTTGGTGCAGAAAATTTTGAAATCTTTGCATATATTTTTATAACATGCATTTTCCATGAACATAAAAAGCATTGTTTTAGAGACATTTATTTATTTGAAAGTCAGAGTTACACAGAGAGGGAGAGACAGAGAGAGAGAGAGATCTTCCATCTGCTGGTTCACTCCCCAAATGGCTGCAGTGGCCAGGGCTAGACCAGGCTGTAGTAGGAGCCAGGAGCCAGAAGCTTCATCTGGGTATCCCATGTGGGTGACAGGGGCCCAAACACTTGGGCCATCAGCTAGGACATGAACGTGCACCCATATGGAATGCCAGCATCACAGGCAACAGCTTTACCCTCTATGCCACAATGCTGGCCCCTAAAATCATTCTTTAAATTATTTTGTATTTATTTGAGAGGCAGAGAGAGAGAGAGAGAGAGAGCGAGCTACCAACTACTCATTCATCCCCCAAAGTCCTGCAACAGATGATGGTTGGGCTGAAGCTGAAGCCAGAAGCCAGAAGCCAGGAACTGCACACAGGTCTCCCTCAAAGTAACCCTAGTTACTTCCACCATCACCACTGCCTCACAGACCCTGCATTGGCAGGAAGCTGGGGTCAGGAAATGGAGCCAGGGATCCAGTCCAAGGACACTCCAAGGTGGGATGCAGGGGTCTTAATCACTAGACTGAACATCTGCTCCCTCCATGAACTTTTTGAAGATTCATCATATGTAGTTTCAATGATTTGAAAGAGTTGATATCCTCAAGCTTGAAAATGTTTCGTGAAAGTACCTATTGAGGTACTAAAACTCAACCAGCCCCAAATCAGTACTCTGACTTCCCCTATTCTCCTTCCCCACCCCCAGGCCTCACCTACCATTGCTGCATCCTGTGTTTCCTTTGTCTCCTCATACAACATCTCCACATTCAATCACAGTTCCAGGATAATCAGCTCTTGAACTCCTGCTTTGCTTCCTGCCATCCTCTGTCTTGGGTGTAAGTTACTGTCCTGTGTTCTTGTGATAGCAGCAGTGAACTAGTATCCTTGATGCATCATTGCTGATTCTCTCCCTTTTCCTATAATACAGGTAGTCTTTTCAAAACCATAATCTCATCAGGTCATTGCTAGCCTAAAAATCCTTGAATGACTTCTGTCGTCCCTCAGACACAAACTTCAGCAACATTCTGCCCCCCATGTTCCCTCCCCACTCTGGGATCAGGCCTCTTCACCTCTCTGCTCTATGGCCTCAGCTTGGGTCACTTTCCCTGCCTTTCACACGTGAGCCACGCTGAGCTCAACTCACCACACTCACTCTGTCCCAAATCACTGCGTTTGCTCCTCCCTTTGCCTGGAGAGCCTTTGCCTCTTCTTCATTTTACTCAGGTCTATCTTAGGGAGACTGGTCCTGATGCCTGAGGCTAGCTTAGTGCTCCCTGCTGCTACAGAACTGCTTCATGACAGGATCACACTTGGGATGGCTTATTTCCAATAGTTCTTCACCAGAAAGGGGTTTTCCCTGAGGGAAAGGGCTGGGTCTGCCCCAGTGGCTGTCTCCAAGGCCTAGAATGATTATTTGATGTTCAGGAAGTAGTTTGCATTAAACACACACACAACAGAGCCCATGAGTTGGAGTGTAGAGCAGGATGCATCCGGGTCTTAAAGAGACTGAAGATTCTACAATGTGGAGATCTCCTTAAAAATAATAATACAACATTAAAAATACAAAACTGGTTTTAAAATGGAAATGTATTTAAAACAATAATAGAAATCATCACAAAGTACTAGGTCTTAGGTGATTCAAGTTTCCTTCTTCTGGGAGTTCTCTAAGTAGTTTTCCAGAAATGCTACCTGATAGTAACCAGAGCTCTCCACAACTGGAAACCCTGGTGCTCACAGGCCTAGACGCTCATGCTTCACGGTCAGTCTGAGTCTGCTTGAGTGTGGCTCCCATACTGATGAATGGACCCGTCTGGCTCCCAAGGGTTCAGATCTCAAGGTGGCATTTCTATTCATTTCATAGGTTCCCTTCTTATTTAAATTGGCCTCTGTTGAATGATGAGGAAAAGTGGATCTCTGATCCTATATTATTTGCAAATTTGAGAAACTGGAAATTCTTTTATTGTAAATGTCAAGGATCGATTTACTTTTTTATTATGATTTATTTATTTATTTGAAAGAGTTACAGAGAGGCAGAGGCTGAGAGACAGATCTTCCATCCACTGATTCACTCCCCAGAAGACTGCAATGGCTGGAGCTGTGTTGATCTGAAGCCAGGAGCCAGGAGCTTCTCCTGGGTCTCCCACACTGGTGCAGGGGCCCAAGGACTTGGGCCATCCCTTCATTGCTTTCCCAGGCTATAGCATAGAGCTGGATTGGAAGTGGAGCAGCCAGGACACAAATCAGCACCCATATGGGATGCCAGCACTGCAGGCAGCACCTTTACCTGCTATGTCACAGTGCCTGCCTCCAGTCGATCTACTTTTAACAAGTTGTTCCCAATTTTCACCCTCTCTACTAGAACCTGCCTTTTATTTTTATATTTTTAAGCCTTATCTAATCTCTGTCACTGTTGCAGGTGCAAAGTTGCTTCCTGAAATAGATCTAGCATGTTTCCCACAGCACAGAAGGGTTTGAGTTCTCAACATTTCCCACAGATGGTTTGTAATAAGACTGTTGAACGAATGTTAAGGCTTCTAAGGAAGTTAGATTTCCAACTTGACTCTGTTTGTTTGTTGAGAGCTTCGCAAATAGCTGGAGAGAGGCTCTCAGGGGAGAATGTCAGGCAAAGGTCAGGTTCTGGACAGACAGCAACCAAACAGGCTACAGGGATCAGTTGAGAACTGGCAACTCCCTTATCAAGTCTTCACTTTCACACTTGGCAGCCAAGCAAATCTCCCAGTTATGCCAACGTGTGGTAGTGAGCGTGAGTCAAATTTAAAATTATTGGAGCTATTTATAATAATATCTTGCAATTGTTTGATATTTATAGTTTGCAAGGTACTTTTGTATACAGCCAATGTTCCAGGTAGTATATCATAGCAATTTGATCTCTGTTTAATAATTGAACATACTACTACTTACTGTGAGGGGAGGCAACACTTGAAGAAATAAATACGATTACTTCCATTTTACGAAGGATAAAAATGGATTTTCAAGTCCTGAGAGGTTAAGAAATCTCTTTAAGTATATCTAAGCTTGTAACTGATGAATGTAGTTATGTTCTATAAGTGAAAGCTGCTTGACCTTGAGGTCTATTAGTTGGTCATTTCAAAATACATCAAAATGAAATGGGATGAAGATACTTGTAGTAAAGCATGCAATTCATGACCTGGTGTGTAGTGGGTGCGATTATCATTTGTGAATCTGATTCAAGCATGCAAAAATGTGTCCTGGACAAGTAACAAGTAAATGAACAGATAAACCGATAATGCTAAAGCTCTAATGACAAAACCAAATGATTTTCAGAACCCAAAAGTGGGAAATAGCAGAATTTCATCAATTGTGTGTTTCTTTTTTATGCAACATCAATAGGAATTCTACTTATGAAAGAGGAGACATTTCATACTCACTTTTTTTTTTAAGATTTTATTTCATTTGTTTGAAAGAGTTACAGAGAGGTAGAGAGAGAGAGAGAGGTCTTCCATCCACTGGTTCACTCCCCAGACGGCTGTAATGGCCAGTGCTGCACTGATCTGAAGCCAGGAGCCAGGAGCTTCTTCTGGGTCTCCCACGCAGGTGCAGGGGCCTAAGGACCTGGCCCATCCTCCGTTGCTTTCCCAGGCCATAGCAGAGAGCTGGATCAGAAGATGAGCAGCTGGGACTCAAACCGGCGCCCATATGGGATCCTGGTGCTTCAGACCAGGGCTTTACCCCCCTGCACCACAGCGCCGGTCCCCATTAATTGACATTCTAATAAAGGGAATTTTACGTGAGGGAAAATAGATCCCTCATTCATTTCAGCAAGTGTTAGTGCTGGGTTTGGACAGATTGCCTCACTATGCTGTAGGAAGAATGATGTGGCAGGCAAGCATCCAGGACACGGTCCTTTTCCTTGAGACGCTCTCTGCTCAGCTTTATGACAACTGCACCTTTAGAAAATTCCAAATCCCACAGGGCAGTGGTATCTTAAAGAGCAGAAAAGTTGAGATCCGGGGCCAGCGTTGTGGTATAACAGGTTAAGCTGCTGCCTGCAATTCTGGAATCCCATATGGGCTCTGGTTGGAGTCCCGGCTGCTCCACTTCTAGTCCAGCTCCCTACTAATGCACCTGGGAAAGCAGCGGAAGATGGTCCAAGTGTCTGGGCCCCTGGACCCACCTAGGAGACTCAGAAGAAGCTTCTAGCTTTGGGCTGGCCTGGACCTGGCAATTGCAGTCATTTGGGGAATGAACCAGCATTTGGAAGTCCTGTCTCTCCTTCTCTCTCTGTAACTCTGCCTTTCAAATCAATAATATAAAAGCAAAGCAAAGCAAAGCTGAGATGCTGCTATGAAGAGAGAGATGGGAGGCAAAGTCAATCCAGGAGCAGGAACACAGGAACTCAGTGTGCCCAATCATGGTCCTATCAGTGCTTGAAAGCTCATACACAGTTACTGAGTTTTGTCATCTACAATTTTATCACAAAAATCAAATCTGCATAGACTCACAGTTCCTAACTGACATTTCCTGACATAGTTTCCTTGTGTTCCTGAGTCCCACAGCCTGTTACGTGTTGGCCCTGAATTCCCCCAGCACTCATTTCCACACTCTGCCATTCTCCTTGCTCTCTTCTACTGCATCCAGTCGGAACTGGAGCTAAGGTGCTACAGAAAACGGATCCTGCTGGTAACCTCATCCCTGGCCCTTCACGATGAAGGGAACCATTACTGTCAGCCCTCAGAACTGCATATCTGTCTGCATTTATTTTTAAATTTAAAAAGAGAAAAAGGTAGAAAAGTCGTATTACAGCTGGCCTGAGCATGTTAGAGGTTTGTCGAGCAAGCTGCATTCATCTAGATTAAGGGCCCAGATAAGATGCACGAAGGCAGCAAACATTGTGCTGCCCTTGAAGGCCGCATCATCTGCTTTTCCTGATCTTGTCAGTGCGTCAAAATGAATAAATCGTGTGCTGCTGCTAAGAACCAAGTGCTTTCCTCTGAGCCACATGACTCTCTTGTTCAGCTGGGCCTCCTCAGTGAGGTTGTAAATACTGGATCACCTGTCAGTGAGAGACTTGCTTCTCTTACTCCTTCTTTCCAAGTAATTTTTAAAAAGATTTATTTGAAAGTCAGAGTTACAGAGACATAGGGAAAGACATCTTCCATCTTCTGGTTCACTCCCCAGATGGCTGTAACAAGCCAGTGCTGGGCCAGGAGCTAGGAACCTCATCCAGGTCTCTCACGTGGGTGGCAGGGTCCTAAACACTTGGGCCATCTTCTGCTACTTTTCCCAGGCCATTAGCAGGGAGCTGGAGCAAAGGTGGAGCAGCTGGGACACGAATTGGTGCCCATATTGGGATGCCAGCATTGCAGGTGGTGGCTTTACCCACTATGCAACAACACCGCCCCCATCCCAAGTAATTTTTCTTGTTTTGAGTGAGAGAGAGAGAGAGAGAGAGAGAGAGAGAATGACCGACCACTGGTCATTCTTCAAATAGTCTGGAAGCAGGTGCAAAGCTGGGATCTGGAAACCCAACTCAGGTCTTCCACATGGATGTTGGGAGCCTAGTTACTTGAACCATCAGCACTGCCTCCCAGGGTCCACATTATCAGGAAGTTGGAATCAGGAGCCAGAGCCGGGGATCAAACCCAGGCATTTTAACTGGGATGTGGGTGTCCTGGTGTCTTATCTGCTAGGCCAAATACCTTCTTCTAAAGTGATGTTATGAGATGTACTTTACATGCAATAACATTTGCCCACCTTAAGTGTGAATTTCAATTTTTTTTTTTTTTTTAGTAAATTCACCAACTTGTGCAGCCACCACCACAAACCAGGTATATTATTCTGCAAACATCCCTTGTGCACATTGACCCATGTTCCCATCCCCAGCCCAGGCAACTACTAATCTGTTTTTTCTCTTCTTATCTTTGCCTTGTCTGGATATTTAAATAAATGGAGTTGTGCTTTGTGTCTGACTTTTCTCATATACCCAATGTTTTTGAGGTTCACCTATGATACAGCTTGTCGATGAACAATATTCCATTGTATAGGCATGCCACACTGTGTTTATATGGTTGATGCATATTCTAATTTCTTCCACTTTTTGATGACCTGAAAATAATGAGATAGAAAGAGCTTGAGTATGGAGTCAGAAATCCCAGGCTGAGCCCTAGTTCTGGCCTTTAATTAATTTAATTAACCACATGATTTATTTCTTCATCTGCAGGAAGGAGGTAATTAACCCTGCCCTGCTCTTAGAGTTCTTATATGAATCAAGTGAGAGAGGCTGGTGCTGTGGCATATTGGGTAAAGCTGCTGCCTGCTGTGCCAACATCCCACATGGGCGCTGGTTCCAGTCCTGGCTGCCCCATTTCCAATCCAGCTCCCTGCTATGGCCTGGGAAAGCAGCAGAAGATGGACCAAGTCCTTGGGTCCCTGCAGCCACATGATAGACCTGGAAGAAACTCCTGGCTCCTGGCTTTGGACTGGCTCAGCTTCAGCAGTTGTGGCCATTCGAGGAGTAAACCAGTGGATGGAAGATCTCTCTCTGCCTCTGCCTCTCTGTAAGTCTGCCTTTCAAATAAATAAGTACATCTTAAAAAAAAAAAAAAAACAGTCAAGTGAGATAATGTATGTGAAATGCTTTGTGAACTGTAAAACAGAGGACAAATGAAAGGCATTGTTATCCAAGCAGACTTCCAGACATTCAAATGGATTGAATATTTCTCAAGATTCTTTCCACATTCATGACCTTAGGAAACACCTAGACTTTTCTTTCTGTGAACTTTCTCTTGTCAAAATTTGTTAAGAAAAGATTTACTGTCATTCTGCCTCTGAAATTCACTTGCATTTTAAACTTTACTTTTGATTGATTGTCAAGTAAAAAGCTTTGCTTCCTCTTGAAAAGAGTGTCTTCAGGGGCTGGTGTTGTGGCACAGCGGGTTAACACCCTGGCCTGTAGTGCCGGCATCCCTGATGGGCGCCGGTCCTGGTCCCGGCTGCTCCTCTTCCAATCCAGCTCTCTGCTATGGTCTGGGAAAGCAGTAGAGGATGGGCCAGGTCCTTGGGCCCCTGCACCCTCATGGGAGACCCAGAAGAAGCTCCTGGCTCCTGGCTTCGGATTAGCACAGCTCCGACTGTTGTGCCAATTGGGGAGTGAACCATTGGATGGAAGACCTCTCTCTCTGCCTCTCCTTTCTGTATAACTCTGATTTTCAAATAAATAAATAAACCTTAAAAAAAATGTTAAAAAACGCAGCATGCCAGCCATAGTGGCCATTTGGGGGGTGAACCAATGGAAGGAAGACCTTTCTCTCTGTCTCTCTCTCTCACTGTCTAACTCTGCTTGTCAATAAAAATGTTAAAAAAAAAAAAAAGGAAAAAGTGTCTTCAGTTACAATAGACTCACTGTTGAAAGAATGCAATTCAATGTAGTTGAAGTTCAGGTTTAATCAGGGTACCCTCCAACCCACAGAGTAAATTGAATCTTTTTAGTACCTCAACTAATTATTTAACGTGGCCTCCCAAGAGTGAACTGAGTGGAGAGTTAAGGGCAGATAAACAGGTTTCCAATCAGTTGAAGAAAAGTCTAAGCAAATGTGAGCATCGTCCAGTCAAAAGTGACTAAACTTTTGCTACATTTAATCAAGGTATATTCAGGGGCCAGCACCAATTAACTAATTAACATATTAATTACGTGGCATACTGGCATCCCATAATGAGTGCTCCCATAATGAAGTGCTCTGCTACTTCAGTTCCAATCTATCTTCCTGCTAACGCACCTGGGAAGGCAGGAGAGGATGGCCCAAGTACCCAGGCCTTGGCGACTCAGGTAAGGGATCAGGATAGAGTTCTTGCCTCCTGGCTTCAGCCTGGCCCCATCCCTGGCTGTTGTAGCCATTTTTGGAGTGAACCAGTGGCTATAAGAAATCTCTCTCTCCCCCTCTCCCCCCACTCCTCTTTTCAAATAAATACATCTTTAAAAACAGCAACAACAAGAAGACATATTCAGATATTCAGAGACATGGGTTGTTAACCACAGTCTATCATGTCTCATTATTTAATTTCCACAAAGCATAAAAATGCTGCCTTGAGAAGGCAGAGTGTGCTTTGCTTCAAAGAGAAATAACTGGACACTCAGTCCAAAGGCAGGTAGCACATTTACCACCTTCCACATCTTCTACCTTACCTGACACCACAGGCTGCGTTCAAGGAGCTTTATCACTAAGCTCCTAGGGGGATCCTGGGATGGCAGACTTCCAGGGCAAGGGCGATTGGCTGCCCCAAGTTCACTAGAATCTAAAGCATAGAATGTGAATTCCTGTCAAGTGCCTTTGGTAGAATCACTGGCCAATCCAGTATTAGAACTCAGGGGCTCCCAGTGCCCAGATTCAAATTACTAGACTGTCTCCTCTGAAAACAGCAAATCCCCAGACATCCCCAGCATTCCCTGGGGTTATATAACACGGGCCACTGAGGTCAAATAAGTCTACTCCTTCTAAATATATCTCTATTCCTTTGTCAATAATTGATGATGAGAGCATTACAAAGCAAAACAAGTCATGGGGTTTTATGTGCTAAGGAAAATACTCTGCTAAGTTTTCATCCTGTGGGTGCTGCCCAACTATTTAGATGTAATAGATGCCATAAATCACTTACATTATTTTTCATGTTTTCATATTCCGTTACGACAATCTGAAGGTCTGTAGCAGGAGACCAAACCTTTCAATTTTTGCAGCTCTGGCCCTGGACACTACCACTATCTAATAATAATAATAATATTAATAATAATAGCTCTTATTTCATGTGCTCTTAGTGCTCATATTAAATCAAAATCAAGCAGATAATAGTTTGCAAGAGCTGGCTCAAGCTGCTTCAAGTCTGTTTTTTTTTTTACTGATAACACTTATATTTGTATAACTTAATATATTATCAAGGTAATCAGTATGTTTTATATATATTTTGTATTTTTAATTGACAAAATTATATTTTATGATGTATAACATGATGTTTTGAAATATGTTTACATTTTGAAATAATTAAATTGAACTAATTGACATATTTCATTACTTCACAGTATTTGTCTTTTTCTGTGTGTGAAAACAGGTAAAATCTAGTCTCAGCAATTTTCAAGTATACACTGCATTGTTGTTAACTATATTCATCAAGTTGCAGAATAGATTTCTTTAACTTATGCCTGCTAACTGAAACTTTATATCCTTGACTAAATCTCCTCAACATTTCCCCTCTACTTCTCAGTCCTGGGTAGCACCATTCTGCTTTCTTCTCATGAATTTGCCATTTTTAGGTTCCACATGTAAGCAATACTATGTGGTATTGGAATACAAAGTGTATGTCTTGTCTATTTACATTACATATGACACTGCAATGACATGACATACTTCAGTGCATGAATATATATGTGTTACATGTGTAGGTCATATATGTGTACTTGTGTGGATGTATATATATGTGTATATCATGTTCATTCTATTTCAAAGACAACTTGAGGCAACTTAGAATTTTTAGATGTCATAAACAATTTCCGATTTGAAAGGAGGTTATACACAAGATTTGAAAGGAGGTCATATATAAGAGTAATGACACTTGAAACTGAAATTTGGATACAAATTTCTGGTGAAAGGTCAATGCAAGAGAAAGGATTAAGTGTGTTCTCTGTGTCACGAGAGACTCCATCTTGTGGTTGGACTTGCATGTACTGATTTTTCCAAAGCCTGCCTATGATGGAGTTCTGCCTGTGAATTCTTTCTGCCAGTATGCAAACATTTCCCCATTTTCTGTGCTGTTATCAGGGTGCTTGGAAACATGCCCTGTGACTCTCTATAATGTTCAGAACACATGGCAGGTCTTTAACAAGTTCATGACAATGTGTGTTATGAAAATCCTATGCCTGATATTCAATATTTACATTTCCTATTCTTCCAGAAGCACCGAGTTTCAACGTATGTCTTGAAATTATTTTTAGCCAGAAATGGAGATATTCTTTGGTGGTGGCCTGCAGAAAAGCAAAAAACAAACAAACAAACAAACAAAAACCAAAAAACCTCCAGTGAAAGTTCGGATGTGCTTCTTCTTTCCTGTTATACTCTCCATTTGATACAGTTCAAAACCCAGCAACTAAAGCAGCCACAGACTTTTTGGCAGCCGGGAAAGGTGGCATTCATTGGAGCTGGGTCGCGTTGACTCCACAGAGGGTCAACGGGCACCACTGCAGAATTTTGGCTTCTGCGAAGCTCCTGGGGAGATGCAGCTGTTGCCTTCTCCTGGATAAAGTGACGTGCTCTGGGAGAGGGAGTCCTGAAGAGCTAGAAATCAGCTCCTCTGCCTATTTGGCCCTCCCAGAAACAAGCACTCTGCTAGAAGAGTCTAAAATGTGGTGAGCAAAAAGACCCCATGTGTTTTGGACACAGCAATTGCTCTAGTGTTATGAGACACAATTACCTGGTGGGTTACAAATACTAAAAGTACTCTCTCAAAACATATAGTGTGTCCTGCTAATTTATGGTTTTACAACCAGGTATTTCATAATATATCTACACAAAAATGCCCAAGCTTCAGTGTATTACAGTTTAGTGCTTGAAGTATCATGAAGCAGACTGTCATCCTCAGTATCATTTTTTATTGTCATTTATTTGGAGTAAGAACTACAGGTAACAAAGCATTTTAAGTACAACTAAGAAAGCAGCACAGGAATTATGAAATCATGTACAAAACATTACAGTTCAAATTAAATGCTTTACAGTTTAATTTATACAAAATATGTTTCTATGGAATATAAGAGGTTAAAATTATAGCCTTAACTGTGTCCTTTTTTATACTTATTTACCTTTCAAAAATAGCCAAAATTAAATACAAGTTGAAAACTTTACAAACCAGTGAGGTATTCTTATTGAAAAATATAGGAACCTCTAAAAATAAATATGAGAAAATACATTATTAAAATCTGATAATAATAAATCTAAATGATTATATTAACCAATTCACAAATTCAAAATTATCATTTGAGCATGAGGTTACTGATTATTTTTCTGTGGGTCTTTTACGGCATTCATTCAGTTGATATGTGCAACAAATAATTGCTGTACACCCTCTGCTTTAGGGAATGTGTTTGGTCCTGAAGAAATTCTGGGGACAAACAGATGTAGACCCTGCTCTCATGGAGCGTACAGTCTAGGGGGGAAGACGTACAAGAACAAAACAGCAGAAATTCTGGGTAGTAGCCTCTCAAGCTAGAGGAAGCCACATCTAACCTGGGCTCTGCAGGGTGAGGGGAGTTCATCTGGCCAAGAAGGGCAAAAGGAAGTAGAAAGAAGGTTCAGGTAGGAGGAGAGGAAAGGCAAAGACCCCGAGGTCCAGGAGGCACCTATTCTACAGGTCTATTCTACAGCAGTGCTTCTCACACAAAGGTCCTCAGTTACTTCTTGGGCCATGATTCCATTTTTACCCATCACTGGGAAAATGAGGAAAATGCTGTATGTCTTTTCAATGTTAAAGTCACTACAGTTTAATGACTGGGTTTGTGACCATTTTATTTTCTGGCATGAAAATGACCCCCTCTTATGAAATGACCATGGTAGCATTTTTTGAAATAGATGATCTTTTTTTTTTAATTAAAGGAACAAAAACTACTGCTGTACTATATAAAATTTCAAATCTGGGAGTCACTGTTCAAAGAATAAACTTCTTGACTAAAGAGGAGGGAGGAAAAGGAGGACATCAAGAGATAAGGTTAAGGAGAAGGCAGGAGTGAGAGCGTGAAGAGCCATGTGAAAACCTTGGACTTTATCCTCAGAGCAAGGGGGAGTGAAACTCTATTTAGATTTGTGATAAATCTGTCTGAGATGCTGTGTGTAAGGATGTGTGTGTTTGGGCAAGACAGAAGGTGTGCAAGCCAGATAAGCTGAACTGTGTAATGCCAGGGAAGAAAAGGTAATAGCCAGAAATTGAGCCAAATCAGGGAGCCTACATGTCAGTAGATGACTTCAAGAGATACCAGGATTTGGTAATTTGTTATAGCAGATGAAAAAAATGGGGCAATCCTGGTCCAGGCTTTTTCTTTTGGAAATTGAGTTGATCATTGTGCTAACTACTGAGAAAACGCAAGAGAACAGGGCTTTTTATGAAGGAAAGTGGTAATTTCATTTGGGGTCCTATTGAATTTGAGATGTGTTTTTGTTCAAATGTCCATAGGCCAGTTGTCTACCGAGGCCTCAAGCACATGAGAAGAAGTGCTGTGCTTTCAGCATAAAGGTTGTAGTCACCAGGAAAATGACTGAAGTCAAGAAAGTGGAGGAAATTTCCCAGAGGACATAGCATTAGAAGAAAAAGAGGAAAGCAGACCACAGCGTCAGATGCTACAGGAATCAATTGGAAAAGGGACTGAAGAATGCTCACTGCGTTTGGCAACAAGAATATAGTTAGGGACCTTGGAGCACTGGAGGCAACAGAGTCCAGATGCCGGTGCAGGAAACTGGAGCTTTTTATTCAGTGGGGCTATCAAAGAGAAGAGAGAAATAGGCCAGCACCTGGTGGGAGATGTAGGTTTGAGCAAAGGATGATTATTATTTTTTTTAATATAGAGAGTTGATTGTGGCTATTGTAGGAGTCACTTGATAGGGAGACTTTGAAGACTCATAGGAAGTTAAGATAATCAACAGAAATACAAATACAAATATTCACTTAAAAATGTAAAGATCCTTAGACATAAAATACATCATTCCCATAAGAACATGTGATCCACTATAAAATTGACAGTGACTTTAAATTCACTTAAGGTTGTAAAATGATTCTAAGCAATTCTCTGAGGGAATCATATTTTTAAATATTTTTTAAAATCATGTTTTAAAATAGTATTTTAAAATTCTGGCAATTTTAGCTCTTGCCCATAGAGATCATACTCTTTAAATAATATGTATTTTTGAATAACTGGTGGTAGAGGAAGCCTCTTCATTAAGTCTGGCTGGCAGAGTCGCTGGAGTCCCATAAGTCTTCGGATTTTTAACCGGCATAAATGCTGTAGCGAACAAGGATTCTCTAAAATGAATAGGGAACAAGCAAATATTAAAAACAATATCAGTGGACAGATGCATAAGATACAAGCTGCTTCAGACTAACATGCATGCTGTCATTTTGAAAAACATGTGCCCACTTCAGCAACTGGTGATTTTATTTGAAATTCCAGTTGCAGGTTAAGTGTTTGGACTACATCTCTAGCATCTAAGCTCCATAGGAGCAGAGATTCAATCTATGTTTGTGCCAGGAAGAGTCTGGCTCATTATGGGTGTTCAGCTAGAAGCTGGTAAATGAATGAATGGATTTGATTTAAGAAAGTCTCATATCTCTTTCTGTTTAATTCTTAGTATTATACATATTTTTTTACTTCCTCTCTCTTTTGGCAATCTTTCTGATGAGTTATTACACATGAAACATTGATACAAATCCTTGCATTATTCATAGCACAATCTGAGCTTTGCCAGTGTCTAACATCAAAATATTTTATATTTAAAACATATATAGATACCAATGTTACTCAAGTATCTAATGCTAGTTTTATCATCAATTATTACTTTACCTATGTTAAAAGTGCAGTATTGATATATTAGGGTACTTTTAAAAATTCATAGAAAATGGAATTAAAAGATCAATTTATCATGGAGCAAAACATTTTTAAAAAAATTTCGTAATAAAATTTTTCCATGAAGTTTTTGAAGACCCCTTGCATGCATGGATTTCAATTTTTTTTGCACCAAAATAAACATCTTTTATTTCCTTTTTCCCACAAACTTTTAAACAACCACCCATACAAGCAATATGAATGCATAAAAGAGCGGCATAGCAGATACACTTAGAGGTGGCCTCAGGACACAGTCAACTTGGATTAAAATCTTGGCTCTGTCACTTAGTATTTGTGTGACCCTGGACAAGTTACTTAACCCCTGAGATGTGAGTACTCTCATTGTGAAATGTGGTAATATTGGGAAATACCTGACAAGGTTGTTTGAAGATTAACCAAATTAGTTCATACAAAGCATTAGAAAGTAGGCACCTTTAACTATTTAATAAATACTATCATTCAATTTAATAATCATACTGATGACTTTTCTATTACACTTGAGATTTATTAAATTTATTCATTAAAAAAACTGAAAGTGTTTTCTAAAGATTATTGAGAAGAAATTGTTACCACAACAGGCAGGAAAATATAATCTAAGTCTTTAAAACAAGTCATAATTTTATTATTTTCACTAACAAGTATGTGAGTACTTAAAAAAATTGAATTAAAAAATTGTCATAGCTCAAAAGTTTTTGAAATCTATGCATAGTTTTTAAAATATACATTTTCCATGAATTTTCTGAAGATTCCTTGGACACTGCCTTTAGTATATCTGGATAATTCTGACATCCAGTGGTTAAGCATGCTCATAGCAACTACCTGACTTGGAATGTATAAGACAAACAGCAACACCAATAACCTTTTTTTTTTTTTTCTTACTTGTATTGCCTTTCTAAAGTCATCAGAATTGGTGACTCTTGCAATAAAAATATACGAACAATTAATATTCAGAAATAAAACCTTGGCTATAATAGGAAGTGCAGTAGCAGTGTAGAAGTGCTTCGAAGCAAAGCTGTGTTTTGAAGTAAGGCAGAGAAGAGTTAAATTCCTTGTCATGTTTTATGTCTATAATTTTTGGGAATTATTTTAAGAAAGCCTTACTATTCTTTCTCTTGTAATCTCCAAGCTGTTTTAAGCTTGTTAATTATAAGATAAAATACTGGTAGAGAAACTACACATAGGAAACTTTCATAAGTTGTTATAAATATTATTAGGTGATCATCTTTGATTTTGCCCCTGCTCATGAAATACGATACCAGATATCCTAGGATTCCCTCCACAGTCCATCCAATCTGGGTCTCTTCCTTCCCCCATAAGCACCTTCTTTTCTGATTTGTATCCTAATCTCTTCCCTTAGAGTTCCATCATCTGCAAGTACTATCCCTACACTAAAGTATACTATTTAAATTGCTATGTCCTTGAAGTCTCTTTTAAGCTACGGTTTCTTCTCTTTATGCTCTTATCATTTTTTCAATGTAACTTTTTGTTTAAAGATTTATTTATTTATTTGAAAGGCAGAGTTACAAAGAGAGAGGGATGCAGGGAGGGAGGGGGAGAGAGAGAGAGAGAGAGATGATAGATAGAATCTTCCATGTGCTGACTAACTCCCCAGATGGCTGTGAAGCCAGGAGCCAGGAGCTTCATTTGGGTCTCTCTCATGGGTGCCAAGGGCCCAAACATTTGGACCCTCTTCTGCTGCTTTTCCAAGGCCATTAGCAGGGAGCTGGATCAGAAGTGGAGCAGCTGGGACGTGAATCAGCTCCTATATGGGATGCCACCATTGCAGGTGGTGGCTTTACCCACTATACCACAATGCTGGCCCCTAAAAGTTCATTTTCTTTTAAAGCCATGTTTTGAAAGAGAAGTCATAGCCAATCTATGACATTTTGTCTCGTTTCTATTTGTATTTGGAGTAATATAAAGTGTGCTTCATTGAAACATTTACATTATGGTTCACTTTCATGATTATAATTAAATTTTCACCTAGAAACTACGACGTGGCCTGTTGACAGCACAAACCTTTGATGGTAGGACTTTGTCAATCAAGACCTGAGAGAGTTTCCTGCAATGTCCCTGAGAGGGCAGAAGATGAGACAAGTACTTGGACCTCTGCCACCCAGGATGGAGTTTCTGGCTACTGGCTTCAGCGTGACTCAGCCCCAGCTGTTGTGGCCATTGAGGGAGTGAACGACTGGATGGACGAGTTTCTCTCTCTCTCTTCCCTCCCCCTTTAAAACAAATAAATAAATAAAATTTTTTAAAGATAAAAGACTTCCAAGAAAGCATATCAACAGCGTAATTCTAAACCCTTCCATTCATTCATTTACTCTGTAAATATTTATTGAGTACTTACTTACTCACATCATACTTGCCCTTGAGAATACAAAAGGAAACAAAGCAGATCCATGCCCACCCCACATGGAGGTTGATAGATATTACAGAAGGTAACTCTAAAAAATGAGTTGTGGTTAGAATGTTACTATAGCTATACTATTACTCATTATATAATTACAGAGTTGGAAAATATCAAGAAAAACAAAAAATGTGTAACAAAATGTGAAAAATGATTTTTAAAACCCCATATAATTCTGAAAATAAAGAACTGAAAAAGCATCTAAGAAGACATTAAGATACGTCCCTCATGTAAATTTTCAATTAAAAAATGTAGGCAAAACTTGTTTTTTTTACCTAGTATTTGGCGGATTTCTGGCCATTCTCTCTGAACTTCTAGTGCAGACTTCAGTTTAGCACAAAGGGGGACATAATCCATGTAATCTATTAGTATTCGAATAACGCTGCCTACTAAGTGTTTCATCCAAGGAACTGTAATAAACTCACAAAACTGAGAAAATTGACAAAATTTAGTTTAGTAGTAGTTTTATTAAACCACATACATAAGCACTAAATTTTATTGTGAAAAACTACTCTTTCTCTTGTTATAGGAGATAAATACCTTCTTGTAATAAACACAAAATGGAAAATTAATTGAAAAGTTGTTTCCTTGTTTCAGTGAAGCTATGAGCCCTGAGTGCATGTGCACAGCTCTGAAGTTACTGTGATCAGCACAACAAAGAGTCTGTGTAGCCCCAATATTCTATCAAATAGGCATAAGAGACAAAAACATGTGTTTTTACAATTTTCTACATTTGTTCCAATTCTTTTTTGGGGGGGCTGGTTTTATTTTTACACTCCCATATCATTGCAAACAATAATTCAAGAATAAAAATTTTCCAAGATTAGGGTTGTTTTTTCTCAACAACATTCCTAAGTGAGTTACATTTATAAGAATTAGGATGATGCTATGAAGAAGAAAATGAGGTAACTCACCGGGTTGTCTTTTATCACACAAGATGTCCATCCTGGAACTACCTCTTCCTCTATCTCCGACCACACAAATGAATTTCCAAAGATGTCCCCATGCATGCAGTCAAAGCACATCTCCACATGATAGCCATTATTCAGCAATAGCCTCAGCATTACTTCATCATTTAGGGCATACTGAATGGCACTGGGGAAATGAGTGTCATTCACATGCATAAAATAACAATTAACATTAGCTCCATAGGAGAGAAGTAGCCGGACAATTTCATGATTATTGGCTCTGACTGCCACAAGTAAGCAGTTGAGGGGATCTAGGTTTGGGTCTGCACCCGCAGTCAGAAGGACTTCTGTGCAATGGATATCATTATTAGAAACTGCAAAATACAGTGCAGTCTTCCTCTCATCATCGTAGCTCTGGGAGATGTGCTCAGCAAGTAGGGTGTTGACATCAAACCCATTTTCAATGAGTAGTTCTAGGCACTGTGCGTTCTGTCCATCTGCAGCTGAGTGGATTGGAGTTAGTCCACTTTTCTCAATTGCATGTTTGGATGTTACCGGGATGAGATATTTCAGTGCCCTAGAAAAAAAGAGTGAAATATCCACATGCCATAAAGAAAACCAAGACATTAAATAAACCAGATTCCTCACTAAATGAGTGAAAACAGTTTGTTTACTTTTCCTTATTTTCTCAAGATCATCTTATACAGAAACATGTAGCTTGGGGCGGGCGCTGTGGGTCAGCAGGTTAACACCCTGGCCTGGAGCACCGGCATCCCATATGGGCGCTGGTTCGACACCCGGCTGCTCCACTTACTGTCCAGCTCTCTGCTGTGGCCTGGGAAAGCAGTGGAGGATGGCCCAAGTGCTTGGGACCCTGCACTCACATGGGAGACCCAGAGGAAGCTTCGGATTGGCGCGGCTCTGGCTGTTGCAGCCAATTGGGGAGTGAACCATCGAATGGAAGACTCTCTCTCTCTCTCTCTCTCTCTCTCTCCCTCCCTCTGTTTGTGTAAATCTGACTTTTAGTAAAATAAATAAATCTTTAAAAAAAAAAAAAAGAAACATGTAGCCTTTGTTTGTTGAGCTACACTATTTAGCATAATTTAGTTCAGTCTTTTAGGTTCCTATTATTCCAGTCTTATGTTTGGTCCTATAGTTGTGATTCCTCAGGTCCCCCCACCCCTGCATCTTCCAGTCCAGTTCTGAACAGTAATTTTTATAAGCAGCCAGTGCTATTTAATAGGAAGCATGAAAGAAAAATAAGCCCTTCTGATGCCACGAAAATGCTTAGTAATTTTGACAATTAAAATCATGGAATGATAGAATGTAAGAGCTGGAAGTGGCCTTGGATATCATTTAGTTCAATGATTTCATTGACTATGAAATCAGGAGAGAGAAAATGACTTGTTTAAAGTCTCACAGTTAAGTATAAAGAAAATACCAGAATTTAAGCCTTGTAAATTCAATTATTCCTGTTTCACTGATTCCTAAGCAATTTGTTCTTTATGTTGGTCCTGTATATACTGTAGTCTTCCACACAACATGCAATTGAATATTAACCAAAGGAGGAGTCTTTATTAGTTCATCAATCTTGCAGCAGGCCAATTGAAATAACTGACCACAGTGTACATTTCTTAAAGTACATGTAATAAATAGTTGTGAATCTCTCACTTGGTCAACTAGCTAGACACGTAGGAGAGCCACAGGCAAGGATAACTTGATCTCTTGTGCCCAGTTCAGAGCTACCATGTGTGAATTTATGAACACTGGGAGTAAATCCAGGTAAACTTTAACAGTGTGTCACTTAGCATCGGTTACGCTTCATTGACCGCTCAGCGAATGTGGTCACTGAAAATGATCAAGTCTAACTACTCCAAAGTTTTAGAATTTATGAGATATATTTGATTGCCTAGAGCCATCTCCTCATGGTGGACAATTCAATAAAGTGATTCTCGACTAAACGATGTGATGAGAAGGACACATTTTGTGATTTAAAAATCTGTTCACTGTTTGTATTTAATAAAGAAATCTGAACTTATAATGAAACCTTTATGTTTAAGAATATTTTGACATTATACCAAAATACCCTGGGGATACTAGAAGATAACTGGAATAATACATAGTATTTCCATAAATTTTAATCCTTTGTTAAGGGCAGTTTTTAGAAACTCCATTGCCTTTTGTTAAACAACTGATTTTTTTAAAAACAGAAAAGAACTCTTGGGAAGCTTGTGCAGAATACTCATATTTTATAATTTCTTAAAAATAATTTTTTCACAATAAAAATAATATAAATTCATTTTGTGGAAGGAAAAACTATGAAAAGAAGGGATAAAATCAAGTTTTAATCATCTAAATACAAAACTTGTGAACTTTTTGCTTGCTTCTCTTTAAATTTTTGGGAGTATCCTTAGAGAGTGACTTGTGATTATAATAATGCAATTTTTATTTTTACTTTAAAGTGATCACCCTATAATTTATTACTCACAGATAATGTCCCTCATAGGCAGCTCGGTGTATAGGAAGATGACCTGCTCTGTTAGGCACATTGCCACTTCCTCCATATTCCAGCAGGAGGGAAATGCAGTCAGGGTTGCCACTTCCGGCTGCCTCAAACAACAGTGATGCCCCATCATCTGCCAAAGCAAGCACATCACCGCCTGGTGGAACAGACAGGTGGCACAGTGATAACTTTGTAGCATCATTAAAATAGCCCCCTTAATAATAATCTGTTATTTTCCTTTCTGGTAATGATGTAAAATTAGAAGTGTAGAATTAAACACATCTGTGTCCTCAATATTTTCAATAAACACTCACATGGCAAGTTCTATTTTATTAGAAAATCTTTGCATCACAGAAACTTGACAGTAATCAAAAGCCCATTTTCCTTTCAGGAAAAGGTATCATTAGGCCTTTTAATTTGAAGGCAATAGTTAATATTGTGTTTCAATTTAGCAAATATTAGTTGACCACCCTCTATATGGAAACACTGGGTGTGAATAAATCTGAGTACTTTAAGAAGCTTAAAGGGGAAACAAAACAGAATACCATCAGAGAACACAAATAATATGACATCCAAGTGACGTGAGAACTAGGAGGCTTAATGTAAGGGGAACAGCTGTGTGTTTGAATTATGGTTCTGCTGCTGGTGGTGAGAGTTGGGCAAAGTTATTATTTCTGCGTATCTGCCCCTCTGCATCCATACCTTGGAATAATACAGTATGAACTTTTCACAGGGCTTATTTGATAATTCAATGAGGATACATGGGTGAGGGCTGCAAAACGGTAGTTCCCCCCCCTCCCCCCCCCGAGAGGGTCCTTGGCAATCATGTAGTCCTAGCCTTCATTTACACATGAGAAAACCAAGGACCAGATATCTAAGTAACTATGCCAGCATCTCATAACAAGTAGGTGACAGAAACCAGGTGAGGAAAAGGTCTCTCATCTCCTTGTCCTGCAGTTCTATAAAGCTCTTTGGAGAGTTTAGAGGAGAGCAATGTGACAATCTGCTGTGGAGAATTAGGAAAGGATTTAGTAAAATGGGGCCTCAAGAGACTGACTTTGAATTGTGGTGGAAAGTCTTGCCGATGAGGGCAGGGACCTGACCCAAACTCAGGGTAAATGCCAGGTGTGCTTTGGGATACTGCAAATTTATTTGGCTGAAGCACAGGATACAAGATGGGAGTGATGAAGGAAAGCCTGGAAAAACAATTAAGTGATAAAGAAGGGGATGTTTTGAATAAATTCTCCCTTAGGGAGAAGAACCAAGTTGCAAAGTGTAGTATGGATCCCCTGATGGAGGCTGGAGATCTCGAGAATAGTTAGGGAATGATCAAATTGGCCCAAGAACAATCAGAGGAGGCTGATCAATATGTTTGAAAAATTGTAATGATAGAAACAAGAGAGACGCCATAGGACTTTGCAACTGATTGCATTTGGGAAAGTAGGTGGGGGAGGCATTAGCCCTGTTGGAGAGTAATTATTGTAGTAGAAATAATAGGAGGAATCAATTTAGAAGATGAATGTGAGACCCTCCTGTATCATCTATGTGAAAACAAGGCTGTCTCTAAAGAGATCAATCAGGGCTAGACTTCCAGATTTGTAGGTCACAATGCATAGGGCTTAATGCAATCTTGGAAAAGGGCCTGTGGAGGGGGCTAGGTGTAAGCCTGATGCCCAGTTACATTCAGAGAAGGAAGTGGAGGCTGTGAGGAATGGAGAAAAGGCATTTGGGAAGCAGGACAGGTGAGAAGAGTATCATTCCTTTTCACCTACCTTTGTGGATTAGATGCTCTAATACATCACAGTGACCATACTCAGCAGCAACACCTAATGGTGTGACTCCAAACCCATCTCTCAGGTGCACATTGCCTCCATGCCTCAGCAGCAGAGCTATGATGTCCTTTCGGCCTTGCTTGGCTGCTTCATGCATTGCTGACCATCGCTTGACGCAGGGCTGATCAAGGCTGGTGTTGTGTTTGATCAGAGCAGATACCATGTCATAGGAGCCCTTTTTAACAGCTGGAAAATGATTCCAAAAAAAGCAGCCAACAGTGGGCATATTAACATGAATACTTGATGGTATTGAGCTCATTACCAAATTTATTATCAAAGTAGTTATTAACTATTCCTCTTCCTTCTACAAGGGCATGTTGTATCTCTCATACCCCTTCTATTTCTTATGCCCAAGTTTCTATTTGTGGAGTATTAGTGTGCAAGATGATACTGCCTTTTCTTTAAGACCCAGGGGAGAAGTAAGAGTTGCATGGAAAAGGCACGTGACTAGGGTGGGAAGTTTTCTGTGTACTTTTTGTAGATTTTAATCTCTTCACCAACCAAATGGAAATATTGTCTGTTGTTGGGTTGTGTAAACTAAGCCTTGTATATAGAATACTTAGTATTGTGCCAAGTATATAATAGAAGTTCAATAAATTATTATTACTAATATCATTTTGTAACTCTTAGAACCCTGGAACGCCATATGTAAGTAGCTTATTAAATTTCCCCCTATAGAAACAGATTTTCCCCCATGAATGATAGCAATAATTATTAAATGAATTTTTTCTATTTCCAATGGGAAGTTAACAATAGGATTGTATAGAATCTTGGCAGTTCAGCTATTCCAAATGGATGAAGTATGTGACAGCTAATAGAGTACAATTTAGGAGAGTAACTAAATCAGATGCCTGTCTCTCTCTCTCTCTCTCTGCTTGTCTGTAATAGCTGAAAGTACATTTAAATGGAGTTTTTTCCCCTTCTGGATTATTTCTTAATAATTGTCCCTGTTTTGATGTATATAATTCTGAAAGGCATGGCACATTTTTTTTTTCAATGAGTAAAATCTTAACAGAAGCATATCGGTTACATTTGCTCAACCACTCAATATTGTTTGTTTATTCATTCAGTTAATATATGCTATTTACATCAAAGGTTCTGTGTTGGGCACGGTGGACTATAGGAAAAAGATTTGGTCCTCATTCAGGACATTTAAAGTCCACAGCAGAAGTTTATACTTATGTCTTCTCTTTGAAGACAGACCCAAAATCTGGCCTTTCACTAGGTAAGGCAGGAGTATGAGGCCTTCTAGAACATTCTGGGCACTGAGGAGGCAGCATGCACCGAGAATCTAAGGCCAGGATGAGGAAAACAGCTCCAAATGGACTAATAGGAGGATGAGGACAAACTGCCCATTTCACCTAATGGCAGGCAGGCTATGACTGTGGTGGGATCCCAGTGTTTCTCCTGCTCACTGTCCGCAGTGGAACCTGTTGACAAATGCCACCCTGCATTGCCCAGCTGCTGCTGGAAGCTCTGATTACAGGGGATGACCTCATCCTAGCTGGTATTACTGCGGAGCAAACATCAAGCAAGCTAAACAAACTATGAGAAATGTGTCCTCGTTTATCTTCTTGCTCCTGTTGCAGTTTTTATAATTAGAAAAAGTACATTAAAACAATCATCCTCTTCTTTCATGTTGTTTCTTTTTTGACTCAGAGAACATATTGATTAGTGACATTCATCTTTATTCTAGAAAATAATTTTAGGACATCTTCAATTAAACATATATTTTTTTTTAAATCAAAGCTTCAGCTCCAATTTAAATTTTTGGCACCTAAGAATATATTTCTTATACATATAATAAGGAAAATTGTGGGAAACTCCTTTTAAGCAAATCCATGAAGACATACTTAACCAAAAATGACTGAATGATGAAAATTATTTTCTTCTTCTTATTTATTTCTTTGAGAGGGGGAGTTATAGAGAGAGGGAGAGATGGAGAGGAAGGTGTTCCATCTGCTGGTTCACTCCCCAAATGGCCACAACGGCCGGTGGGCCGATCTGAAGCCAGGAGCCAGAAGCTTCCTCCAGGTTTCCCATGTGGGTGTAGAGGCCCAAGCACTTGGGCCATCTTCCACTGCTTTCTCAGGCCATAAGCAGAGAGCTGGATTGGAATAGGAGCAGCTGGGACATGAACTGGTGCCCATATGGGATGTGAGTGCCACAGATGAGGCTTAACCTACTATACCACAATGCCAGCCCCAAAGAAAATATTTAAAGGACAGTATTGGCGTCTGATGGCTGATTAAAGGGTTGGCACTGTGTATAGCTGGTAAAGCTGCTGCTTGGGGTGCCAGAATCCCACATAGACACTGGTTTCTGTCCTGGCTGCTCTGTTCTGATCCAGCTCTCCGCCATGGCCCGGGAAAGCAGTAGAAGATGGCCCGAGTGCTTGGGTCCCTGCATCCATGTGGGAGACGCTGACAAAGCCCCTGGCTCCTGGCTTCAGATCGGCCCAGCTCTGGCCATTGCAACCATTTGGGGAGTGAACCAGTGGATGGAAGATCTTCTCTCCACCTGTCGTTCTCTCTCTGTAACTCTGCCTTTCAAATAAATAAATAAATAAATATTTTTTAAAAAGCTGATTAAGTAAAGTAAGAATTTAAAAAGTTCTTAAGCTTTTATACATTTATAAAAAAGAGTAGAATCTATTATACATAAACTAAAAAATTCTTTAGAATTTAAATTTTAAAATTTAGAATTCTTTGGAATTTGTTTAGAAATTTTAATTTTTAAATTTATATCGTCTATATAATGCTTAAAGAAAAACAAATTACGTTAAAGCATTCAGGGAATTTACACATATTATAGGCACTTTTGAACATTTTATAGCTTAAGTTTTAAATTTATTTTTTCTTTCTTTTTCTGAATATCTGTATTTTGCTTATGCCTTACTTATTATCAGCCATGAATGACTTTCTGATTCATAAAGCCTACAGAGAAGAGAGATTTTTCTGAGGTACTTTGACAAGAGCTAGAAAACTGAAAGAGGAGAGGTGAAGAGGGTATATATTGATTTGTGAGAATGTCACATCTGTGAAAATATCAGAGGTAAAATGAACTGACCTTTAAACAGTAGAAGGTCATGCAGTATGGAGGGCAGCAGAACTGATGCTGTGCCAAGCACATCCCTGCCCTCCTGCTCACTCCATGCTCCCCTAGCCAGAAGAAACTTGGAATTGTCCCACTGGGGAAAAGTGACAAGTCCAGGCAGTGGGCAGAGGGAGTCCAAGTGCAAAACCCCCTTAATAAGTGTCAGAGTCACAGATCCAACGTCTACCACCAGCCAGCCACATGGAACTTGACTGTGGTACACTAAAGTGCCTTTAAGTGTTGGTCACATGATGGCTAGGAAAGAAGTGCCCGGGAAGTGACAAAATGATTATTATCTTGGCCAACTAAGGATATTCCATAAACAGAGACAGGGATGCTGGCATCAGGCTAAGAAAAGTAAAAAGTACATCAGACAGAAAAAGGAAGAACAATATAAGCTAGCGGGTTGTGAATAGCAAATTTCAAAGCAACCCAATGGTTCTAGACAAAACCAAAGAAATGCCACAGATGACCCATTTTCCCATAGAATCTACAAAGACTTTGTGTGAGTTTCACCACCAATGTCCTGGGTATGCCAACCCAAGAAAGAGCCCTTTCTCCAGATGTGTGGGTGATGGGGATGGAAGAGAACACCTCCAGATATTCCTTCTTAGAGACTTTTATCTCTCTTTGACATAACCAATTGATACTGCAAATATGTTATTTCTAAAAGTTAATTCTACTTCCACTCTGATAAGTCACTGATAAGATTCCCACAGTTTAGAAGATACTATAGGAGAAAATTAAACCATCATACAGAACTTGGAAATGCATGTAAATTTTTAATGTTCTATTGTGGGCATTAAAGAAAAATACAAACAAATCAGTGATAATCAAAACTTAGTTGTCATGTAAGAAGTAAGTGGATTGAAAATAGCACTGATCATTAGATATCAAATATCATTAGATATTTGCCAAATGAAACAATACATTCATTAAGTTCTGGAAAAGAGTACCTTTTTTGTAAACCTTGAAGGGTATCTATAGTAGGAAAAGAAGTACATGATATGGTTGCAAACATTCCTTGGAATATGCTTGCCTTTAAAAAAAAAAGCAGATCACATTAAGAGTGGCGGCAAAACAACCCATAGATACATAGGTGCATATTCCACTTGGAGTCTGTAGAGCTTGCTCAGAAAAAGAATCCTGGTTTATTTATGGAGAGCACATGCTACTGCAACACAAATGCTTATTGGCATTTATCAGAGACTGTCTGCTAATGTTACATATACAGCCCTCAACACTCAGCTGAACTTGTTCCTTATAATTCATGCTTCCCCCTTTCCTTTTAGCAACAGAATCTCCCAAGTATTAGCTGTTCCCAGGCCATCCTGTTAAACACTAACTATCCCAGATTCCCTTGTACATTGATATGGCTATGTGACAAAATCTGAACTAATGAGATAGGAACAGAAGGGCTGGGTGCATTGTCCAGCTCATCCTCAATTAGAAATGCTTTTCCAACAGTTCCTCTTTCCTCTTTTCTGCTGCCCGGGAGATGGTGGCATCTGAAGCACCCTTGGAGGCCCTTTTAACAGTGGTGAAGCTACCCTGCCAGCCCTGGGCCACTGTGTCTGAAGTATTGTATGAGACAAGTGAATTGTTTCTTTTTAAGTCGCTGTTGTTTTTCTGCTTGCTGTGTCTGTTCTTTCTTGTTACAGAAGCTTTGCCAGTACTACAACTGTAACAATTAGCTTTTCTGATCTAGTCTGAATTTGGGAAGGCCAAAACTCTGATGTGGGATGAGAGTAAGCAAGAGGAATGGGATCAGAATGACCCATGCTGTGGCGATACCCTAGATTGAACCCAATATGTTAGGGGCAGAATGTCTGCCTGGAAGTCTCCTGACTGCCAATGTTGCCTCTGCCTCCCTCAAGACTCAACCCAAGGGCAAGGCTCTTTGAAGTCTTTGCAGATTCACTGCTTCCTTATCCCCCAATTTTCTTTGAATATATACTTATGTCATAAAATGTATGACACACATTTTCCATGTATATTGTTTCCACCTCTCCTCCTGGCCTCTTTGAGAAGAGGAAGATTATTCCACTCATCTTCATGTCCATGCTGCCCAGGGCAGCCTTTGGCTTATTGTGAGTTTTTAATAAATATTTTTAGGATTGATGCTGTTGAGTTCTTGCTGTTGAATATACGTTAGTTAAGTTCATGACTTGTCTAGGTTTTCTCTTGACAATATTCAGGTTGCTTTAAAAACTCTAGGGATTCCCCTGTGACTAGGAGCTGAGATGGTGCTTTGCTTGCCATGACTACAAACTTGTCATGCTTATCCTCTTCTTCTGTGATTGCCTGGAATTTTCTTTGGGCATTTCCTTCTCTTATATTCCTCCTTCTTCTCTTACTTCCATCTCACACAGGCAATCTCATGAAGGCTCTCCTTTCCTGAGCATCTACATGATAATTCCACATAATAAATGTTGTATTTCTATTTTACACAGGAGAAAACTGAGGCCCATGATTGCAATCTCACTGGAAGGCACAGATCTCAGGTACCAAAGCCCAAATCCTTACTTCATCATGGTATGTCCCTAAGAGAAAGAAAATGTTATCTCTGGTCTCTTGTTGTGATGCTCATCTCTCTCTACTTCCACTAACTCACCTGCAAATTCTTATTGCTTGACAAACAGCAGGAAATATGAGACTGAACAGAAACTGGTAAATACCATTGTTCCTCTGTCATATCTCAGCTGTGAGCCCCTTCCTAGGTGCAAGCTCTACACATGTGTACTCAGATGGCTCCGCTTGATTCTAATTTAGCCTGATTACTGTGATGGACACCTGGTGTCTCACTTTGAGGTCACCTGTTTTTCCTCTTTCTTCTGGCTGCTTGTTGCACAAGCAACATTCCTTGAAATGAGATCCTGCCTAGCAATTATTCCTTCAAACTTGGCACCTCTGGCTTCATGACATTAATTCAGATTCCTCCTTGTTAGTTGCATTCTCTATAATTGGGTTCTGAAAGTTGCACCCATATTTCACATTTGGAAAGTAAAATCGTAGGACAGTTGAAATGGGAGTTAGGGGAGGGGCTCACGGAATAGAAGAAATTGAGGTAAAATAATTTTATCCAAGACACAACGGTTTCCAACAAATACTTATTAAATATTCCTTATTTGTTTTAAACTATGAAGGTTCTAGGGAAAAAAGGTCATTTACCAATCAGAAGCGGTGTCTCTCCTTTGTCATTTTTCGTGTTGGGCCACACACCCTTCTCTAGTAAAATTCTTACATTTTCCACCATACCAGCTTTGACTGCCAAAGTCAAGGGTGTTTCTCCATCACAGGTCTTGAATTCCCACAGAGTCTTATAGGATGCTGAGATGTGAAAGCATTGTGTTGAGAATTTTCAAATATTGACTTAAAAGATATCATAGAGAGCAGAATAACCCAGAGTTATACACACCAGATTGAACAAAATCAATTGATGAAAAAGTGAAACATCTTTAACATCCTGTGTCTGTCTAGTTTTCTAGCTGGTGGCTCTATTTCTGTTAACTCCAAGAACAGAGAACTAGTGAGAAACCCTGAAAGTTGAAAGAAGATATTTTCATAGCATCTGTAAGATACTGAGATGTGAGAAACACTGTTATAACAATTATCACAAGTTGAGTATCCCTAGTCTGAACACCTTTTCTTTGAAGTGCTCCAATATGTCAAACTTATTGAACACTGACATGGGAAACCACGTAAGAAAATTCTAGATCTGAGCTCATGTGATGGGTCACAACCGAAATACAGGAGTACTAAAAATATATATTGGGGTGGGTGGTTAGCCTAGCATTAAGAAGTCCACATTCCATCTTGAAGTGCCTGGGTTCAAGTCCCAATTCCATTCCTGCTTCCAGCTTTCTTCCAGGGAAGATACTGGAAGGAAGTGGTGATGGCTCAAGTAAGTGTGTCCCTGATACCACGTGGGAGACTTGAGTTGAATTCTTGGTTCCTGGTTTTAGCCCCAGGCCTGCTCTTGACTGTTATAGGTATTTGGGAAATGAACGAGCAGATGACAGCTGTCTCCCTTTCTCCCTTATGTCTCTCTCTCAAAAAATATTCTGCAAAATTACAGACTGTGTGTATAAAGTGTATGTAAAAATGAATTTCATATTTAGACTTCAGTTCTATGCTCAAGATAAGTCACAATGCATATAAAATATTCCAAAATCCGAACAAAATTAAAAACCCAAAATGCTCTGATTCCAGGTATGTCAGATAAGGGATAGTCAACATGTACTAATGTTTAACACTGGGTATATTTATCACAATATGTGTTCATGTTTATATTACGAAAAATATGTAATGTAAGGACAAATATAAGTACTACTTGTTGCAGTAAATAATAATCTTTTGGAAACTCAAGAGGTAGTTTAAGTTGTAAGAATAAGACTTCCAAAAGAAAAAGCCTTTATATTGAATCAACTGATTCATTATATTTATAAACGTTCATCATTTTAAGGTGCTAACCTCACCTTCCCCCCAACTTATATCACATTCTTAAATCAAAAGATGCATGCAATGATCCCTGAAGTCACAAAATGAGCTCATTTTAGTATTCTGAGTTTAAAACATCTGTAATGCCTTTTTCACACTTCAAACAACATTTTTCTTTTCTATTTCTTTCCATTAGTTATGTTCATTGGCAGCATCCATAACTTCTATATTCTAGCTCTGGTTTGGTCAAAGTGGTTTTATTTTCTCTTACCATCCAGAACAATCTCAAGTATTTGTTGAAAGGGTTGAACAACAGCTTCATGCAGTGGAAACCATCCTTTTTCATCAGCTTCATCCAGAGCATATTTACACTTCACATATTCCTGGAGCTCAAGAATGTGACCTAAATTAAGTATATTGAGGCGTAACAAAGCTCATCTTTGCAAGGTGGAATCACCATCCACGCCACTATAGACAGTACGCCCATTTACCTTGCTTTATTGCCTCCACAAGTTTTCTGTTTTGCTCACTTAAGGGTACAAATCTACCAGAGAAAGAAAAAGAAGCCATGCTTATACTAGTGGTATACTTCAGGTAACCAAAAAGCTTAATGTATATTGTTCTTGTACATAATTTTAATGAAAAGAGCTATAAGAAATGCACAAATCTGAGTTTTTCTACTTTAAAAAATGTAAAGGTCTGGGAGCCAAATACAATGTATTTTGTGATACACTGGATCTAAGGGTATTAATGAAGATGAAAAAACACAACATTATGATACTGTTGTTGAGATCTCCATAAGCAGCAAACAAACAAACAAACAAAAATAGCAGTAAACCAAGGGAGTGAAAGAAGACCTGTGTTCAGGTCACAGCCTGATTTTGTGATTTGGAAACAGGGGTGGAATTAGTCTTTTTGGGTACTTATTTCTCATCTGAGAAAAAAAGGCTCTTTAAGGCTTCTTCCAACTTTAAAAACTGTACTCATTAACTGTTTGATGCTTTGAACTTAATAATTGCTAATTAGACACTTGGGAACTTATGGTCCACATTGCATGTTAGAGTCTTTTAATCAATTTATCCACAAGTGAAAATAGGCAGAGTATTAACTGAACAAACTCCCAATCACTGGCCCAGCAGGGCATTATTTAAACCCTCATGGCAATTCTCTGGCATGTGATTATTAGATTGAAACAAGGAATTTCATAACAAATTTATTTAACTCTATTAAGCAGAAACATCTGCTGGCATTCTAGTGTGGTAAATGACTCCTGGGGAATTCTCAAGTTCTAAAATATGTTAGGGAGGAGGGAAAGATGAAAAATACCAGGAATTTAAATGTAATATTTCAATTTTAAAAGCTCAGAAGTCGTAATTTCATAGCACTCAAACTACCAAAAGTACTACCAAATTCCAGAATGCATGATATAGTAGAATGTAAATGTAAACTGTAGTTTATTTTTATCAGAAGTATAATATGGGCTTTTCAAGAGAGAAGTTCACTTTTGTAGTTTTAAACCTTACAACTCCTACTTATATAATACCTCAGTGTTATGTGTATTTTACCTTGTTAACTCCTGTCATTTGGCTAATAGACAATTAAATAAGTGGTAGTTTATATATTACTTTCACATATTTAATAAAATTCTATGACTTTTCTCCAATTCATTGAACCTATAGGCTTAGGTGGATTAGCATTATCCTTCATGTTTTAAAGATGCAGAACTGGAATATGTCATTTGTAAAGGGCTAGCTGAGACTGCAGAAGAGCAGGCTCTTGTGTAGAATTCTATATTCCTGTATGAAGTGTAGTTGCAAATTTGTTCAAACTACTCCCTGCCTTTTTTTTAAACTCCACGTTAATTCAATTAGGAATTTTTTCATCTAGACTATTTTCTTTTTCCAAATGAGGGAGGTATTTGTGAAAGATCGTATTTCTAAAATGCATACACGGTGGCCTTTGCAAAGATATTCAGTTCCCAACCAGAAAAATAAGGGTTAGCATTTTTCCTAAAGAAATCAGAAAAATTGCTCATTTGATCTTACAACAAAATGAATACCATGAAGAAATTTAGTTGAGAATAGTCTATTTGAAGGTTACCTTTCGGGATAAAATACATTCTTGCTGGCTTCAATCGATTCTTGAATACTGAGCTGAATATCATAACTTGTAAGATGGTCTTCATCAAGGTCATCATTATCACCCATGCCTGCATATAATTTTGAAAGAGGCAATTTCTTATTATCAGTAATATAGAGTAACATGAAAAATGCAAACTGAAAAGTGAAATTGTATTTACCTTTCCCTATCAATGAAAACAAACACAGTACATTTTAGTCCATATAATACATGAAATCCATTTGATTAACTGAGTGTGTCCTCATTGTTGAAACCTTGAATTATCTCCCCTTTGGGTATCCACATTTTCTAATTTTTGACTTCTTTTAGTTATGGCTGCAGTTGGGTTTATATGAATTCACCTTCCCCGAGAGATTCTGATTTATGCTAATTTTGCCCATTTAGTTTGCTCAGCACAGTAGACTAGACAGTTACAATTCAATCCAAGGAGAAATGGAACACAGGAAATAAGAGAGCAGTGATTTCTAAGGTCAGAGGTGTCTCAGAGCATTCTTTGAACAGTTGAGATGAGGACCATCCTAATTCTAGCCATAGATAGAGACTAGCCCTGTGTAAACCAGCCCTCCTCCTCCTACACATCTCTATCTGTTACAAGCCATTGCTGTCAACTGCCCTTCCCTCCTGATGATAATACATTAAAATGTAGATTATTTTTCCTTGGCATATCTCTTCCAAATATCAAGTGAATATCTTGACTACTACATCAGTTATTTTGTCATAATTACAGAGAAAATGTAGTAAGTAGAGAAATCAAAATAGTTCTAAAGCTGGGTTGACTTATCAATATGAAATTATCTTTAATTAGTGGTACTTTTTGAGGCAAAATCTATTCTTTGTGTGAAATTTTACACCATAATATGTCTTTTCAAGGGAAAACAATCAAAACAGTCTTCAGGGAATTTCCAAAACAGATTTGACATGTGTTTCCCCTCTCGTTATTCGTCAGGGCTAGATAATCTCAAACTCTAAAGACAGTTCATAAATTGGTAGCCAAGGTCTCTGACCTATGGACAAACTGCATACCCACTCAATTAAATCATTATGGTTTTATTGTTCATCATGTATACCTGTGGCCTTATTATCACCACAAAGGGGGAATATGATGGTGACAAGGTTCAGAGAGTGCATATGAGACACTGGCAGCATGCCGCTAAATCCACTCCCTCATATTGTGATATCCCAGTCTCCTCAAAGACTAATTTGGATCACTGTAGAGATCCTATTATCAAATAGGTCCAAATGGTACTTTCCTTTTTATTTATTGTTTATTGGTTCATTGTCTGTCTCCTCCTCCTAGAATGTAACTAGATAAGAGCAGAGACTGTAACAGCAGTACTGAGATATGTTGCCATGGTCTAAATGTGTGTTGTATGAGTGAATGAGTTAATAAATGGAAACTGAACCATAATTCAGGCTCAGGTTTATTGTTTGAACTGATCATTTCTGCTGGGTACTGACTCTTTCCACTGAACAGATTTAATTGCTTGCTGTGTGCATGATTCCATTTTTTCTCACTTCTGTGCTTTTATCTCTTTTTCCTCTTCACTCATGAGACCCTTCCCTCATGGCAACATGCTGCCTTAAGCCTGGCTCATAGTCTCCCTCCCCTGGAAGTTCTAACTACAATTCTTCAATTCTTCTCCAGTCTTCTTTATCTGTGAATAACCACTCCTATGTGACATTTTATCCAGCATCTGGATTTACACTCATTCTGTATTTGCTTTGTCAGTTCTTCATATACTCTTTGAACTACTTCCTATCTTCACTTGATCTATCAGATTTCTAAGGGGAAGTAAGCAAATCTTACTTTCCTTTTTCTCTGTGCCATTTTCCTCTATTGCCTCTCACAGCCAACTATACAAAACAGCAGCCTCTCGGGTAACTGTAAGAAAGTTGTTGACTCATTACTAACATGCAGTTAGTCCTTCAGACAGCGCAACTGGATCACAGGTTCAACCTTTGGCATTGCCTGGAGACTTTCTCTCTGATATCACTGTGGTGTTGGGGGGACGGCAAAGATCTGGGATTAGTAACAGGATACAGATCCTTTTGTCTATTTAAATCACTAGCTTAAATCTAAGCCCATTTGAAATTTGGGCTTCCAGTATGCGAGACACCACAAGCTCCTCAGAGAACCAAGTTGGTTTGTGGAAAGTTGTTTCCTTCCTTCCTTCCTTCCTTCCTTCCTTCCTTTCTTTCTTTCTTTCTTTCTTTCTTTCTTTCTTTCTTTCTTTCTTTCTTTCTTTCTTTCTTTCTTTCTTTTGTTCTTTTTTGTAAGGTCCTTTTAACTTCCATCAAAAAGGAAATTATCTAGGTTCTTAACTGTTTTGTATCGCTAATGACAGGAGGGTAGACATGATGGAAAAACCCTTATTCTGAGGAACAACTCCAACCCAATACCAGCTATCCGCAACATCTTACTGCAAACTCGGGATGAAGTTAAGATCACTGGACAAATGTAGTAAGGTGTCAGACAAACAATCAAGGGAGGACCACTGGGATGGACATGGAGATAATCAAGATGTAAGGAGAAAGGAAAGAGAACATTTGTTGAGCTCTACTTCAAGTTTAAACAAGGACTCAAAGCCAACTGAAGGCTGACAAAACTCCACTGAAAATTAAGTAAAACACCACTCAAGATTATGAGGATAGGCCAGGTAATATTTTGACACCTTTTTTAAAAAAAAGAAAGCTTTTTCTATCTTTACATTTGATAGGCAGAGACAGATGGATCGAGAAACAGATAAAGCCATACAGGCAGAAAGAGATCTTGGATCTACTGATTCACTCCCAAAATGCCCCCAACAACCGGGGCTGGACCACTGCTGAAGCTGGGAGCCACGAATTCAATGTGGGTGTCTTACACGGATGGCAGAGACCCAATCACTTGAGCTTCCCAGGGTGTGCATTAGCAGGAAGTTGGAATCAGAAGCAGAACGAGGACTTGAACCCAGACTCTCCAGTAAGAGACGCAGACATTGCTAGCAGTGTCTTAATCACTGAGCCAAACGTCCATCCCTTTGAGATCTTTTAGGACCTAGTAATGGGTGTTTCATTTCTCAGTCTAAAAATATTAACACTCCTTTTAAAAATAATTTTCAATTATTATTATTATTAATTTTGAATATTACCATTATTGTTCTGGAGAAACCCAATAGCACGATAATTTATTCTTTTTTTTAACTTTTATTTAATGAATATAAATTTCCAAAGTACAGCTTATGGATTACAATGGCTTCCCCCTCCATAATTTCCCTCCGACTCACAACCCTCCCCTTTCCCGCTCCCTCTCCCCTTCCATTCATATCAAATTCCTTTTCAAGATACTTTATTCTTTATAAGTAGCTTATTTACAAAACGATTGGGGCAATCACATTGTATCATTAACCTTTTCATTAGAAGCACTAGTTAGGTTTGCGTAGAGTCAGGAAGACATTGGTGAAAGCTATGGATGCTGTCTCCTGAGGGACATATGCCCGCTCAAATATTTCATGTGATTTTAGGAAATTCATGGATCCTCTGGATCTCTTTCACGTACCCCTGATAAAGAAGCACTAAGTTAAGGATTTCCAAGTGCTAAATGCCAATTATACTATTCTTATATCAATAGTTACTAGTTTGCTTTACAGACAGGATGAATTAAATCTCCAATTTAGATTATAGGAAAAGGAAAAGTTTGGTGACCATGTAAATTTTAGAATGTTTGGTAATAACAGAAATAATGACAGTAGTAACAAGTGCTTGCTTTGTTTCAAGTCCTGTGCAAAGCTTTTGCATACATTACCTTGTTTTAAATCTTCACTGTGATTCTATGTTGTTGCCATCATAGATTCACTGTGCAGAAATGAAAAATTGGGCTCCAAGAAGTTAAAGACCCACCCAATGTCACAGAGCTGGTAAGCACATTCAGAGCAGAGTAGGGACACCTTCACTTCCAAGGTCTTTCAAAAGCTGCAGGAAAACACCCCCCCACACTCTATTGCCTTAGAAGAAAACACTTTAATGGTGCTATTCACAGCCAGCTCTTGATGACAATAACTTCCAAAAATAAAAAAATAGCTTCCAGGGACACATAAATCTTTTTCTTTGGCTCCTTGCAATAAAGCTTTTTTTTTTTTTTCTTTTAGGGTGGTCTGAAGTATCCTAAGCTTGACTCCATTTTTGTTTTGGAATCTAAACATCACTGTCCAAAAAAAAAAAAGGCGGGGGGGGGGATCAGCATAGCTGTTGGTGCTTGTGTGAAATGGTCAGGAGGTTAGGATGATGTTGCAAGGAATGAGGCAGCAGTGAACACGAGTGCATGACACTCTCTGCATCAGATTCTGTGAACTACTTCCAAGCCATCAACTGTGCTAATGCTTTGCTATTAAGGTGGTTGTTAAGTGTGTGACACCCCTCAGAGCTTCTCTGAAACATGGTCACTCCACCAACCTGGAACCAAAGTTCTCCTTTTCCCTCAACAAGCACTAACACATATTACTTCATTTGCTGTGAATTTTTTAGTTTCTTACTCCTGACAAAATCAAAATTTGTTTAATCTTATCTACCCTAACACCCTGTCTTGGGCATAACAAAATTGAAACCATTTCCATGATACCAAAACAGGGCCAGCCTTAAGAGAGTGCAGAGCGGACACAGTTGTTTCTATGGTACAAGGAAGAGCACTGTGTCCATAAATATCATACTGTCCTCACCACCTGTCACATCATTGCCACTCTGTTACATCAGCGAGAGATTCTGTCCTTTAAAGCTTATTGTTCCATTTTCCAATGTCCCTTGTAATGTCCCAGTAGTATATCACTGGCCCCCAGTATAGAGATAGAATTTTTTGGGAGAGCTATTGGGAGTGGCATGGGGCTCAAGGATGACAGACAATCTAAGGCTGAGATTTAGAGGGGGGTGAGAAGAGAGGATCAAAAAAGGCAACATAGGAAAATGTGATTTCCTTCACTATTTAATAGAAGGCCAGCCCAGATCCAAACTTGATGCTGTGAAGGTGTTGGCTTCTACTCTGTGTACTAGGGGACCCTGATGCACTGAGGAATTTTTCTCTTACCTTGAAACTGCTACAACTCTTGAGTGATGAACTCATATATTGGAGTCCCAGAGAAAATCATCAAGATTTATCCTATCAGAGGAAAAGCAAGTGTTAAATAGGAAAATTTCATTTTTTGGTTTTGTTATGAAAGGTTATTATATACAAAATAATGGAAATTCTACACTTTATTTACAATGTAAATTTTTTTTTTACTTATTTGACAGGTAGAGTTAGACAGTGAGAGAGACAGAGAAAAAGATCTTCCTTCTTTTGGTTCACCCCCAAATGGCCGCCACGGCTGGCGCTGCACTGATACGAAGCCAGGAACCAGGTGCTTCCTCCTGGTCTCCCACGCAGGTGCAGGCACCCAATCACTTGGGCCATCCTCCACTGCCTTCCTGGGCCACAGCAGAGAACTGGATTGGAAGAGGAGCAGCCGGGACTAGAACCCAAGCCTATATGGGATGCCAGTGCCACAGGCGGAGGATTAGCCAAGTGAGCCAGCCCCTACAATGTAATTTTAAAGATATCGTGGAATCAACAATAGAATGGTTTCATGATTTTGGTATTTATTTTGTGTCTACAAATTTAATTTTTTTGGAATCCCATAGCACAAAAATGATAAATTGACAAATGACTTCATTAGGCTGATTTAATGTCATGGGCAAACTGTCATGTTTTAAAATGATGCTCAAATAACCAGATATGATCTTTTTTTAAAAACGATTTATTTATTTTGTTTGAAAGGCAGAGTTACAAACAGACAGGGGGGATGTGGAGGAGAGAGGGAGAGAGAGAGAGAGAAAGAGAGAGAGAGAGAGAGAGAGAGAGAGAGAGAGAGAGAGAGAGAAACTCATGCGTCTGCTGGTTCACTCCCCAAATGTCCACAACGACCAGGGCTGGGCTAAGTTTAAACCAGGAGTAGGGAGCTGCATTCATCAGGGTCTCCTACATGGGTGCAGGGGCTCAGGGACTTGGGCCATCTTCTACTACTTTCCCAGGTGCATTAACAGGTAGCTGGATTTGAAGTGCCACAGGCAGGACTTGAACTTGACCTCACATAGGATGCCAGCATCATAGGTGACATTTAACCCACCATGCCACAGTGGCAGCACCCAGATATTACCACTTTTAAGTAAACAAAGTTGACTTTTTTCCTAACATTTTTGAAGTAGACAATTTAAAAATCTTCAAGGTATACAAATATGTGCATACATTGTTAAATAGTAACCACGATTAAGCCAGCTAAATTACTCATCACTTCACGTACTTTTTTCTTTTGGTACAACCATTATGAAAAGCAGCATGTAAGTTGTTCAAAAGTTTAAAACAGAACTACTATATGGTCCAGCAGTCCCACTTCTGAATATATTTCTGAAGGAATTGAAGTCAGTATCTTGAAGAGATATATTTGCACTCCTGTATCCATTGCAGCATTATTAAACATAGCCAAGTGATGAAAACAACCTAAATGTCCATCAACTGATGAATGGATAAAGAAAACATGGTATATATTTATAATGGAATATTATTCAACCTTTGAAAGGCAGGACATAATGCTATTTATGACAACATGAATGAACCTGGAGGACATATGCTAAATGGAATAATCCAGACACAGAAGGACAAATATTGCAAGATCTAAATTAAATGTGAAATTAAAAAAATCAAATTCATAGAAACTCAGCAGAACAGAAGGTATTAGGGGCTGGGGTAAGGATTGTAAAGAGATGTTGTGAAGGGACACAAAGTGTCAGTTAAAGATCTAATGTATGGCCGGCGCTTCGACTCACTAGGCTAATCCTCCGCCTTGCGGTGCCGGCACACCGGGTTCTAGTCCCGGTTGGGGCACCGGATTCTGTCCCGGTTGCCCCTCTTCCAGGCCGGCTCTCTGCTGTGGCCCGGGAGTGCAGTGGAGGATGGCCCAAGTGCTTGGGCCCTGCACCCCATGGGAGACCAGGATAAGCACATGGCTCCTGCCATCGGATCAGTGCGGTGCGCCGGCCGCAGCGCGCCTGCCGTGGTGGCCATTGGAGGGTGAACCAATGGCAAAGGAATACCTTTCTCTTTGTCACTCTCTCTCTCACTATCCACTCTGGCTGTCAAAAAACAAAAATAAAATAAAAATAAAATAAAATAAAAAATAAATAAAAATTAAAAATTAAAAAAAATAAGATCTAATGTACAACAATGGGCTGTAGTTAACATTGTACTGGGATTGCATACTTAAATTGCTAAAAGAGCAGATCTGAAGTGTTTTCACCACCACCAACAAAAAAAAAGAGAACTAAGGTTGACTTTATGCAGTCAAAGCTTACAACGTTGTCTTGGGAAAACTGGCCTAGAATTGACCTCTCAGAGCTGAGCAGGATAGGAAGAAGGAAACTGCCCACATTTACAGGAAGGCTGCAAAAACCTGGTAGGGAGAGCATCTAAGCTGGGGAAGGAGCACAAAGTCGAAAGACTGGTCCTTGTACCTGCATCGCCTACTCACGGGCTTCATTCTCTAAGCTGTAAGTGTCTGCATAACACCAAAGTGTAGTTTTCGCTGATTAGTAAGTGGCAGGTGGAGAAGAAGGTGAGGCCAGTTCTGGACAATTAAAAAGCTACTTTTGGTTTGCACAACGGAGTTGTAGTGTGAATAAAAAATGTTTTGACTATATTCAATAGCTATGAAAATAGTAAAAATTACATATCTCTAGACCTTAAAGTATAATGTTTATACAAATACAAATACATAGAGATATATTCTCTCTAGGATGGTTTGTTCCTAGACTCAGCAAAAGCTCCTATCTGGGACTCAAATCAAATATTTTTTCTATTAAAAATTCACATAGACAATAATGCTCCATTTTGTTTCATTATCTCTTGCTATGAAATCATATACCATTAATTTCACGCTGCTGGAGGCAGCAGCTGTTCAGATCCTGACCTGTCTGTATTAGTAGCCTGGTTAGCTGTGTCTGGCACGATGCAAAGAGTAAACATGGCCTGTAATTACTTTGTGATTGAACTCTTCTGGAAGAGGGAAATAGAACGCTGTACTTTGAGACAGCTTTAACGCTATTCCTTGCCCTTGAACATGCTCTCCTAGAAACTTATATTTTCTTTTCATTCCTTTTCCCCAGAATTAGAAGACATGAGAGTAGACCCTGAGATAGCTCCACATGGAAATTCCTTTTTTGAAAAAAGATTTATTTATTTTACTTGAAAGTCAGAGTTACACACACACACACACAGAGAGAGAGAGAGAGAGAGAGAGAGAGAGAAAGGTTTTCCATCCACTGGTTCACTCCCCAATTGGCCCCAATGGCTGGAGCTGCACCAATCCGAAGCCAGGAGCCAGGAGCTTCTTCTGGGTCTCCCATGCAGGTGCAGTGGCCCAAGGGCTTGGGTCAGCTTCTACTGCTTTCCCAGGCCATAGCAGAGAGCTGGATTGGAAGTGGAGTAGCCGGGTCTCGAACCGGCCCCCATATGGGATGCCGGCACTGCAGGCAGCAGCTTTACCCACTACTCCACAGCGCTGGCCCCATTCATGTAAATTCCATTTCCAACATGTCCAGTAAGTCATTGGCCTTCTTTGGCTTCAACACTACTGTGACAAAGAGCTTATTATGACCCACACAGCCCTCTGGCCAACTTTAACAATTAGGAAAAACACTAAGGGTGAAGCTATTTCCTCAAAGCACTTGATGCTAGGTCTCTTCCTGAGAGCCGCACTGAACAAGTGCTGTTTTTGTGCAATGTGAGAACCCTTTAAACATCTTCCAGAAAGACTTGTCAGGTCTCTGCTGATGCTTCCCATGTCCTCACAAGTCTGGATGAACATTCTTCCCATGATGTGATCTCACCTCATCCCCATTTTGATTGCTTTCCTGCACACACACTCATTTACACATCTGTCTCTTAAAGTGGCTTTGAGCCAGAGTCTACATGCAGACCACACAACAGTAAGTGCATGTGAATATCTCCCTTTTCTTAGCATATACTTGTTAATAGAGCCCGAGCTCAGATGAATTTTGGGGTTATCCTGTTACAAGCTTGATTTGAACTCTAGTTGCACAAAATTCTACAAGTCATGTTTTTTGTTCTCTTCAACTTGCTGTAAAATTCTGTATAAGGATCTAATTATAACTATTACATTTAATCTTTTTTATATTTAACCTTTGTTTCCATTTGCTAAGATCGAATGCATTTTCTGTCCCTCCAAATATTGTTCTATTTTCAGACTTACCAAGCATGTTTTCTCTATGTCCTTATGTTCCTTTTCAATGATAAACATTCAACAGAAGTTGGCACAGGACAAGGCTTCCATGGTGACATTGATCGATTAGTTAGCACCTTTTGAGAAAAGCTGTTTATCCAGTTACAAATCCTCTTAAAGGCACCACTATCGAGTATTAATGTCTCCTGATAACCAGGCCATCATCAAGAGATATTGGCAAATGCCTTGTTGAACACAAATGCATGGGGCTAACTACATTCTCTTCCTCTAGTTACAAAGAAGACAGAAGAGAGTTTATCCATCCATTCTTGGTAAATATTACTTTTTCCCTAAAAATTCTCAGACCATTCTATCGGTTTTTCAGAAATATATATTCAGTGTCTGCTATGTTCTAGGCATAGCACTGGACACAGACATACAGGGCCTCAACAGGTTGCTACCTTAAAACAATGTGTTCCAGACTTTTCCTTAGACATATCACCAGTATCTTCCTTCTCTTTTGAGGTTTAGCATAGAGTCAAGCACGCAGTGGGTCCTCAATAAACATTTGTTGTCTTGAATTTAATAACTGTTGTAGCCAACATCTACGGAGTGCTTAAGCACACTGAATGGATTATATCTTTTGATATCTGCAGCGACTCCCACGGTCAGCCCCAACCCTTTACAGATGAGTAAAGTGAAGCAGAGAATGGTTAGGTAATCTACCCAAAGCCTGCGCACCCAGTGAGTAGTAGAGAAGTGGCACACACACAGTCAGCGATGCGATAACACAGGGGCTGAAAGAGCCAAAGCTGATAATCCAGCGACTCTGATGCAATTAGTGGAAAATGGGTCTCATTTTGTGACCTCAAAATTCATATGCCTCAGAAACTTTCAGTTTTCTGAAAGTTTGAGCAAGCTTATCTAAAGACTCCAGGGGAAACAAAAATTTTAGGCTAATTTTCATTTGAAAATAAGGCATTCCTATCAAAACAACCAAAGTGTAAAATTTTGATAGTTTATTACAATAATTTAAAACTCTCAGCACAATGATAGAACTTTTGTTCACACCATTGCCATTTTATGGAAAGCAAGATAATGTTAAATGCAGGAGATGCCTTAGGTGTTATCTGCTCGTTTAACGACTACATGGGTAATGGTGTCAGACAGATTTTAAGGACTTTTCCAACCTCAAGATTTTGTGATATAGGCTGAAGAAACAAACCAACAACTTTACTGAGTTTGGGTTTTTTCATCTACTTCATTTAAAGAAATTTTTCGATCTGAATGTGAAACACTTATTTATGTTTTGCAAGTGATGAAAAAGTATTGATAGAACTTTAACTATTTTAAAACATCATTTAATCATTCACACTTCCTGTAAGCATGTTTATTACTGATCTACTTTTCTATGCTATGCTTAATAATTTTGCAATTGTGTTGATGTTGCATAAACAAACAAAACAAGCTTGGCTTTATTCTACTAGTTAGTGCTAGACAGGCATGTTCACAGGTAAATTTATAAAAAAGTAAGTAACGAGTAGCTACCACATATGCATTTCCATCTATTTACAACATTGTCAGTACGGACCTACTCTATAAGCTAGGTGGTGAGGTACAGATCAAATATTTCATAATCTCACCTTTTGGAATGATCATCTTGTCATTCTTATCCAGGGACTTGCTTTCCTAAACCAGAGGAAGTGCCCTGGAGCCAATGTGTTCCTCTGTGTATCTAAAATTAAGTATCCAGTTGGTGGTTAAATTAAGATCTGACCTTGGACAACTGAAACACAAGCGGTTCCTGGCACGCGGTAAAGTATGACCCATGACTTCTCTAGACTCTCATCAAAAGAAACACAAGCCCAGCAGTATAATAAGATTATCCTGTCCTGATTGGCTCAAAAACAAATGATCTGCCAACTCAGTAGCATGGAGGGCTCCTGCTAAAGGAACAAAAACAAATCACTTATGTGGAATTAAAACAAAGTAATTTGTTCAGGAGACAAATCTATGAGTCTGTGAAGGGGCAGACTCTAATCTACTTTTTGACAAACTTTAACACATGCTATTTCTCATTCTTCATCTTTTAGACTCGGGTTAAGTATCATTAAATGCAAACTTCTCATTATACTAATTGAATGGCTTTCTTTTGATTTGCTTTTAATAACTAACAGTGTCATGCACAGTTGGAGGCAGGTCAATCAGTGATATCTGATCAAGTTATGGAGAATACAGTCTAAAAACTTTGAGTAGCAGGTGTAATATAAGGAAAAAGTTGGAACTGTGGTTGAGTTTATTTTTCCTAAAAAAGTTTACTATCTTACTGATTTTCCAATGAAAAGAATCTGCATTAAATTATTTATTTATTTCAATCTGCATTAAATTTAGTTTGACATGACTATCCTTGGATTAACCTGGGCTGCAGTCAGAACTCACAAGGCCATGTGGCCTCTGTGGCCTCCCCTCCACTGAAACAATGCTTCTTGAAGATTACAGTGACCTCCTGGATTCTAAAGTCGGCAGAGTCTTCTGATTTCTTGTTTTCTGGGTCCTCTGCTGGATATGCTGCAATTGATCACTCCCATTTCTCTGAGTCTCTACACCCTAGCCTTTGAGGAACACTATCATGCTCTTGCTTTGCTTTTCATCTCTGTTACCTCTTTTTTGTACTCTGTGTTAACAAATAAATTTGTGGATGGTAGTGAATTTGTTTCAAAATCTGAAAAACTGAGGGCAAGTATTGTGGTGCAGCTAGTTAAGCTGGCCCTTGGGATATCTGTACACCTTATCAGAGTGCCATTTCAAGTCCTGGTTACACTGCTCCTGATCTAATTTACAGTTAATGCACATGGCAAGCAGCCTATGGTGGCTTTGACTTGGCCCAGCCCTGGCTGTTGCAGTCAACCCCCCTAAATGTCTGCAATGGTTGGGTCTGGATCAGGCCAAAGCCTAGAATTGAGAACTCCATCGAGGTTTTCTACATGGGTGGTAGGATCCCCACACTTGGTCCATCTTCTGCTGCTTTCCCAAGTGCATTAGCAAGGACCTGGATTGGAAGTGGAGCTGCCAGGACTCAAACCAGCACTCATATGGGATGCCGGTATTGCAGGCAGTGGTTTAATCCACTGCATCCCAATCAGGTTACAATATTGGAAATTTATGAAAATGTGTACACAATACTTTAATATGTGTTTTAGTATATTTTAGTGACATTTCTGCTCCTAAGCCAATCAATATATGCCTGTTTTATATGTTAATATAATATCAATTAGGTATACCTATGCCATACAATACTTGAAATAACCTTTAAATGACAGAACAAGAAAAGAGTGATTGTGTGGTAAAATGAATGGTTACATGTCAATAGTAATAACCTACTATATAACCTATATAAACTATATATATAGGTTATACTATATATATATATAACCTACTATATAACTATATAGCATGTCAGTAGTAATAACCTACTATATAACCTACCAATAAGTCCTGCTTTATTTCTTACTGTCTCTTCTCTTTGATATTCAATTTGTTACCCTGTCATACAGGAGTGATGTTAATAATACTGCATTGACCCATTTTCGTGAGATTTATTCCTTAAGTAGTTCATCTTCTCTAAATACACAATAAAACACTGTGGAGTAACAACAAATATTTGGAAGATCGATTTGTTCATAACAATAACCATCACCTCCATATTTGCATGTTTGTGAAGTTGACTTTCCCTGGGGATTCTCTTAAAGTGGAAACAAAACAAAACAACCTCTCGATTTTTGAACGATGTGATTCTGGTTTGTCTGGTGAGGATAGTTTCACAGAGGGGGATGATTCAACGGTGAAGGACTGTTGAATACCACTGCCGGTCTGAGGAAGGCACACACAGCGATAGACATCCAAACACAGTCCCTTCTGTCTATATATAGCAAGAAGTGCACGTCCTGCTTCAGGGTGATAATTATAGCTCCTGTTGTGAAGAGTTCTAGGTTAAAATGATTGGAGCGCAATGTTAAAGGGACTGTCCTTGGACCAACCCATTTCTGTCTGGAGAGTAAGAGATTTGAGTGGCATTATATATGAGTTTCCAGGGATCAATATGGCATCTTGGCTTTTGTGTTTAAAGTGCCTGCTGCTACTATGCCTCATTTTGCCCATCGGTAGTCTGTGTTCCTGAAAATGAGTATGGAGCTTGCAGGCTTTTGAGTGTCAATTAAAAGTACAGCATGTGCTATGATTAGTCACACAGTCACATTAGTCATACAAAGCCAGTTATCATGTTCCTACTGATTCAGTCTCTTCTTTATAAAGTCCTATCAAAACTACAGTTTTATCTCTCCATATTTGCCTTCTGAGCAAAATGGTGTTGTTCAAACACCCTGGAGATTCTTACTCTAAGCTAACTTATTAGTTTGCTGTTTAGTAAGCAATACCCATAAACTCAAATATCTTACTTGGATCCATTTTTCCTTTGATATATTTCAGACTCCCTCCTTCTCCTCTCTTTTTTCCTTTATGGCATTTGTTCATTAGTTTTACTTTTGTGGTCTGTGATTACAAATGCACATTTGATTTCTGCTATGTATAAAGCAGACCAGAAATGTGAGAAAAGAAAATAAATCCTTTATTCTTAGCATCATTCCCAGTATTTTGATAATTGTTCATTCTTGCTGTGTTTCACACTTTTTTTTTGTTTTGTTTTCTGAAGAACAAACAACTCAAACTATGGATAACATGCACTGAATTCCTCCGGGAGCACTGATGTCATCGGTCCCTGGAAGAACCCTCGTGGTTGACCTCACTCAGGTCATTAGGTGCCATGCAGCAGCACAAAGACAAGTGATGAGAGGGTAGATTTTACTGAGGTAGTCACACTAAACCAATGATAAGAAGTAGAGATGTTCTGTATTAGGCTACATCTATCACTCCATCACCAGTGTCTAGTAAAGTGCTTGGCACAAAGGTACTCGTCAATATGTCAAATATTATGATGAACACTGATGACTGGATTATGTGGTGAGTATTTTCTAATTTAACTAAAATTTAATATAATTAATAATTAAATACAATTAATGTGAGTCAGAAGAATATCTTTTCTAGCCACAATAGTAAGAGACAAGAAAGAAACCTAGAAAATTCACAAATATATTGAGATTAAATCACAAACTGCTAAACAGCCAATAAGTAATAAAAGAAATCAAAAAGAGAAATCACAGCTGAAATAAATGAAATAGAGACTAGAAAAACATTGCAAAATACCAAAGAAATTAAGAATTGGTTTTTAGGGACATTTTGGATCAAGTTCTGCATCTTCTTCCAATTCAGCTTCCTGCTAATGTGTTCCTAGGAGGTAGCAAGTGATGACTCAAGTTGGGTCCCTGCCACCCATGTGGGAGACCTTGATGGAGTACCTGGATCCAGGTTTCAGTCTGGCCCAGACCCTGGGTCTTGTGGCCATTTAAAAAATGAATCAGCAAAAGAAAGATCTGTCTCTCTCTGTCTCTCTGTCTCTCTCTCTCTTTCTGTTTTTCAAATCAATAAAAATAAATCAAGAAACATTTGAAAAAATGAGCTGGTTTTTGGAGAAGATAAAATTTTCAAGCTTTATGTTAGCCTAAAGGAAAAAAAAAAGGACTCAAGTGAATAAAATAACATACAAAAATTAGTGTTTCTGTACAGTAGCCACAAGCTATGTGAAGCTGAAATTAAGGAAACAATCCCATTTACAATAGCTAAAAAATACTTTTTAGAAAATTTAGCTATAAATTATAAAATGTTGGTGACATAACCTGCAAAAGACAGAAGTAAGTGAAATTCTATCTTGTGCTCACAGACTGAAAGTATTAATGTTGTTAAAATGTCCATATCGGGGCCAGCATTGTGGTGCAGTGCATTAAGCTGCCACCTGTGATGCTGGAATCCCTTATATGTGCTGGTTCAAGTCCTGGATCTTCCACTTCCAATATAGTTCCCTGATAATTCACCTGAGAAAGCAGCAGAAGATGGCCCAAGTGCTTGGGCCTTTTGCACCCACGTGGGAGACATGGATAGAATTCCAGGCTACTGAGGGAGTAAACAAGGGGGTGGAAGATAAAAATCTCTTTCTCACTCTCTCTCTTTCTCTCTCTCTCTCTGCCTGTCTTTTCCTCCTTTCCTCCCTCTCTGTGTAACTCTGCCTTTTAAATAAATGAACAAATCTTTTTTAAAAGTCCATACTATCCAAAGCAATGTATAGATTCAATACTATTTTTATTAATATTCTGACATTGTGTGGAACTTGTGTGGAACCACAGAAGACATCAAATAATGAAATTATTCTTGAGAAAGAGAAAAGCAAATGGTATCATAGCCCCAATTTCAAATTATAAGCTGTAGCCATAGTAATCAAAACTGGGCAACACATGCATGACATGAAAAGACACACCCACATCCACAGAGTACAGAGCACAGGAATAAACAACGCAACAAAGGCACCAGGCGTACACCATGGGGACATGAGAGTGTCTTCAGTAAATAGTGTGGAGAAAACTAGGATATTCTCATGCAAAGCAACAACATTGGGTCTTACATTATACAGAAAAATCAACTTGAAAATTAAAGACTTAACACTTAAAACCTGAAATTGTGAACTCCTACCAGAACACACAGGGGAAAGGCTCTTTGACAATGGGTTGGCAAGAATTTGAGGGGTATGACCTCAAAAATGTAGGCAATAAAAGCAAATATAAGTAAGTGTGAGTATCAAACTGAAATGTTTCTGCATAGCAAAGAACATAATCAGCAAGACGAAAAGGCAACCCAAGAAAAGGGAAAAAAGATTTGCAATGCATCTATCCACAATACATGATGAACTCATAAATGCAATATCTAAAAAGCAAGTTATCTGATTTACAATGGATCTAGAGAGAGGGAGTTTGGTGCAGTGGTTACTTGCACTCTGTCAGAATGCCTGGATTTGAGTCCCAGTTTCTTTTCCAATTCTACCTTCCTGCAAAATTCACCCTAGAAGGCAGAAAGTGATAGCTCAGGTAGTTGGGACAGTGCCACCCTTATCAGAAACCCAGACTGAGTTCCCAGCTCCTGGCTTCTGCTTGGCCTAGAGTTAGATCCTGTTTCTGAGTATATACCCAAAGCTATTGTAATTAATATCTCAAAAACTATTTACCCTCTCATGTTCATTTCAGCCCTATCTGTAATGGCAAAAATACAGATCAGTCTAAGTGTTCATCAGTAGATGAATAGAAAATGAAAATGTGCTGGACATTTACAAGGGAATATTATTTAGCCTTTAAAAAGAAGAAAAACTAGTATTTTTGATAGCATGAAGGAACCTGGGAGAATCTATGTTAAGTGAAATAAGCTAATCACAGATAGAAAAATATTGTGCAATATCACTTATATTCAGAGTCTAAAAAGTTGAACTTACCAGTATAGAGAGTAGAATAATGGTTGCCAGAGGCAGGAAGGTGGGCAAAATATTGATTGAAGAGGACAGCCTTTCAGTTATAAGATAAATAAGCTCTAGAGGTCAAAGGTACAGCATAACTATAGTTAATAACAAGGTATTGCACACTTAAGGTGTGCCAGGAATAGATCTATGCTCTTAATGAAACACACACACACACACACACACTAGATGATGGATATGTCAGTCGGCTTAATTGCAGTAATCCTTTTGAGATATGTTTATCAAATAGCTATACTGTATACCTTTTATGTATGCAATTTTTATTTACCAATCACACCTCAATCAAGTTGGAAAAAATAAAATAATAAGACAATTGAAATTCCAGTCAGTGGCCAGCATTGTGGCATAGTGCGTAAAGCTGCCACCTACAGTGCCAGCATCCCTTATGGGCACTGGTGTGAGTCTTGCTTCTCTACTTCCAATTCAGCTCCTTACTACTATGCCTGGAAAATCAGAAGATGGCCCAAGTATTTTGGCTCTTGCATTCCTGTGGGAGACCCGGAAAAAGCCATTGGCTTCTGGATTCAGCCTGTTGCAGCCATTTGAAGAGTGAACAAGCAGATGGAAGACATCTCTCTCTGTCTCTCCCTCTCTATCTGTAACTCTGCCTTTCAAATAAATGAAATATGTCTTTAAAAAAAGAAAGAAAGAAATTCAGCTCAGATAATAGAGATGTTAATCCAGCTATATTACAAATGGGCCCCCAGGTATCATTTGGGGACTCTATCCCAGTGCTTTCTATATTGGGTTTAAGAGACTAGGTGGGAATTTTTACTCTTGCTTCCATAAAATTTTTTCTTTAATCATTTTACACATTTAAGCAGTTTTTTTTCAGAACTATTAACATGCAAAAGTGAATATCTAAAAAAAGGACTTGTTACACAACTCAAATGCAAGATTCTTTGAGTTATTTGCTTGGATAATTTTATCCCCCAACTAAAAAAGCTAGGGAAATGCTAGCACATTATTGCATACCTGTCTACTTCCTTACTGGTTCACATTATTTTGTTTATTACAACTTCATAGAATGATGTGAAATTTACTGACATTCTTCCTTCATAAGTTTTCTTTAAAGATAGTTTTACTTTACACAGTTTGCCTGGAAAATGACTTTTAGAATCACCTACAGTAGTCAAAATGAAATTGTGACTAGAAGTACACTGAAAATAGATTGCTGTGAGAAGAATTGACATGTCAAAAAATATTGAATCTTCTCACCCAAGAAAAAGTATGTCTGAACTTACTCAAAATTCTCTTTTGAACTGATATAAAGTTTTCTAGTTTTTTGAATTGAAATCTTGAATAGTCCCTGGGTCTTAATTCTCTCATGTTTGTGGTTTTTGTTTCTCTGTGACTAGAATTGTTTGTCCAGGGTATATTTAAAAAGGGTGATTGCCGGCATATGGAGAGATAACCCTCCTTGTAGCTGTATTTTCATTTTGCTGCTTTTCATAACACTTATTCTTAGATTTTAGATTTTTTCTTTTGCATTATATACACAGGGTCATAGTGCTGAGTGGTTGGAAATTTAAGAATTATTGACGAGCTGTTGTGTAGTAGGTAAAGTTGCTGCCTGTGGTGACGGCATCCCAAATGGGTACTTGAAGTTCAAGTCCTGGCTGCTCTGCTTCTGATCCAACTTTCTGCTAATGGCCTGGGAAAGCAGTGGAAGATGGCCCAAGTCCTTGGGTCCCTGCACCCATGTGAGAGTCCCACAAGAAGCTCCTGGTTTTAGATCACCCTAGCTCCTGCCGTTGCAGCCATTTGGGGAGTGAACCCATGGAAGATTCTCTCTCTCTCTCTCTCTCTCTCTCTCTCTCCATCTCTATCTCATGCTCTAGCTCTGCCTTTCTAATAAAATAAACCTGTAAAAAGATAGAAAAGTATATCATGTAACAGAAATTCAAGTAGAATTTAAAATGCTTTTTTATAATTTCCCAGAGAATCACCAAACACCAGATAAGCAACATGTTGCATTGGAGAGCAAACAAAACACTATATCAGAGGGAATGTTTTAGAATTTTTCTACACAACGTGGTCCTCAATCGTGGCTTCACCTTCAATCTCACTTCCACGCATTTTTGTATTTAGAATAAATTCATCAGAAAGGAAATTGCCTAGACACTTGGAAATGTAAGTCTCTTACTTCTCTGGGTGCTCAGTTGCAATACTGCCATTAAGCCTAGAATTATTTGAACTTCAATTTCCCTTCAACTGTACAATCTACAATGCTATCATTTTATTTTGATTGTCTGAATATCCCTTACCTTCAAAGCTAATACTTGTGCTTGCAATTCTTCCTTATTTGCCTTCTAGGTGGATTAGGTTTTCAAACAAGGCCAGTAGGTTAATTTTCTGAATAAGATTTACACATATTTAATTCAGTTCTAAGTTATCATTTCTGAGGAAACTTTGGATAATATTGCATTCACTTATTCACTGTGTGTGTTTTTTAGCTACCATGAGTGGGCCACAATGATAAAATGAAACAAGGGAATTGTTACTCTGAACTGATGGAAGGACCAAAGCAAGGCATGCTGCTTAGCTTTCAAGAGAAACCCAAAAGTGTGTCAGAGAGAAGATAAAGCCTTGAGCTAAGACATCAAGATTGAAAACGTCTTTTTTTTTTTTAATCAAAAAAGGGACAAGGAGGGTTTTTTGGCATAGCAGTTAAGATATTATATGGGATGCTTACATCCCATAGCATAATGTTGGGTTTCAAATTCCGGCTCTCATCCTGATTCCTGCTGCTTGCTAGTGCACACTCTGGAAGGCTGCAGATGATGGCTAAAGTACCTGGGTCCCTGCCATCCTTGTGGGAGACTCTGACTGAGGTCCTAACTCTCCCAGCCTCAAGCTGGCCTTGTTCAGCTATTGTGGGCATTTAGGTAGTGAATCAGCAGATGGGAGCTGTCTCTTTCTCTAATAAAAAATTAAAAGAGAGAGAGAGAGAGAGAGAGAGAAGAAAAGCAAAAGGGATAGCTATTCCAGGCAGACACCATGCATGTGGGTCTGAAGGGAAAGGGTTTGTGTGTGGGAAGTACAAACACTGACTATGGTTGGTCACAGAATGCATTGAGGACATGTAGAAGATAAGTTGGGCCTTAGGCAGTAGTTAAATATGTAGGACATCTTATTCTGAATAAGAAATTCAGGGCTTGGTTTTTTTTCCTAAGGCAGTGGGGAATAGAAAAGGCTTTCTCTTTGGGGTAACCTGGGGTAAATGATATTATTCATCAGAATCTCTAAAAACGATGTACACAGTCTGAATATCCTATTTTTAGAAGTTTTTAAGAATCTCATCTTCATCCTTGAATGAGTTTTTAAAATGTTTCTTTTGTTTATTTATTTATTTTATTTGAAAAGCAGAGAGAGTGAGCGAGCTAGCGAGAGAGCTCTCATTGCTGGTTCATTCCCCAAATTTCTGCAACAGCTGGAGGTGGGCCATCTGTACAGGCTTTCCATGTAGGTAGTAGGTACCCAAGTACATGAGCCATTGTATTTGCTTCACAGGGTACACATTAGCAGGAAGGTGGAATTGGGAGCTAAGCTAGAATCAAATGCAGGTGCTGCAATATGGGATGTGGGTTTCCCAAGCGACATCTGAACTGTTGGGTCAAATGCCTGCCCCTAGTCTGAAGATTTTGAAATGCACATTCCCTTTGGATATTCTAATATAGTTCCAGCTTTCAACGTTCACACATTCTTCCTTCCACAAGGACATGACCTTAAAACATGTGGAGCTAAGCCATTCCATCAAGTGTTCTAGGCCCCACAGGGCAAGAGGAAGCTACGGGGATGTTTTATGTAGGAAAATATCATAAGCAGAGCCAAAACTTTACCCTCCCTCTCTTTGTTTTGAAGATATTTTACCATTGAAATTTAGATATAGAATTTGTTGCAAGTTAATATGAGATGCTCTCTGCTCACAAATAAACAGAGTCACAGAAACATAATTTCCATCCCAGGGTACATGGCTGGGGAGTTAAAAGGCTCTGTACAGTCTATTTATTGCATCTAAAAAATTTATGTAGTTTTAAAAGATTTTCAGAAATCTTTTGAAAAGTTTCACTGAGGTCTCATGTTTTTCCCTAAAATTTTTTCTTCAAAGACTTATTTATGGGGCTGGCGTTATGGCGTAGCAAGTAAAGCCATCGCCTGCAGTGCCAGCATCCCATATGGGCGCCGGTTACAGTCCCGCTGTTCACTTCCAATCCAGCTCTCAGCTGTGGCCTCCAAAAGCAGTAGAAGATGGCCCAAGTCCTTGGGCCCCTGCACCCATGTAGGAGACCTGGAAGAAGCTCTTGGCTCCTGGCTTTGGATAGGTTCAGCTCCGACTATTGCAGCCAATTGGGGAGTGAGTCAGCGGATGGAAGATCTCTCTCTTTCTCTCTCTCTCTCTCTCTCTCTCTCTGCCTCTGCCTCTCCTTCTCTCTCTGTGTAACTCTTTCAAATAAATAAATAAATCTTTTTTTAAAAAAGTCTTATTTATTTGAAAGACAGAGAGAGAGAGAGGTCTTCCATCTGCTGGGTTATTCCCCAAATGGCCACAACAGCAGGACTGGACCAGATGAAAGTCAGGATTCAGGAGCTAGGCCCTCTTTCTGGGTTTCCCATGTGGGTTTCAGGAACCCAGGTACTTGGGCCATCAACTATTGTTTCTCAGGCACATTAGCAGGGAGCAAGATGGGAATTGGAGCACTAGTACTCAAACTGGCACTCAGATATGGGATGCCAGTGATGCAGGAAAGTGGACTAACACACAGCACCACAGTCTGGCCCCATCCTCACAACTTTTTGGATGGGGAGTGCCAAAAAGGAGAAAATCTTTGAACATACATGGCTTAAACGGCCACAACAAAATTTTCATTCTATAATGTAATTAAGTTATTTTTTATGTATTAAGTCCTCAAAATTTGATGTACATAAATTCAACCCAAAGATTTTTCAAAGGCTTTTTTGTTATGTCATAAAGCTCATAAGTTCTTTAGATTCTGAAAAGAGAGAGGATGGTGAAAATAACAACAACAAAAAATATCCTTAGGACTTAAGTTGGAAAGGAACCCCTTTGTGTGGGGTGAAGACTAGGGATCTCTGGACATTAACATTTGTATTAGTGGATGATGTGTCCTGCCTCCACTCCCACAATAACAGTGATGGAGGAAGACAAAGAGTAAAGTGATTCTGTTACTCGGTAAATTGATTATACAATGACATTCTCGTTTCAAATTTGAAGGGATGGAGAATGAATGGAGTTTCTCCACACACCTCCAGTGCCTTCCACTTTCTAGTGAGAGAGCTCAGAACTATGTTTGAAAACATTGTGCAAAAACATATGCTGTGTATGCAAAAACATGTTCTGTATGCAAAGAACTGAGGCAGACACCACCCTGAGGATTGTCCTGTTGGTAGGTAGATGTTTCTCGAGGGAGTTCCTTTGTATTGCATCAAGCTGAAGATGTGCACACAGGAAAGCCAGCACCCTCTGGTGGTAGGAGAGTGACCCAGTAACGACTCCCATTGGTTCACTTTCCAAGACTGAATTCTGAACTCTTTTCAAAGACTTGATGTGCATTGTGAATACTGATCTGTTTTCTTAGCAGCCTTAGGCATGCAGATGGCTTCTGAGTGAGCTTCCCCACTGTGTTTTGAAGTGATTTACTGCTTCATAATTATAATGATGGCTAGTATTTATTGAGGTTTTTGTTGTCACCAAATGTTATATTAGGCCCTTTGCCCTGTTGGTCAGGCTGTGCCCTGAAACTTGAAGATGAAGGGGTAAGGAAACTAAAATCCACCTTTATTTCCACTCACCCTGTGAATGTCTTGGTGAATGGTTGTATCTGCATAGAGTTGGTCAAAATTTTCCAAACTGCAAAAAAATGCTTTGTGATACAATCCTGGCCTTTTGGATGCATTAACTTATGTAATCCTCTCTGCATTCCTGAAAAATAGGTGTTAGATCATAGTCACCATTTTTCAATGGAGAAGTAGTGCTTAGGGGCTAAGTAAAACTGCTCATGGTCAAACAGCTAGTGAGGGGAAACAGCTAGGATTTTTTACCATTATGTTAAATGTTCTAGAAGTGTGACTGTGCATAGGTACAGGTGTTTGTATGGCCTTTTTCTATTCTCAGTCTGGAACCAGGAACGCTGCTGTCCAGAGTCTTAATACCTGAGCTGTCCTTGCTTGAGTGGTCCAAAGCAGAGCAGATAATTTTCAACTTTCAGACCTTACATGTCTACTACGATGGCTGCTTCACTAAGTGATTCAAGCAGCTCAACAAACAGTGAAGCCAAATGCTTGCCAAGTCCTTTGCATGCTCCTGGAAATGCACATTGTTCCCCCTGGATTCTTATTCACTTCACTCCCTGTTTCAAATGCCCTTCCTTGCTGTTCCCACGTTTCTCTCTGTAGAAGTTCTTCTGCTCCTTTGGGATCTAACTTAAATCTTCCTTCTCTATCTCCATGAACATTTTCTAATACTGCCAGAGCCCTTCCCTTTTCCTCCTTTATTTTCCTATTTAGTTAATTTGCTTTGTATAGTGTTTATTTATTTATTTATTTGAGTGGTGAGAGACAGAAACTGACAGAAAGCTCCCTCTGTCCCCCCCACTTGTTCACACTCCAAAAGCCTACAATGGCCAGGGCTGGACCAGGGGGCCAGGGATTCAACCAGGTTCATGGGTGGCAGGGACCCAATTACTTGGGCCATGAAAGCTGCCTTGTGAAGTCTACATTAACAGGAAGCTAGAATCAGGTGTGAGTTGGGAATCAAATGCAGATACTCCAATATGGTATCCAGGTGTCTTAACTGCTAGCCCAAACACTCACCCCATACATAGCAATTCTAACACTTGGGCATTGCACAACATGAGCTGTCATAAATGTGAATTAAATTAAAAGCCTGGGGACCTAAACTACAGCGAGAGACACTAGAAGCTTCATCACACAGTATGTTCTCACTTAAACTAAACATCTAAATTGGAATTTCACAATGCAAGGAAAGACAGGCTGAGAGTCATCAGCCAAATCCACAATGAATTCTATAGCATAATATATTTGTTTTTAATAAAGATCTAGTAAAAAATTTCATTAGTGTGATTCACCATAATTAACTCAACTCCCAGGAGCTGAAGGAAGAGTAGATTTGCAAATTCCATGGTACCAGGCAGGTTGCAAACCTGTTCAGAGTTAATTTTCAACATTCATTTTCACATACAATTATCTATTAAGCTCTAAGGCTAGAGTTAGCAGAGATTAGTAGAAGGAGGAGAAAAAAACCAAAACCTGTAAGAGTATTTTTGAGAAGATTTTTAGGGAGACTATTTTGCTTAGAACTAAATTGTAACAAAAAACAAATAACAATTTAGAAAACAAGCATTTTACTTGTGTACATTGAGATATAGAAGTTTAATAATTTTCTGTTTTAAATATAAGATCCTTATCCTTAAATTATAAATAAGATTTTCCCAATTAAGCTGAAATTTCAAGGGAAAACCTTCTTTAATAAGGAATCAATATACTCTAATATAATTTATAAAGTCAATATGACAAACATTTTTACAAACCAGTAACATTTACTGTTAATGTTATTACTTGATTCTTAGCATACAAAATATCTTGCACATAAATTATGTCATCACAGATTTATATTCATGAAGAAACAAAACTGGGTATTTCAGATTGATGAAATTTGAAAAATAAGGCTTTATAGAATACAAAGGTAGCAAAGATTCAGTATCATGAATTTCAACATTGGTAGAACAGACTGTACCATAACATTCTAACCAGGCATGCAAGACTCACTGTGAATAAAAGGATGAGGCACTGAATGAAATGACTGTGGTACACAGCAACCTCTGTTATGAGCTCAGATATAAGGGTGTATTCAAGGTAGGGCATTGTGGCACAGAAGGTTAACCCACTGCTTCACATGTGGGCATCACACATCAGAGCACTGTTTTGAGTCCTGGCTGCTTTGCTTCAGATCCAGCTTTCTGCCAATTTGCCTGGGATGCAGCGGATGATGGATCAAGTCCTTGAGTCTGCTACCTACATGGGAGACCCAAATGGAGTTGCTAGCTCCTGGCCTCAGCCTGGCCCAGCCCTGGTTGTTGCAGCCATTTAAAGGTGAACCGGAGGCTAGAAGTGCTCCCCACCCCCATCACTGTGTCTTTGAAATAAATAAATCTTTCAAAAAAAAAAAAGAGTAAATACAAAATCCAACAGAGATCTAGAATAAATATAAAGACTGGTAATAGTAATGGTAGAAAAACTAAAGCCTCAATTCAAATGACCCTAACAAAATGAATGAATAAATAAATGAGTACTAAAGGCATAAGGAAAATATTTATAAAAGTTCTACTTACTTATTGGAAAGGCAGAGTGATAGAGAATGAGAGAGATATTTTCATCCACTGGTTTACTCTCCAAATGATTGCAATAGCTGGGCCAGTGCCTGTCTGAAGCCAGGAGGCAGGAGCTCCATTCAGCTCTCCTACATAGATGACGATGGTGTTGACTAGGCAGGAAGCAAGTGAAGGATAGGGAGCTGAGAGACTATAAGCAGTCTCTGAGCCAGAGCCACACACCACTAAAACTCCACCCCTCTCTGTGTTGATCCGATATGGATGCAGGGTCAGCTCATCCACTTCTCTATCATGCACCTGACATGACTCCCTGATAACCATGTGTATGCTGCAGCTCTAGATGACATGTCAGAGACAACATGATACCTTCTTAGAAACCATTTGCACTGTTAATTAAAGAGTTCAACCAATTGAATTAAGTAGAACAAAAAAAATACTAAAAGGAATAAAATAGTAAGTTGCTCCTCGACAGTCAGGACAAGGGCTGATCAAGTCATTCTTTCTCATAGTGTCCATTTCACTTCTACAGATTTCCTTTTAGGTGCTCAGTTAGTTGTCACAGATCAGGGAGAACATATGATATTTGTCCCTTTGGGACTGATTTATTTCACTCAACATGATGTTTTCCAGATTCCCCCATTTTGTAACAAACAAAATTATTCTTAGGCATTTAAATTTAACTGAAAAGTGATCCCTACTTTTTAAAATTTTATTTATTTATTTATTTATTTTGACAGGCAGAGTTAGTGAGAGAAAGAGACAGAGAGAAAGGTCTTCCTTTTTCCCTTGGTTCACCCCTCAAGTGGCCGCTATAGTGTAGCTGGTAAAGACGCCGCCTGCAGAGCCAGTATGCCATATGGGCACCAGTTCAAATCTCAGGTGTTCCACTTCCAATCCAGCTCTCTGTCACATCTTGGGAAAGCAGTAGAAGGTGGTCCAAGTGCTTGAGCTCCTGCACCCGCGTGGGAGACCCGAAAGAAGCTCCTGGCTCCCGGTTTTGGATCGGCCCAACTCCAGCCTTTGCAGGCATTTAGGGAGTGAACCAGCAGAGGAAAGACCCCCCCCCCCCCCCGCCACTGCCTCTTTGTAACCTGCCTTTCAAATAAATAAATAAATCCTTTAAAAATAAAAAAATCTCAGTGAGACAAAAACTAAAAACAACTTAAGACTAGATAACAGACAAAACTCTGAGCTCTTTTGATGTGAGGGTTTGATAAAGCATTCCCAATAGCATTTGACTTCCACTAAGGACACAGCACGCACTGTGGTTGGTAGGTAGTCACCTACTGTGCAGTTTGGAGGCTTTCAAGTATTTTTGTCTAAAAGGAAATTCAAAACATTTTTTATTTTTTACTTATCACTTTAATGGGAACAAATACTGCAACTTCTATTCAATGTACCGGAACATAGACTTGGACAGTTAGGGGTCCTTGAACCACCCATAAGCAAATGATGGCCCAGTCTAACCATTGTGTACTTTACAGATAGAAATACGAATATTGACCATGATCCAGAGAAGTGAAGGATTCACCCAAGCTAGGAAGTTGCAAATTGCAGAGCTATAATCCTTCTGAGAGTTCCTTTCAGTTTTAATGATTATGAGGAGAAGCCCACACAAGAGATAAACTTGTTAGGAATATATAAATTGTAATAGGAATGGAAACTGGGTAGAGCTTGAGAAGCAAAGATATCTAAACCTATCCAACTCCTCAGATTTAGGGGAGGAGGAATTACCTCTCTCCCGTGCAGTGTGTCACTTCTAGAAGTAATATGGAAGGACTCTGTAGGGCCATTCTTCTCAGTCCCATTATTATCAAGTTGAATCAGTTTCAAGCATATGGGTACAGGGGAGCAAGGCACATCTGCTTTCCTTGCTCATACCTAGATTACCCCCAAAATAAAAAGGCTTTTTAGGGAGGTATCACATGACCTGGGCATTGTAGCAGCAGCAGTCCCCGTAGCCCTCTGTGGAAAGGACAGTCTGACAACGGTCAAGGTGGGTGACATGGTCTCAAAGAAAATGCTTTGACAGTAGTTGTGAGTTTTTAGCATGATTGACAAAGGTATAGTCAAACTCCATGAGAATACATATTTTCTTAGACAAAGAATAATCATAACAATCATGTGCTTCCAGTTTCTAACTAAGTTATCCACAGGAAGGTGTTTTGATTACACTCTAGCTCTCTTCTGCATCCTCTTTCTTTTGTAAATTACCAGGGAAGTCAATCATCTGATTTTGTTTATTTCACTTAATTTGTCATCTTATGTTGGATAAGATTACTTAAAAATACAGTATAATTTTTTTTAAAGATTTATTTTATTTATTTGAAAGACAGAGTTACAGAGAGAGAGAGACAGAGAGAGAGGACTTCCATTCGCTGCTTCTCTTCCCAGATGGCTGCAATGGCCGGAGCTGTGCCCATCCGAGGCCAGGAGCCAGGAGCTTCTTCCTGGTATCCCATGTGTGTGCAGGGGCCCAAGGGCTTGGGCCATCTTCTACTGCTTTTCCAGGCCACACCAGAGAGCTGGATCAGAAGTGGAGCAGTTGGACTCAAACTGGTGCCCATATGGGATACTGGCACTGCAGGCAGCAGCTTTACCTGCTACACCACAGGTCGTCCCCAATATCATAAACATATTTATACTGAGGCTGGTGTTGTGGTGCAGCAGATTAAAGCCCTGGCCTGAAGCACAGGAATCCCATATGGGCGCCGGTTCTAGTCCTGGCTGCTCCTTTTCCGATCCAGCTCTCTGCTTTGGCCTGGGAAAGCAGTAGAAGATGTCCCAAGTCCTTGGGCCTCTGCACCAGCGTGGGAGACCTTAAAGAAGCTCCTGGCTCCTGGCTTCTGATCGGTGCAGCTCTGGCCATTGCGGCCATCTGGGGAGTGAACCAGCGGATGGAAGACCTCTCTCTCTCTCTGCCTCTCCTTCTCTCTCTGTGTAACTGTGACTTTCAAATAAATAAATAAATCTAAGAAAAAAATTTTATGATATCTTCTCATACTTTTCAATTGTTTTTATACATAATTTTATCTATTTCTAAATCCCACTAAGGTATTCATTTTTAAAAATAATTATGGTTTGTTGTCATTTTCTTTATTAACATATCCTTACTATCACTTATGTTAATAATAGTTCTCATCTCCTTTAATATATTACCTTATACTTCATCACTTCTTTTTCAGGCTAAGTAATTTTTTAAGAAATTTATTTGTTTATTTGAAGGCCAGAATTACAGAGGGAGAGGGAGAGAGAGAGAGAGAGATATTGTATCCACTGGTTTACTCCCTAAATGGCCACAACAGAAAGGGCTGGGCCAGGTTGAAACCAGGAGCCAAGAACTTCATTAGAATCTCTCAAGTGGTTGGCAGGGGCCCAGACACTTGAGCAATTCCCCATTGCTTTTCTCAATCCATAGTAGGGAACTAGATGGGGAGTGGAGCAGCTGGGACACAAACTGGTGCCAATATGGGATGCCAGTGTTGCAGGCAGCAGCTTATCCTGCCATGCCACAATGCTAACTACATCTTTTCATTCTTAAATGAGAAAAAACAACATTTGGTTCACAGAAGTAGACCCAGACAGGCCCCCAGTTGCAGGGTGAGATGGTTAGAGATCCTTGTGATTCAGTACTCTCACAGAGTCCCTCTGTTTTTCAATGGAGACAGCTCTGTGTAACCTTAATATAAAATCTTATCCAAATCTGGTGGCAATGTTGGTCATCCCCATTTACACACTACTGATCACCTGAACCATATGGAGGGAAATGACCACTAAACACAGATAATGGCTTTTATCTTCATTTCAGCCCATTTTTATGAGGACCTCAAAAAACCTGAAAAACCTTGAATACCTGAAATATGTAATTATCTTGATGGAGAAACAAGCAAAAATCCAAATCATTTTGAACATACCTGATATGAATGGAGACACAGATGGATAATATCCAAACTACTGGAATTTGAATATTTGTCTATTTTAACAATTAACTTCAGCAGACTGTTTTTCCCCCAATGTTGAGAAAGTAAAGAATGCTCCCTGATTTGAAGTTATTTTCACCTCTGCTCTTCTATCATGAAAACCAAGGGTAAACTGGCAAAGGCAGTACAAGTGCCCTAAATGCACATTTTCCGTAATGAACCTCTCCTGCCCTGAGGATTGAAATGCCTTCTTGCATTTCAGTGTTTAGGCCTCAAGCCTTCTCCAGTTATTGGCTGTGGAGTGGATCTCCAGAGCCGTAGATTCCAAAGAAACATTTTCACCTCCGAACTTTGGTAAGGTTAGAGCCTCACATTACTGAGAAGCAGTTTAGGGAGTCCTAACTTTTCCAGTCTCCTAATTTTGGAGAAATAAGAGTTTTCTTACTGGAGAGACACAAGGCGAAAATGTGACACAAAGATTTTGGCCGTAACCCACCTGTCCTGCTAACTTTATTTATAGAAGAACTTCCCAACGTTCATCTCTTTCCTGAAGAGGATTGGAACATTTACCCCTCTTGTTAATACAGCTTACCTCTCCTACTTGAGAATGGAATGCATTTAAACTCCTCTCCCAGCTAAGAATATGCTGCACTGAATCTCATTGCTACTCACATTAAGACATTCCCCAATCCCCTTCAGATATCACAGGTGCCAAAGATGCTACCTTTTTGTAGTTAATTCTGCTGTCATTAGCCATAGAATACCACTATCAAGCCACCTCCATACATTTGTCTCTTTGTAAAAGGGTTGGCACAGAAAAGCTATACATAATCCTACCATATGGAATTGGTCAGTTATGCAGTACCTTAGCTAGGATCAGTTAGCTCTGTCTAGCCTTGGTGTTTCTAGAAAATACAGCACAGCAGAAGCCTGAATCCAAAGTTAACAAGAAATGAAAATACATGCATCTTTCATAATCATATAGTTCCATATTCTAGAATACATCTAACAATGATGAAAGTTCTTAGAATCTGGAGCAATAGGAAACAAAGACCGTGACCTCATAAACTGTAATTCATCTAAGTTCCAGTGACTACAATGTCATTGATTGGATTGAAAAATAAGGGCATTTCTATCCAGTCCTAATGTAGTTTCCTGAGAAGAGTGATCCAGTGTGTCCAGATGCATATGTCACTTCACAGAGGAGTCAATGGATACAGCAGGCTCAATGGATTAGCTCAAATTTAGGTTTCTTTATATTTATTTGTGCATATACATGCAAATGTATCTTTCAAATGTCATTCATACATGTATTTGTTAATATATGTATTCTCTATTCTAATTTTATAATTGTGGATGATTAAATATTGAAAACTGAAAACTGTGAAGGTGATTATGGTAAAGGCTTATTCTTGGGCAATCAGAACTGGAAAGATTGTATCCCCAAGGTTCATGTTTCTAGGAACAGCTATTCTAAAGAGAGGAGCATATGACAAAACTGATCTACTACTCAGTGCATTCTCTAGGTATGGTGACTGTGACAAAGCTTTACGAATGGGAAGACTTAACAGAAATGCCTTATCTCACAGTCCTGGAGGCTGGAAGTCTGAGACCAGTGTGCAGTCTGTGTGGGTTCCTTCTGAGAGTGGAGATTGACAATCTGTTCCCTGTCTCTCTGCTATCTTCTGGTGGTTTTCTGGCAATCTTTGCTGTTCCTTGGCTGATAGAAGCATCATCTCCATCTCTGCCTTCATCGTGCAGAGTGGTTTCTGTGTGTGTGTGTGTGTGTGCATGTCCAAATTTCCTCTTTTAATAAAGAACCAACAAAGATATCAGTCCTATTGGGTAAGATCCCACCTTAGTGATATCAGTTTAGTTATATTTGTGATGACTCTGTTTCCAAAAAAGCTCACCTTCTGAGTTAGCAGAAGTTTAGACATCAATGTGAGAATTTGGGGGGATATAGTATTAGGGTTTTCCAGGGAAACAGAATCAACGGGATATTGGTGGGGATAGGATATAGAATTAAGAGATAATGCTCATGTCCATGACCTTTTGGAAACCCCTGTGTGTGTGTGTATGTGTATGTGTATGTGTATGTGTATGTGTATGTGTATGTGTATGTGTGTGTAGAGGTAGAGAGAGAGAGAGAGAAAGAGAGAGAGAGAGAGAGAAAGAGAGAGAGATCATAAGAACTGGCTCACACAAGATGGAGGCTGAACAACCCCATGATGATCAGCCTTCGTTAGGCTGGAAAACCAGGAAATCTGGTAGTGCAATTCAGTTCAAGTCCAGTGGGAGCCAGTTAGGTCTTTTTTGGAGTCTGAAGGCCTGGAGACTTGGAGCACTGATGCCTGAGGGTCAAAGAGAATGTGTATCCCAGCTCAAAGAAGAATGAGTTCATCCTTGGACTTTCAACAAATTAGATGATATACAGCTACATTTGTGGCTGTAATCTTTGCTTCAGTCTATGGATTCCAACACTAATTTCTTTAGAAACATTCTCAGAGACCACAGATGGCACACATAAATAATGCTTTGCCAGTTATTAGATTATATTTTAGCCTGTGCAATTTGGAGATTTATGTGAGAGGACTTTAAAAAGTTTTTATATTTTATGAAATAAGAAGATCAGTTTATCTAGGTACAAAAAAATTTTGAAATCTCTGCATATGAGGAGTTTTCAAACATCTCAGACAAAATATATACTATGAAAAAACTACGCATGGATTTCAAAATTTTCTAAACCAAAATCAGCTTATCTTTTTAAAAGTTTATTCACTTGAAAGGCAGAATGAATGAGAGGGAGGGAGAGAGATCTTCCATCCACTGGATTACCCCCAAAATGTCCTCAACAGCCAATCCAGGGCCAGGCCAAAGCCAGGTGCCAGGAATTCCATCTAGATTTTCCATACAGGTACCAGGGATACAGGTACTTGAGCTTTTACTTGCCATCTCACAGGGTGCACATTAGCAGAAAGCTGAATGGGAAATGGAGGTGAGACTCTCTCCTAAGCACTTGGGCCTGGGATGCAGGCAACCCAAGCAGTGGCTTAATCCTCAATCCTCTATGTCACAACTCTTGCTCCAACTAATCTTTTCATTCCATTTCCCCACAAACCTTTGGCAGTCCCCTTGCACATATGTGAGCATGTGCAGGTGTGTGTGTATGTACATTATATATATTCTACTGGCTGAGGTGTCTGGGTCTAAGTGAGGGGTGGGGACTTTGTGGGCAGGTATAAAGACTTTGGTTTTTATACTTGAGTGAAAAAAAATCCAATGAGGATTTTGAGCAAAGTGCTGTGGAAAAGGTTTGTTATAGCTACTGGGTTGAGAATAATCATAGTGAAACAATAAGTTGATAGCAATTAAATGCATGGTGTTATGTTTTGGGTACTGAGCCAGCCATTTTGCCCATATTAAGTCTCCTAATGTATCCTGGAGAGGGAGGCAAGAAAGGTAGCAAGGAGATCTTTAGGGTATTCATTTTTAAAACTGATTTACAGAAATTCCTTACATATTCTAAGCACTATTTATCTTGGGTTATTATATGTGGTTGCAAATGCCTCTTCCCAGCCTATGGGTCGTTTTATTATTTAAGTTGCATCTTTGATTATTCAGAAGTTTAAAGTGTTAATGCAGTCACATTTATCAATCTTTCATTTTTTTTTAGACTCTTGCACTTGGTCTTCCTGCCCCCAACACTTGCCACATTCAGACATACTCTTTGCATTGCCAATGTTGTGACATCTATGTAAATATCAATCTCAATTCCAGTGCTCCCTGTTTAAAACCCTTAGAGAAGTGCCTATGGCTATATGACCCTCATCATTCAGTGATCTGTAGGTGGGCTCTGTGTAGTAAGGGCCATTTATTTGTATACACAGATGAAACTTGCACAACATTTTACCTCGCGGCTCATCTACAGAGGCCTAAGGTTAAAGACTGCATTCTGACCTGTCTCCAGAGGACCTGTCTGGGCTCCTTTTCTTGCATTTTTCCCACTCCCAGAGAATTATTACTCCTGTAATATTTACTTGCTTTCTCAAAAACATCTGCTGTTCATACCACAGGGTCAGAATCCATTTTTGATGGGGTTTTTGCCCAAATTATCTTTCTTTTGTTGCTTGTGCTTTTAGTATTATAGCTAAGAAGCCACTACCTAACCCAGGATTATCAAGATTTCCACTAGTTTTTCTTAGGGCTTTTATTCTAAGAGTTTTATTGTTTTCGCTCTGGCCATAGACCTGTGTTCCATTCTAAATTAAAATTTTTATGGTGGGTGATGTGGGATAGGGTGGTCCAGCTTCAATCTTTTGCACATGGCTATCCAGTGTTCCCAGCACCAGTTGCTGAAAAAATGTTTTTCCATTGACTTATTCCAGCTCCCTCTTGAAAATCAAAGTTAAGATTTATTTTTGGACTCTAAATGTTGTTCTATTGATCCGAATGTCAGTCTTTTGCTAATACCACACTATCTTGAGTAATACACTTTGGTAGTAATGTTTGAGATAAGGAAGTAAAAGTCTTCCAGCTTTGTTCTTTTTCAAATTTGTTTTTGGTCATTCTTGGTCATGTACATACTGAGCTATTAACCACCTACAAGCCAAGAGAAAAGGCCTCAACAACCGATTTACCTTATTGGTCTTTGACATCCCAGGATCTAGAACTATGAGAAATAAATTTCTGTAGTTTAAACACCACTTTCTTTGGTACTTTGTAATGGCAGCCTGAACTGGTCTTGGCTGATCCTATATTAATGAACCCTTCCTGAGTTTATTTAATAGTTTTTGTGTGCATTTCTTAATATTTATATATTCAAGGTTCTTCATTGTGAGTGGAGATAGTTTTACTTTTTTCCATTTATTCTAACTCTCCCCGTATCCCCTCAATTTTCAGAACTGCCTGATTGCCCTAGCAAAAACTTCCAATACAATGTTGAATAGAAATGGTTAGAGTTGACATCTTTGTCTTGTTACTGATCTTACGAGGAAGGAGTTCAGCATTTCCACCTTAAGTGTGATGTTAACTGTGAGATTTTCCTAAATTCTTCTTATTATGTTGAAGACTTTTCTGTTTCTAATTGGTTGGTTGCTTTTATCATGAAAGGGCATTGGTTTTGTCAAATGCTGCTTTGCATCTACTGAAATAATCATAAAGTTTTTGTCCTTTATTCTATTAAATGGTGCACTGTATTAATTCATTTTTGGATGTTAAACCAACCTTTATTCTTATAATAAATCCCACTTGGTCATGGTGCACAATCCTTTTTCATATATTGCTGAACTTAGTTCACTATACTTTTTTAAGGATTTTTGTGTCTATTCATATGGGATATTGTTCTGAAGTTCTCTTGTGATCTCTTTGGTTGGTATCAGAATAATACTTGCCATATAGAAGGAAATATTTCCTCCTTTTCTATATTTTGGAATAACTCCTGAAAGAGTATTCGTTGACTGTTTTTTGGTGGAATTTACCAGTGAACTATCTGGACCTGGGCTTTTCTTTGCACCCACGAATTATATACATAGTTTGTGTCTTTCTGGGAATTTATTTTAACTATAATATCTAATTTGTTAACACACAGTTGTTTGCAATATTTCTTCTTATTCCTGTTCATTTCTGTAAGGTCATGAATGATGGCTCTTCTTTTATTCTTGACATTAGTGAGTCTTGTTTCTTTCTAAAGGTATTAACCTTTTCCAAGAATCAATGTCTGATTTTACTGATTTTTCTCCATTAAAACATTTATTTATGCTCTAATCATTATTTCTTTTGTTCTGCTTTTCATTTAGTATTCTTTTTCTAATTTCATGTCTCTAATCTTGCCCTATCTTTCCCAACTCTTCCTCCTCGACTGTTACCAGTCATTTGTGTACCTGAAACATGAATTTGATATCACTCAGATATTTAAAATTTTCTAATTGTTCTCATTTCTTACAGAGTAAATTACAAAATCTGTAGGCTATTCATGACCTTAAGCAGTTTACCTTATCATATCTTTGCACTCACATCAAACCACCTGCAGTCACAGTGTACATTCTATCTGTCCCGTTGTTCCTGTGTTGTTTGAATTTGTTGTGCTTTTCTCCTACTGACTTAGAAAAATTCCTTGTTTAACTTGTCACCCACCATCTTCGGTTGTTATTGCCTTTTCCTCGCTACCACACACCTCTTTTATTTCACTTACTAAGCCGTTCATTGACTGACACAGGTCTTCTTCGTTCTGTGGATCCCAGGGTGTGAGATCCCGCTTGACCGGAAATGTGTAGATAGGGAGCGCTCCATCCCTGGTGTGGAATCGCGTCCGCTGGGAAAACGAGACAATGGAAGATGTACTGCAGCGAGGGAAGCAGCAGATAATGACCCGGCAGGGCCCCACACTGCATGCTGCTTCGGTTCCTAAGACTGAGGATACAGACAAGGGAGCACTTTGGTCGATGTGAGTTCAGCTCCGCTACTGCTCACCTTTTTTAAAAAAATGATTTAATATTTATTTGACATACACTAAGGGAGGCTGAAGAAGGCTAAGCAGAGTGCAGCGACTGCATCGGAGATATCTTTTGGTAGTCTGGAGCGTTTCCCTCAACTTTGGGGCAAGCCATCCGCCTTAGTAGGGACAGGGCCAAGACAGAACACAGGTTAACACACGACCTTCCCGCCAACTGTCCCCAAGCCGAGTGTGGACCCTTGTGTATTCATTGCGCGTGCGTCAATTTTCTTCTTTTGGGATTTGTGGCGCACAGCGTTTTGCTCTTTCGGAGATCTGGAGTAAGCGAAACCAAACTGTTTCCAAGGTGTCGGAGAGGCAGCTTCCGCGCTCGATTGAGCGGGTCTGAGCGAGGTTTCCATAAGGTTGCGTGTTCTCGGCCCCTCGATTGAGCAAGTCTGAGCCAGTTTCCCAGAAGGCTGCGCGTTCTCGGCTTCTCGGCTCAGCCATGGCTGGTTTGCTGAAGAAGGTGAGACAGATGGAGGTCACTTTGGGAATTGAGGGTGTCAGCCTGACAGCCCGTTGCCCCCGGGGTGCGGGCTGAGTGCTGAGGTTTGGGGGTTTGTCCGGGCGCTGTTCTCGGGGTGATCAGGCTGGGGGCTCGGCGCGGAGACGCGGAACTTCGCGAAGAGGCTTGCCCGGCGGGCAGCGGGCTTAGACCAGGTTTAGCCTGGGAGTCGAGGTTTTGCAGCTCCGTCGCGTGGTGGACGCGTGGAAACCACAGTCAACAGCATCATTCCTGTTTTGTTTTTGAACAGACCACTGGCCTTGTGGGACTGGCTGTATGTGAAAGTCCACACGAGGTAGGTACTTTTTTTTTTTTTTTTTTTTCTAATCCCCAAGTTCCCAAGGAAGATTGGAGCCCTGTGACCTTGTGTGTTGCAGCGTTTACCGGATACGGGCATTTCAAACCCCGAACTACAGCCCGCTCTTCAGGGCAAGAGCGTGATCCGATGCACCGCCCTTCCTCCAGACTCTTTGTTAAACTGTGTTTCTAGAGATTTTTTTTTCCCTTGGTATTCTTGTAGCTTCTCTCTTGCCAGCGCCCTTCCAAATCTGTATCTTTCTTTTCTTTTTTTGATTAAAGATTTATTTACTGGAAAGGCAGTTACAGAGATAGGTCTGCCATCCTCCTGGTGCGCTCCCCAAATGGCCCCAACTGCAGGAGCTGAAGCCAGGAGCTCCATCGAGGGGGCCCAAACACTTGGGTCATCCTTGCTTGTCTCCCAGGTGCGTTAGCAGGGAGCTGGACTGAACGTGGAGCAGCAGGTACTCAGACCTGAGCCCCTGTGGGGTGCTGGCCCCATTACTGTATTTCCTCCTTTTTCGTTTGTATCACTGTGTCTGCTTGGGTGGTGTAGATGGTGTACCTTTACCCTTGTACTGGGTCGTCTTTCTAATCAGCATTGAGGAAAGCGTCCATCAAAAAGGAAGCTCCTTTAAATCTTCTCCAATAACCACTCCATTTCTCTCTTTTTTATACTTATTCTCTCCAATTTTTTACTTCCCCTGGAATGCACTTTTAAGGTCACTGATAATTTTCTTTGTGTCAGTCTAGTGGTCAGCTGCTTACATTTCTCATCTTAATGGATCCAGTGGCAGCATTGACACATTTGGTGCTCTCTGTCTAGCACTTTGTTTGCTGGATGTCAAGATTATTTAGTTCCTGTTGTGAGCTTTTCTGGTTAGTCCTCATATCCTTATTTATTTATTTATTTATATTTACTGAGAGGCAGAGAGAGATGCACATGCATACACACGCATATCTTCCATCTGCTGGTTAATTCCCCAAATGCCTGGGAGCCGGAAACTTAGTCCATGTCTCACATGTGGGTGATGGGGATCCGAGTACTTGAGCCCTCACCTGCTGCTCAGGGTGCACATTAGCAGGAAGTCAGAATCCAGATGGAGCTGGGACTCTGTTAAGGGATGCAGGCAGTCCCAAGCAGCTGCATCCTAACCACTGCACCATATGTCCTCTCCTGTCACCATTTTGGAATTTTGTAGTTTTTCAAGATTTAGTTCTTGATTTGGGGAGTGAACAAGTAGATGGAAGATATCTCTGTGTGTGTCTCCCCTTCTCTCTATAACTAATTTTCAAATAAATAAATTTATTTAGTTTTGTTTTCTATTCCTGATAGGACTCAGTCTAATGGTTTTAAGTACTATCTATACAGTTGTCACTCTTAGATTTCCATATCAAATACTGACCTCTCAGTTTATGAAAGTCTTATATATTTAACTGATTAGTACACATCTACACTTGGATGTCAGACAGGCAACCCAAAGTTTGTCCAAAATGGGGTCTTTGATTTTTTCCTTAAAATCTGCTTTTCCCTCAAGTTCATTCAGCCAAGTGAATTGCAAGTCCATTCTTTTGACCCAAGTCAAAAACTTTGAAATTATTTTGGATTCTTTCCTTTATTTCACATTCTGTATGTAGACCTGCAGTAAATCTTGGAGATTCTACCCTCAACATATATCCAGATTTTTGACCGTGACTCACCACCTCTCTGGTATTATCATCTGCTCCACTACCATCATCAGTGCTGTGGGTTATCATCCAGTTTCTGCCTCTAACTCTTGTTAACTGCCTCAGTTGGTGTTTTTTCATCCAAGCACCAGACATTCTGCTAAAATCTAAGTCAGGTCATGCCACTTTCCTTAAACTCTTCTAGTGACTCCCTATCGCTCTAAATGAAAGCCTGGGTTCTTAAAGAGCCTCTACAGGTCACTGTTCGACAGACCATATTGCATGGATTTATCTTGTTTGTCTGTGTCTACTAAAATGTTGGTTTAATAAAGGCAGAGGTTTTTTCCGTTACTGTTTTATTTACTGCTGGAACTCTGACTTGCACATGGTATGTCATTGGTAAACAGTACCTGTTGAATGAATGTCTTGTACCCATTATGAGTTCATATTGACTTTATATTCGTTATTGACTAAGTTTGAACTCATGGTTTCTCCATCTTCCTTGAGGACTGGCACTCTGGTATCAGAATATTTTTATTCCTGGGGCTGGGAATTTGGATATCATAGTTAATATTTCTCTTGCCCTCATACCTTCATATCCATTCCAGTAGATGAACTCTGTTGATTTTTTTTAAAGATCTATTTATTTATTTGAAAGTCAGAGTTACACACAGAGAGAAGGAAAGGCAGAGAGAGAGAGAGAGAGAGAGAGAGGTCTTCCATCTGCTGGTTCACTCCTCAGTTGGCTGCACTGGTGGAGCTACACCTATCCGGAGCCAGGAGCTTCTTCTGGGTCTCCCACACAGATGCAAGGGCCCAAAGACTTGGACCATCTTCTGCTGCTTTCCCAGGCCATAGCAGAGAGCTGGATCGGAAGTGGAGCAGCTAGGACTTGAACCCGGCACCCATAAGGGGTGCTGGCAATTGCAGGTGGTGGCTTTACCCACTACCCCACAGTGCTGGCCCCTGTTGATTCTTTCCTGTAGTAACCCTTCAGTGTGACCCCTTTTCTGTTCCTTCTATTACAACCATAGGTTAGGTCATTGTCCTTGTTTAGAGACTTTGCAGCAACTTTGTTAGTGCCCTTTCTGCCTCATTTCTTCTGTGATCTTTTGAACTCACTGCTAGCTGAATTTTCCTGAAACACAAATCTAAATCATTGGATTTTTCTAAATCTTTTCATGGTGCAGAGAATAAAGCCCAAACACTTTAACTTGAACTGCAAAGTCGTTATGATCAGACCTTTTCTCCACCTTTATCTCCTGATCATTTCTGTATATGGCCTGTAAGCCAAGTGTTGTCTACTTAAAAATGCAATGTGAATTTTAAATGTTAGCCATGTTCAAATTTCATCTTGAATTTTCTAGAATTCACTTTTTTATTAAAAAGAAAAAGTTAATTTTATTTAACCTAATATTTGAAATATTATTTCAATATATAATTATATAAAATTAATGATATTTTATAGTTCTCCAGTTTTCAAAGTCTAGTAAACTTTTATACTTAACGTATATTGGTTCAGACTAGTTGCATTTTAAATGCTTGATACCCATATTTGGGTAGCACTTACTGTATTGGATAGCACAGTTCAAGAAAATAGAACTATATTCTGTTTCCTTAATTTTCTGTCTTAATGCAAATTGCTTTCTCCTACAGCTCCAGGTATATCTCAGGTGTTACCTTTCCTGTGGCCTCTAAGGAATAATAATGCTAACATTTAGTGATGCTTAAAGTGCCAGGTGCTATTGTAAGTTATACCACATCCTATGAAGCAGGTATTATTATCCCCATTTTACATTGAGGAATGAAAATAGACATGGAAGTCACTTGTCGAGTGTAGCTAAGCTGTGGAACCAGTGCTTTTCGGCAGTTGGGTGCTAGATAGTCTGCACTTAACCATTGCTAAATACTTTGTCTCTCTGCTGTACACATTTCCCGCCCCTGCCACACATGCATTTTACTTTGTATTGTGTTTATAACTTTCCTCTCCTGTGTCTTATAATGCCTTAGGCATTCTGGTAGTAGAATTTACATCCAGTGTATCCAGCAGTGCTTAGTACAGTGTTACACATGACAGTGCTGAGCAGAGTATGTTTTTACTGAACAAAAAAGTGAACGTTCTTTGGGAGAACACATAATTGAAATGCTCACACACAGAGTGAATATTTCTTGTTTACCTGGATTGTTCTGGTTTATACTATGTTTTGATATAATGATTAATATTATCTACTTTCACTGCCTGACATAACCTGGCTTGGATGATAAATTAGATGCCCACCCTATTCATAATGTTCTAAGAACATATTTTTTTCAGGAGAGATAAAAATAGAGATTTTTAAAAAAATATTTATTCATTTATTTGAAAGGCAGAGTTGCAGAGAGGCAGAGGGAGAGAGAGAGGGAGAGAGATGTCTTCCATCTGCTAGTTCACTCCCCAAATAGCTGCAGTGGCCGGAGCTGGGCCAGTCTGAGGCCAGGAGCTAGGAGCTTCTTCCAGGTCTCCCACACAGGTGCAGGGGTCCAAGGACTTGGGCCATCCTTTACTTCTTTCCCAGGCCATAGCAGAGCGCTGGATTGGAAGTGGAGCAGCTGGGCCACAAACTGGCACCCAGATGGGATGCTGGCACTACAGGCGGTGACTTCACCTGCTTTGCCACAGCACCAGCCCCAGAACAGAAGTCTCTTGCCCAGAACTTTATATTATCATCTTCTTTCCTAGAAGTTTAGAAAAAATGAGGCTTTGTCCTCTGCCCCTCATTTCTGATGACATGTGATAAGGTTTACATCACTACAGTTTGAACCTCCCTAATCTGAAAATCTAAAATCCAAAAAGCTAAAAAATCTGGAAGTTTTAAGTACTGACATGACTCCTAAGTGGAAAATTGCATACTTACTTGATTCTGTGATGGTTCACAGCGAAAATAGAGGGCCAACAAAAAAGGTATAAAATTAGCTTTAGGTTGTGTATATAAGGTATTTGTGAAACAAATGAGTTTTGTGTTTAAACTTGGGTCCTATCCCTCAAGATATTTCATTATATGTATTCAGGTATTTGAAAATCCAAAAACTTTAAAACGCTTTTGAATTTTGGGTAAGGGATGCTCAACCTGTAGAGTGTAAAATATTCTCTGTTATGCAGCATCATATTCAAATACTAAATAAAAAGTAAATATGCATACTGCTTTCTAAGAAAAACCTGTCTTAAAGATTCTCAAGGTTTGTGTGTGTATTTGTAATCTATGCACACATATGTGAAGGACTCAAAAAGAGGAAAATAGAATTAAAAGATAAGTTTATTTTGGAGTAAAAGTTTTAGAAATTCATTTATGGTTTTTTCATAAGCATTTTCTGTGAATTTTTTGAGAACTCAGTATGTGAATAAAACTTTTATTAGATCCTATGGATTTTATACAGTTACATTAAAACAAATTTCAAATTAATTTCAAGGAAAAATAATAAAACATTCTCAATTACATACTTACAGTTATTTTTAAAAATTATTACTTCTTGTGAGTTGGGATATGCCATACTTCTTACCATGTGATTAACTGATGGTGGTATCAATCCAGTCATAATCATAAGCAACAGCATTGAAGTACTGTGGCTGTATGCAGTTAGATATGATCATATTGATCTAATAATTACAAATACGAAATTCAAGTAAGAAACATTGAAAGAAACCTAAAAGAAAATTTGTAGTGCTGAGGACCTCATTTTGAGAAATACTGGTTTCTTTTTTTAGAGATTTATTTTATTTATTTGAAAGAGTTACAGAGAGAGGAAGAGACAAAGAGAGAGGTCTTCCATCCGCTGGTTCACCCCCCAGATGACCGCAACAGCTAGAGCTGCGCCGATCTGAAGGCAGGAGCCAGGAGCTTCTTCTGGATCTCCCACGCAGGTGCAGGGGCCCAAGGACTTAGGCCATCTTCTACTGCTTTCCCAGGCCACAGAAGAGAGCTGGATCAGAAGAGGAATAGCTGGGACTAGCACTGGTGCCCATATGGGATGCCGGCGCTCAGGCCAGGGCTTTAACCCGCTGTGCCACAGCGCTGGCCCAGAGAAATACTGGTTTCTAAGTGATTTGATTTCTAAGAAAGGTAAGGTACAATAAGTTGCTTTTCTTGGTACTCATTGTTGACTTAGGTTCAACTTTCGTTAAGCAGACAAAATGTAGAAAGGTTTCCACATTTATACTCACATCTTTCCTAAACCAGAAGGTGTGGATTTGGGGCATAGACATGAAGAAATTACAGCAAAGAAGAGTTAACTGGTTTTGTTTTGTTTTGGTCAGATTTTAAAATATTCCCCTAATTTGTGGTGGTTTTTTAACTTGTGGAAATTAATATGCTTTGTCTTTTCAGAGGCTGAGAATATTGTACACGAAGATTCTTGATGTTGTTCAACAGATGCCTAAAAGTGCAGCATATAGAAAATATACAGAACAGATTACAAATGAGAAGCTGAGTATGGTGAAAGTGGTCAGTATATCCGTTTTGTTTTTCTGGATTTATGATATTCAGTAGAATATTTAACAAGAACAAAAAATTTCAGTTGCTTCAAATACTTCTGTTTCTTTTATTCTTCCTCTTATACTTGCTTTCCATATTATCTCCCCTTCGTTTAACAAACTACTGTTTGTTGGGTGTTTTCTATATGTAAGACACTATTATACGATGGGTCAAGTCTCTGCCCTGAGTTACTTTGTTAACCTTGTTTCTGTTTTTTTCTTTCTTCCCTATCTAGTTTTTTTTAATTTCTTTTTTAAAATTAATTTATTTTTAAAAAATATTTTTATTTATTTGACAGAGTTACAGACAGTGAGAGGGAGAGACAGAGAAAAAGGTCTTTCATCCACTGGTTCACTCCCCAAATGGTGGCTACAGCCAGAGCTGGGCTGATCCGAAGCTAGGAGCCAGGAGCTTCCTCCAGGTCTCCCATGCAAATGCAGGGGCCAAGGACTTGGGCCATCTTCTACTGCTTTCCCAGGCCATCAGCAGAGAGCTGGATTGGAAGAGTAGCAGCTGGGACTAGAACTGGTGCCCATATGGAATGCCGGTGCTGCAGGTGGAGGATTAACCTCCTGTGCCACAGTGCCGGCCCCCTCTATCTAGTTTAAAAAATTAATTTATTTTCATATTATGTGATATATAGACAGAAAGGCAGAGAAAACCCTCATATTCTTTTGTTCACTCCCCAAATATCCACAACAGCTGGTGTTAGGCCAGGCTGAAGCCAGGACTCAGGAACTCATTCTTGGTCTCCCACGTTAGTGGCAGGGTCCAAGTTCCTGAGCTGTTATCTGGCTGCCTCCCAGGAAGTGCATTATTAGCAGGAACTGGAATGGAGAGTGAAGCCTACTCAAACCCAGACACTTCAGAGATACGGGTTGTGGAAATGTCAGGTGGTGGCTTAAATTTTTCTTAATAGTAAATTATATTGGGCATTGTTATGCTGAAACTGAATGTATCCACCCAAAATTCATAGATCGATGCCTTAATCTCTCTCATATAGCCTTATTTGGAGGTGGGGCTGTTAGGGCAGTGATTAAGGTTAAATGATATAAGGAAGAGGCCCTGCTTCTATAGGATTATTGACACCAGAGAGCTGATACCGGTCTCCTTGAGCAACATAACAAGAAAAGACCAGTGAGCCCTGTGAGAAAGCAACAGATGGCAGCCCAATTGGAGGTGCCTTCACCAGACACAACCTCTGCTGTCACCTTGATCTTGTACTTCAGTCGTGAGTATTGTAAGAAAACAAAATTGTGTTGTTCAAGCCACCCAGCTATGATACTGTGTTGTATGGCAGCCCAAGTGAACTAATGCAAGCTTTTTACGGTTAGTTCTGCTTTTGATCCAGCTTCCTGCTGATGCATCCTGAAAAGCAGCAGATGGTGGCTCAAGTACTGGAGTCCCTGCCATCCACAAGGAGACCCGGATTGAGTTCTGGGCCCTAGGGTTTGGCCTGGCTCAGCCTTGGCCGTTGTGGGCATTTGGGGAATGAACCAGTGGCTGGAAGATGTGTTTCTGTCTAAGCCTATCAGATACCACTCAGCCTTTCAAATAAATAAGAATAAATAAGTAAACAGCATCTAAATCAAAGGCCTTACATAGGTACATAGTAAATGACTGCTGATTTTTTCATATCTCACTATATTTCACTATTAAATTTTAATACTAACCCTTATTTTGTGGACTTTATATAACTGCCCAAAATAGTGTTCATAAACTCTGAAAGTAGTTTTCATACATGCATTAAGTGGCCTAATATGTATTTCTTAAGAGAGTCTAAATATAGTTCAAAGAGAATTATTCTGCTTAGATATAACAAATAATACAACTTGATTTGGAACTTTTATTCTTAACTTGGCAGTTGTGGAAGTAATTTTCAGGTTAAAGACTAAAGAAGAATTTAATATTTCTTTGGTTTTCATGTTTTTCTTCAAGGAAAATGAACTTACATATTTTTTTCTCATCATTGAAATGTAAGGAATTTCCCTTTGTTCGCAAGGTGAATCTCTTCAATTCTGCTTTTAATTCTTTCTCGCTTTCCTTCTCAATAACCTTGTTTACTTTTAATCATTTATTCTGTATGCTCTTTCTGTCTTGTGTGCCTATCATTATCATTCACATAGTCTCAAAATGTATTTGGCTTGTTCTTAAAAGAAAGATCTCTATGTGTTCTTTTACTTACTGCCCTATTTCTGTTTTCTCATGGCTATTATCAACCAAAGAATAGTTTACTGTCATTTTTTTTTTATTAGTACTAAGGTCAGTTTCTCCGCTATTTCAGTTTCTTTCAAACGAATTGATCTGTTGATAGTGCTGTCATCCTTTATGTCTCACCGTGCTAGTTATAGAGTGATTTTTTTTTTCAATGTATAAATTTTAGGGTACTTTTTTGCTGAAGATCTTACTATGTTTTCCTGTTCAGTTTCTTGAAGACTGAGGTTAAGGATTTATGCTGACTTGGTGGTGTAAAACTCCCTTTTAGCTACATGATTATGGTGTACATCCATTTTTGAGAACTATGAGCTTAGAGGATAAGTCTTTAGCATGGTATAGAAGGGCTTCTGAGGTCCTGCTCTTGGTTGTCTTCTCATCTTGTCCTGTTATTTCCTGTTTTGTGCACTATCTTTCAGCAGTATCATATTGATGGCTGTTCTGTGGATTCTAGGCATTCTTAGTTTTGAATTCATTTGTATTTTCTTTTTGCTCTTCCTAGAATGCCTTTATTACTTTGTTTGGCAATTCACTATGCTTTGAGGATGCCTTGCCAAGATTTGGGTGCTGAAAGTTAATGGCCAATGTGATAGTATTAAGAGGCAGGGCTTTTTAGAAGTGATTAGGTCGTGAGGATTCCTCCTTTTGAATAGGAGTGAGGGTCTCTTATAAGAGACTTCATGCAATGTTTGGTGCTTGCTTACCCTTCTGCCTTCCACCATGTAAGACTGCAGTGTTCCTGGCACCTTCATCATGGACATCCCAAGTTCCAGAACTGTAAGGAAAAAAAATTTGTAAATTACCCAGTCCCAGGTATTTTGTTTTATTAGCAAAAATGGACCAAGCGGGGCTGGCGATGTGGTGCAGTAGGTTAATCCTCTGCCTGCAGTGCCAGCATCCCATATGGGTGCCGGTTCTAGTCCCGGCTGCTCCTCTTCCAATCCAGCTCTCTGCTCTGGCCTGGGAAAGCAGTAGAAGATGGCCCAAGCACTTGGGCCCCTGCACCTGCATGGGAGACCTGGAAGACGCTCCTGGCTCCTGGCTTTGGATCGGTTCAGCTCTGGCTGTTGGCAGTCATTTGGGTAGTGAAACAGCAGATGGAAGATCTTTCTCTCTGTCTCTCCCTTTCACTCTCTGTAAATCTACCTCACAAATAAATAAAAATAATAATAATAAAAAAATGGACCAAGAAGCAATTCTTAGTCCTAGAGAGTCATCACTTCCTCTGTGAAGCCTTTTCTTTCCTCCCTAAGTAGAGTTTAAGGACTTAACTCACTTTTCAACTGTACCATGTATGTTGGTGTCTCCTCTGCTAGTTATAAGCTATTTATGAATGCTATTTGATTCATCTATATATACTAAGAATCTAGCATAATACTTGGCACATAAGGTCCCTAAGAAATGTTTGTTTATCCAGAGGGCTAAATATAAATAGATTTTAATAAGCCCAAGTACTTTAGAACAGTTGTCTCCAATCCTGTTTTTTGTAAAATCACAGATTTTAAATCCTGTATAGAGTTACAAGAATATTGTTATGATTATGAAGTACTTTTATTAAAGCATACAATGAAAATAAAAATAAATATTGCTTCAGGTTATTACTAGGGAAGATAGCAATAGCATATTGGTGGAAAATTGGTTTGTATCCTATCCAGTATATTCAAATACTTATTTGGAGTGGCTTGCAAAGTTGACCATATTTTATGTTATAACGTTTTTATCTGTAATGTTGGTATAATTATAATAATAGCTACCTAGAACACTTATTGTTAGCTGCCAAACACTGAATAAGGTAATATATATAAAAAGTGTATCCTTGTCCCAGGCACATAGTAAACATTCAGTCATTGGTACTTTGTTTATTTATTGGTATTTTATTTACCATTGGTAAATAAAAATAGTATTGACTGAGTATGACAAATTTTGTTTTTCCTGACTTGAAAATATTGTTGAACGTTCCTTGCCTTTCCTGAATCTCTTATAATGGTGATCAGCACCTTATTTTGCTTTTGATTTTTGGCTTCATAGATGAGTTAATTTTGGGTTAAATAGTCTTTTTCAAACTTGCTTGTCCATTTTTTCTTATTTGTCCCTTCTGAACTATTTTTGCAAAGTTTTCTTTAACAGCTGCAAACAATTTTTTTTTCAATGAGAGGCAGAAAGGAAGGGAGGGAGGGAGAGACAGACACCAGAGAGCTTCTCATCTGCTGCTGGTTCACTCCCGAAAGTCCCACAGTGGCCAAGACTGAGCTGGACTGAAGCCAGGAGCCAGGAACTCAGTCTACGTCTCTGTGGATGGCAGGGACACAGCTTCTTAAGCCATCACCACTGCCTCTCAGGGTCTATATTAGCAAGGAACTGGAATTGGGAATTAGGAACCAGAGCCTGTGAGTCCACATCATCTGATGTGGTACACTGGTGTGTTACCAATGTCTGAACTTGTAGGCTAAAGCCTGCCTCTTAACTGTCTTTTATTTATTTAACTAAGAAGCACTGGCTATGTCATATGTTTTTGATGATAGTAGCTTGTGTCTAGATCCCTTGGAGATTATGTGTTAGTGATGGGAGGCCAAAAAAAGAAAAAGAAAAAAATAAGATGGTTAAGTGGAAAGCAAACCAAGTGAGTATGGGGTTATGAATAATAGGTATTGGTTTCCTGTGGCTATTATAGCAAATTACTATGAACTTCATGTCTTTTTAAAGACATTAGAAATTTGTTGTCTTAAATTTCTAGAGGCCAGGAATTCTGAAGTTAGTATTAGGGACTCAAATCAAGATATCAGCAGGCTGATGCTTCTGGAGGCTCTAGGAGAGAATCCAATCCTTTTTCCAGTTCCCAGTGGCTTTTGGAATTCCTTGACTTGAGGCTACATCACTCCAATTTCTTCCTGCATGGCCACATAATATTTTCCTGTGTGCAATTTCCTTCAGCCTCTCTTAAAAGGACACTTAAATTGTATTTAAAGCTGACACCAGTAAACCAGGAAAATCTCAAGATAATTAATTGCACCTATAAAGTCTTTGTCATGTAAGGTAACATTCCCAAGTTCCAGAGATTAAATTGGAGGTGTGTTGTGTGGGACATTATTCAACCAACCACAATATAAATTATGAGTAGTCTTCACCAAGAAGGTGATATTTGAGCAAAGATTTGGGAGGAGTAGGAAGGTAGAAGCCATGCAGCAGTATCTTGGACCATCTAGCAGATGCTCTGAGGCATGAACTTGTCAATTCCTGTTTTTAAAAATCTTCAAATATTTTTTTCTCTTTTTGAATTCTATTTGTAAGTCTAGAAGCCATCCTGATAATGAAAAAGCCTTATTCGCTTTTGTGGGTATATGTGTAGGACATGGTTTCTGGCTCATAGTTCCCAGTCTACTAGAAAATTAATAAATGTCATTGTTTAGCAGTATGCTTATGTCCCATACTGGATTTCAGGGTTTGCAGCTCAGCTGTGACTCCTTGTGCCAGCTTCTTGCTAGTGCAGATACATGGGAGATAGTAGTAATGACTCAAGTAGTTGATTTCCTGCCATCCACATAGGAGACGGGGATCAAGTTTCTGGCTCCCACCCAGCAGGCATTTGGAGAGTGAGCTAGTAGGTGGGAGCACTCTTTTTGTCTCTCTCTGTTGTGAATATTCTAGTTACTGTATTGGCATTTCCTTCTAAAAACATTTTATTAAAAATATTGTACATAGGGGTCCAGTGTTAAGTCATAGCAGGTAAAGCTGCCACCTGTGGTGCTGGCATCCCATATGGGCACTGGTTCCAGTCCCAGCTGCTCCACTTCAGCTCTCTGCTGTGGCCTGGGAAAGCAGTGGAAGATGGCCCACGTCCTTGGGTCCCTGCACCTGCATAGTCGTTGGGTGCCTGCACCCGTGTGAGAGACCTGGAAGAAACTCCTGGCTCCTAGCTTCAGATGAGTCCAGCTCTGGCCATTGCAGCCATCTAGGGAGTAAACCAGTGAATGGAAGACCTCTTTCTCTTTCTTTCTTTCTTTCTGCTTCTGCCTCTCTGTAACTCTTTCAAATAAATAACTAAATCTTTTTTTTTTTTTTTTTGACAGGCAGAGTTAGACAGTGAGAGAGACAGAGAGAAAGGTCTTCCTTCCATTGGTTCACCCCCCAAATGGCCTCCATGGCCGGCGCACTGCACTGATCCGAAGCCAGGAGCCAGGTGCTTCTCCTGGTCTCCCATGCGGGTGCAGGGCCCAAGCACTTGGGCCATCCTCCACTACCTTCCCGGGCCACAGCAGAGAGCTGGACTGGAAGAGGAGCAACCGGGACAGAATCCGGCACCCCAACCAGGACTAGAACCCGGGATACTGGTGCCATAGGTGGAAGATTAGCCTAGTGAGCCATGGCACTGGCCTAAATAACTAAGTCTTTAAAAAAATATTATACATAAAAATGGGCAGAAATCCTAAGTATAAAACTTAATCAGTTTTTATAAAGTGACCACACTCAAATTAATGAGCTATTTCTAGAATACCCAAAGCCTTGTTTTGAATTTCATATAAATGGAATCATCAGTAGGTCCTCTTTTGTGTATCATTTCTTTTTGTTTGAGAGAATCATCTATATTGTGTATAGTTGTAGTTTGTTCATTCTTATTGCTATATTCTGTGATATAATACCATATTGATTCATTTTGTTAAACATGGTCATTAGGGTTATTGCTAGTTTGGGGCTATAATTTGTACTGCTGTGAACATTCTGGGTCATAGGATAGCATTTATTTTTTAATGTTAGTACTCTCAGGAAATATAGGAAATACTTAGAGAAACAAAATGATATTTTAAAATTTATTTTTAAAAGACTGCATTGGGTCTTACCTAAGACTGCATCATGTCTTACTCCTTGATAAACATGTCAATAAATATTTAACACATTAGTATTAAGACAGGAAAACAATAAAATTACAGAGATATGCAGTGGATTTCCATCAAGTTGGTGAAAACTTAGTAAGGACATTGCTCAAATGCCTGCAACAACTAGGGATGGTCAGGCCAAAATCAGGCCAAAACCAGGAGCCCTGGATGCAATCCATGTCTTCTACATGGGTGGCAGGGATCCAAGTACCTGAACCATTATCTTTTTTTTTTTTTTTTTTCTTGTAGCCAGACCAAATTTATTCAGAGAAAATAAATCTGCAGAGGTGGGTGACCAACTGCTGGCGTGCACAGACCGGACACATGGCAGAAGGCTCCCAACCCCAGGGGCTGGACCTTTTTGTATCTTTGCATGGGGGTGGGGGACAGTAGGCAGAGGTGAGCTTCCCCATATTCATCTTCCAAGTGTAGCCATTACCTTTATCTCCCTGGGTGTGTATTAACAGTAAGCTTGAATGGAGAGAGGAGCCAAGATTTGAAACAAAGCACTCTTGATATTGGATGCAGGCATCCCAAGCAATGGCTTGATGACTGTGTCAAATGCCTGCCCATTTATTTTCTTTTATAATTTATAGGTTTTTAAAATATAGGATACGGAAACATTCAGGTGTGCTCTTTTGTTTAAATTTTTTCTTTCTTTGTCCCCTTCCAAAATTGTAGGAATCGGATGTTAAAAAATTAGAAGACCAGCTTCAGGGTGGCCAAATAGAAGAGGTGATTCTTCAGGTAAAGAAAAGGTTGAATATAGATGTTTAGTTTCAAATGTTGATTTTAAATAGAGAGACAAAACTGACAACTTGAACAGGAAATTAAATTTGTTTTTATGTTGACTCATGAAATGTAAAATGAGTTGAACATAGAAAATGTGATGTTTTTAATGTGTATGTCAATTAAATATTTATCATTGATTCTAGCCTCTATTTCTGAAGGTTCATTGGAAGTTTGAAATTTGATTTTCTTTGAGTGTAGTCAGCACATTCCTGTTAGCCTTAACTTAGTTAAATTAAGTCTGACTGTTATTTTAGTAATGTTCTCTTTTTAGATGCATTTGCTTATTTTAAGAGCTTGGTATGTTTTTTATATGTAAAAATACAGATGTTTGAATTTAAAATTAAAATGTGTTTTTATTTTTGGTTATTAAGCACTTGGTTAAGTTAAAAAACTATTTTTAATTGCAGAATGTATTTGATTTTACATTGTTACTCAAATATTAACCTTGACAAGAATAGATATTTGATAGTAAAATTTAAGCATCCTTTTCAAGAGCCACTAGGATTAGAAAATTCAATATTATTATATTTAGAATATTTAAGTCATTTTTCTTTCTCTTTTGCTATAGTCATACTTATGCAAGAAATAAGAAAAAATCCTGCAGTTTAATTTTGTTTTACCTGAATCTGAATTTTTCCTTTTTCATTGATTATGGATAAGGTACAAAAATGAATAGGCTAGAAAAAATACTGATTTGAATATTCAAGGTTGGTTTTTAAAATCATCTGCATTTTTGTTGAAAAACACAATTTTTTTTTTTTTATATACTACAGCCAGAGTAAACATAACTTCTTAATGAGTTAAAGTAATCATGATAGGTTTCACCTCACCCCTGTTAGAATGGCCTTCATACAGAAATCAACAAACAATAAATGCTGGCAAGGATGTGGGGGAAAAGGTACCTTTATCCACTCTTGGTGGGAATGTAAATTGGTAAAGCCACTATGCCAGACAGTATGGAGATAGTTCAGAAATCTGAATATAGACCTACCAAATGACCCAGCAATCCCACTCCTGGGAATTTACCCAAGGGAAATGAAAGCAGGATATGAAAGAGTTTTCAGTACCCCCCCACATTTATTGCAGCTCCATTCATAATAGCTAAGATATGGAATCATCCCAAATGCCCGTCAACTGAAGACTGAGTAAAGAAATTATGGGATATGTACACTATGGAATACTACACAGTGGTAAAAAAAAATGAAATCTGGTTGTTTACAACAAAATGGATGAGTCTGGAAAATATCATACTTAGTGAAATAAGCCAGTCCCAAAGGGACAAAGACCATATGTTGTCCCTCACCTTTGATAACTAATAGAGCACCTAAAAGGTAATCTATGCAAGTGAAATTGACATTTCGAACAGCCCTTGTCCTGACTGTTCAGAAATAGTTTTTTTGTTTTTTATATACTGTTTGCTGAACTCTTTACTTAACCTAGAGTTAAACATGTGTATAAAGTCAACTGAAAATAGATCTTAGTAAAAAATAAGAGTGGGAATAAGAGATGGAGGAGGAAGAGGGGTGAGAGTATGGGTGGGAGGGCAGACATGGTGGGAAGAATCACCATGTTCCTAGAGTTGTAATTATGAAATGTATGGTTTGTAACTGTAAAGCTGTATAGTTCTGAATACATTCCTATGGACTTACTTCTAAGGGTACAGTTTAAAAACTTGTCATGAGACCCCAAATCCCCCTCGGCTGGGTGGTAAAAATACCATCTTGATCATATGGATAGGATTGAGTATATGGTAATAATAGTAGATAGAATTAAAAGGGAGTGAATTCTCCAACATGGGATGCGATCCACACAGCAGACTCATAGAATGACAATTTAAATTGCACTCTGACCTTAGAATCAGCCCTTAAGGCATTCTGGTCTAACTGAAAAGCCCACGAGAGCATTTTAGGAATGGAGAGCCCCAAGACACTGTGGTAAAAAATGTCCTGTATAACGGACCTCTGTGGGTGAGACCCCAAGGAAAGAAGTGGTCATCAAAGAAGGAAGTACTTTGCTCTGTTGGGAGGAGAGAACTTCACTTTGCTTATGGCCTTGTCTAAATACTGATGGAGTTTGTGGATTTAAAAGGCTTCCATAGCCTAGGCAGCTCATGTCAAGTGCCTTGGGTGATCACTGACGTCATACAAAAGAGTATTGTTAAATTAACAACAAGAGTCACTATGCACTAACTTCCCATGCAGGACCTCTGTCTTCAAAGTGTTGTATTAAAATGTATAAAGAGGTATCATTGTTGGGTGCTTCTTTAAAGTTAATTAAGTTTCTAAAGAGAAAATAAAGAAGTGAAAATTAACTTCAGGATGCAATGACTTTGAATAGCCCTTGTCTTGACTGTTGAGGAACAGTGGTTTTTTTTCCCTGCAAATTGTTGAACTCTTTACTTAGTATAGAGCTGGTCTTCTGTGTATAAAGTTAATTGAAAATGGAAAAAAATGATAATTTTTTTTCTGTTTCTTAAAATTGGGTGGGATATAATATTAGACTAGATTTATACTAACCCAAAGTACATGCTAAAATTAGCTTCCTTGAATAAGTCTTTTTCATCAGAATGATTTTTTATTCCCTGTTTTGTATAATTTAAGTGTGTAGGAAGATAACTCCTTTTTGTTCAGTGAAACATGGTTGATAGCTTAGAAAATAATTGAATCAAATGCTTAGCAATATTTTTTGGTAGAAATTGTACTTTAAATATTTTTTACAGAAAATTAAAAATCTTTTGCTATTATGAATAATAGTTTGATTAATATGGTTGTATAAACATCTTTTTCCATTTTTCTGTTATTAGGATCAGAATCTTAATTACTAGTCATATATCTCACATATAAGTTAAGTTTTGGTCAATATTACCAGATTATTTTATAAAAAGCTTAATTTCTAGTGCCACAGCAGTATTTCAGAAATATCTATTATAGCAAGTATGTTGGTAAGAGTGTTGTTTTAATTTAATGAGGAGAAATCATTTCTCATTTCTTCTTTTTTTAATTGTGCATTTTCTCCTCAATTTGTAGTAAAGTTATGCTTTTAAAATATGTTCTTATATTTTGTGTTTGATAAATAATCTCATTAATACTTTGTCATATTTCAACAAACTTTTTGAAGTACCTTTATGCTTCTGGTCCTCGGAGAACTTGTGAAACACAATTGGTATTAAAATTAATAAACTTTTGAACACTAATTAAAACAGATATCAAATATGTAAAATCAAAAGATAGATTTTCTTATGATTATGTAGCTGTGAGAACTAAGGTAATTTAATTAAGTATTGTTAATTTGATAGTAGAATGAATCATGAGATAATATTATGAAAGTAGTAGCTCTGATAGTTAAATTTTGTTACTAGCTGAGAACATCTGTTGGAAAGTAAAATCAAATGATCTTTTTACACATTTTTACTAACAGGCTGAAAATGAACTAAGTCTGGCAAGAAAAATGATGCAGTGGAAACCATGGGAGCCATTAGTGGAAGAACCTCCTGCCAACCAGTGGAAATGGCCAATATAATCATCTAAAATTATGTGATCTTGATAGGTTGATGGGAAACTGATGTAATTAAATGTTCTATTATATTTAAAAATGTTTCCATGTTATTGACATCTTAGTCAAGAAAACTGAAAAGGGGCATAATTAGGAGACTAAATTAGTTATTGTGGTAAGAGTCTTGTGAATCAGTTTTTGACTTGTAAAGTATTTGCTCAGATTATTTCAAAGATGGTATTTATTTGAAAAGAGCGGTTGTGGGGAGATTTGAAAGTTAATTAGAAAAATTCCCATTAAGTCTTCAATTTCAATAGAGAGGCCATAATCAAAGGCTATATCTTTAGTAGAGTCTTCAATACATCATTTAGTTTTTTAATTATTCAGAAAAATTTGGGAGGAAAGGTACTTAGTTGTTATTGTCTAAACAATTTTTTTTAAAGATTTATTTATTTATTTGAAAGAGCTACAGAGAGGGAGAGAAAGAGAAGGAGGTTTTCCATCTTCTGGTTCACTTCCTGAGAAGGCTGCAATGGCCAGGGCTGTGACAGGCAGGAGCCAGGAGCCAGGAGCTTCTTCCAGGTCTCCTACTTGGGTGTCTGGGGCCCAAACACTTGGGCTGTCTCCCACTGCTTTCCCAGGCCATTAGCAGGGAGCTAGTTGAGAAGTGGAGCAGCTGGAAAGTGAACTGGTGCCCATATAGGATGTTCGCATCACTGGCAGCACCTTTACCTGCTACACCACAACACCAGCCCCTAAACAAATTTACAGGTCAGTGTTAGAAGTGAAGTAGTAAGGGTGATTATATTTAGTTTTCAGAAAACAGCAAAAAGAGTTGGTTATAAAATTTTATATTGTGGTTAACTTCTTTGGCTGTGATCTGATGTTTATAAAGTAAAATATAGATATATAATTATTATATTGATTGCCACATTCATTAATAGTGTATTAGTTTATATTTGAATTATTCCATTTACAATTTCATATTTTTAAAATTTTATTATTGTTGTTACTCTGTCATTTGAGTAGATATTATCTACCTTTAAATTAGGATTTATTATACTATTGAAGAAACTTATTTGGTACTTGAAATTTTTTTATTGTACAGAGGTACTTAGAAAAGCTTTTCCCTTTTTTTGTTTAAAGAAGTTACCTTTCTGGCCCTTAGCCTTTAATTTTATTGGTCAGTACAACCACATCAGAATAGAGGTAGAATTTCCTTTTTAAAATGTCTGTTAAATGAATTTCTCCAGATTGTCTGGCATACAAACAGGCTTATATTCAAAATACCTTAGTCATATGCTAGAATTTCAAAGTGGAATCACTAAATAGTTTTTACTAAATTTCTAATGTAAGTGCAGCTGTATCTCTAAAACAGAAGACAAATGCTATTTGAGGAAAAAGAAGTCGGTAAGCTTAAACAAAATTACTTTTCATGTGTCCTCACCTTTTTCCTTCTCCCCCACCAGTTCTAAATATCTTGTTAATCTAACTTGGTATTTCTTTCCTTCGTAGACAGTGGTTTTGTTTTTCTATGTGTGTGCATGTTTGTGTGTTTTGCGACAAACCAGTCCTTCAGAATAAGAAAAATTGCATTTTTCCTTTTTTTTTTTTTTTTGGTACATTTCTCCCCTCATAGAACTATAAAATGAATGTTAATAAAAGTATTAAATAAAGTGTAGGTGAGTGACTTCCTCGCAGATTATAAGGCAGCTCCTTCTGCAAGGAAAGTGGGAAAAAGCCTTCCTGGCAGTCAGAAACCCAGGGATTCTTCCTGTAATTCTGCTCCTAGCATGAACTCAGTAAGTTCAGGCAAGTTGTTGACTCTGAGATGGCCTATCTTTGCAAAAGAAGTAGAATTTCTTTCTTTCTTTTTTAATTTGTAATTTTATTTTTAAATTTAAATTGAAAGTTAGAGAAGGAAAGAGACAACTTCCTATTGCTGACTCACTCCCCAGATGCCGACAACAGCTACGGCTGGGCCAAGCTTGAAGCAGGAGCCCAAAATCGCTCTGGGTCTCACTCTTGGTAACAGGGACTCAACTACTTGAGCTAGCACCTGCTGCCTCTGCAGGTTTGCATTAGTAGAAAACTGGATTGGAAGCACAGTCAGGACTCAAACATAGGCACTCCAGTCTGGAATGCCAGTGTTGCAAGCTGCAGCTTAACATATTGCATCACAAAAAATCAGAAGGGGAAAAAGAAGGAAACAAAAGAAACAGGAAGTAAAGGAGATGGAAGGGAAGCAAAAAGGAAACAGAAAAGAAAGGAAACAGGAAACAGAACAAAAATAAGGGAAATGGGGCCAACTTAGTGGGTTAAGCTGGTGGTGCCAGTTCATGGCTGCTCCACTTCGATTCAGCTCCCAGCTAATGTACCTGGGACAGCAGCAGAAGATGGCACAAATGCTTGGCAAATAAGAAAATGATAAAGTTGATGTTCTCTTTCTCACACTTGGATTTCAGAATTTTACAATTTTTGGCATTTTTTTCCTTTGAGATAAAAGGGCCTTATGTCTAGCATTACCATATCATCCAGCCTGGAATGATTTAAAGAGTGAAAAGAAGTATTAATAATGTGATTTTATAGGGATAACATGTTCAGTTTTCAGAGTTGCCATGCTTCCTCCATCAGGATGAGCTGGAGAAGTAGTTTATCAGCTGAACAGAATCAATGTGTTGCCAACAGTAGCAGCCATGACCTGTCCCAGGTCTCAGGATTCATTGTGTCCCTTCACCTTCATTCTGTGCTCACTTTGCTTTTTCCCTCAGAGGGATGGAAGAAAGCCTATCTTTTGTTTATTTCCTTTTCTAATCAAGATAAGCTGATTAACATAAATGTTTCACTTTCTGAAGGGGAAATCAGTGGAGCAAATTGCCACTTAAAGGCTAATGCTAGCTTTTTCTTTTTTCTCGAAGCCTCCATAGTTTATATAAAGGAGCAGATAATTAGCATCTTATGAAATGTGTTCTGGAGTTTAGGGTTAGGAACCAAGTTGCTGAACACGAGGTATTGTATATTCGCTGCAGGTTACTTCTCCATTAAAACTCACTCTACAATTGATTGTAGCTTATGCTACAATATTTAGTAATGCTAGGTTTTTTTTTTTTTTTTTCAGTAAAAAACTAAAACGATTGGAGTTTAGAGGAGGATGAGGTTTTGTTTTAGACAAGATACACAGGAAATCAAAGTGGAAATGTGATAAGGGACATGGATTACTGAAAGGGACCAGAGAAGCTTATTTGAAGGTCTTTATTTAGAGACAATAATCTAAAACGTTAGGTAGTGAGGAAAATAGTGACCTTGTCATAGGCTTCCCCAAAATTCCAGTGTGTTAACTGATCTCTTTTTTCTTTATACTACATGTCTAAGGAGGATTGGAAGAGTGTACTCCTGAGAGTGACACAAGGGTTTCAACTATCTCAACCCATGATTCTGTGAGCGTAATGACAGGAAAAGAGAAAAATGGAAGATCACATACAGAAAGAAACTTAAAACCAGTGTACATTTTGTCAGTGTGCCATAGAACTTGTAAATAGAACTCACTGCACTGCTGTTTAATAAAATTCAAAAAGAAATCTTCAGCAGTTAACTTTTTCTGATATACTTTAATGTAATTTGTGATAGATTCAGCTTTTGCATATGACAACATGAAAAGCGCTATAGAGATTGTTTTTTGGGATTATTGTGCGGGCCAGCCGCACCAGTCGAACAGAACCTGAAGTGGGGCATGGGAATGAAAAGAGGGACAAGGGCGCAGAGAATGGAGCCAAGACAACAAGGCTGATCAAGGCTCGTTTATTCCAGCGTCTCAGCGATATTTATACATAACCAGCTGTAGCTCAAGGCAACACAGAAGGTAACAACATACACAAGCAACTTATCGGGCTTTCTACAACACAGTCATAACATAGTTAATTTTAACAGAGTGTTCTTGTTTGATCGTTCTCCTTCAACATGGGAGTACATGACTTTTTTACTCCAGGAATTCCACAAGCCAAGACTGACCTTGACTTGTCTATGACTTGTTTATGGGCTGCCTACAGATTATTTGTGATCTTCACATAATGTGAATTCTTTTTATAGGTGAACCTTTTTGCTTTTCCAAAGATAAACTTTACCTTTTATTACAGAATGTTACATTTTGCTGTTTTTTTTATAACTGGATGGTTAATTCTCTTTTTTTCCATGTAAAATTGGTCCATAATTCTTTATCTAAATTACAATTTCAGCAAATCTCTGAAAATGGAAAGAATTTTTCCCCATAATTCTTTTGGAAACAAAACCTTACCTAAATTTTATAAGGCCCTTGTGGTCTTTATCCCACTTGAATGTGAATGTGAATATATTTTGCAATGAAAGTATTAATGTGTTTGATTCTGGGTTGCTTCACTGAATTCATTATATAATGTAAAGTATACACCTATATTGCCATTCAAAAACCTGAAAAATCCTGAATATAAAACACATCTGTCCCCAGAATTTTAGAATAGGTATTGTGGGCCTCTCTTACTGTGTGGCCACTGCCTGCATTGCTGGCATCCTGTATGGGTGCCGCTTCAAGTCCCGGCTGTTCCTCTTCCGATCCACCTCTCTGCTGTGGCCCAAGAAAGCAGTAGAAGATGGCCCAAGTGCTTGGGCTCCTGCACCCACTTTGGGAGACCTGGAAGAAGCTCCTTTGCTCCTGGCTTCAGATTGGCCCAGCTCTGGCTGTTGCAGCCATTTGGGGAGTGAACCAGCGAATAGAAGACTTCTCTCTCTGCCTGTAACTCTCTAACTCTGTCTTTCAAATCAATAAAAAATGTTTTTTTAAAAAGTTACTGTGATCCAAATTCAATCCATATAGATAATTTTGTAAGCATAATTTTCAGGTCCTTTGTTCTTTTTAGTATATGTGCTGCTGAAGTGAGCACAGACAGGTCCTTAATTCTTTAAAATTTACATCGAGGTACAGTCTTACCTGGATTGACATCGGAAATACTTTGAAATGCTTGATTTCAGAAAGCCACTAGATGGCATCTTCGTAAAAATAAAAACACATTAAAAGAAATAGTATTGTAAAATAAGAAGAAAAACACACTAAAGAAATGTATAAACAAATGCTGACATGATTCATGAGAGATAAAGATAAATTATTTGGGGCTATAAATCCTGGGGTAATGTGTAGATTTATTTTGAAAAGTCCAATGAAAAATGATACTGTAAAGTTTTCCATTTTTGTAATTGAATTGAGCTTGCATTTACATTTGTTTTATGTAACCAAATAACTGTATCTGTGTGTATCGTTTTGATGTGCTCATAACATTTCCAAGCTATGTAGACTACTGGAAGAACCTCAGTACTAAGGTACTTAAAAGATTTAGTTGTAGCGGGCCACTGCTGTGGTGTAACTGGGTAAGCCACCACCTTTGACTCCTGCACCCCGTATGAGGCATCAGCTCACTTTTGTTCTAGCTCCCTGCTAATGTGCCTGGGAAAGCAGCAGAAGATGATGGTCCAAGTGCTTGGGCCCCTGCACCCACTTGGGAGACCTGGAAGAAGCTCCTGGCTCCGGATTGGCCCTGCCCTGGGCCATTGTGGCCATTTAGGGAGTGAACCAACAGATGGAAGGCTATCACATGCTCTTGCGCTAACGCTCACTTTCTCACTGAAATAAATATATAAATCTAAAACAAAAAAGTTGGAGACACTATTCTCTTCTGCCACTAAATTGTTGGAGTCTTAAGTCCGAGGCTGGGGGCCAGTACAGACACTCCCCTACAAGGCAAACGGGAAGGGTAAAGTTGACGGGTGATGAACACACCACAAGCACCTGTGAGTTCTGTCGAAGCAGGAGCCGCTGTATTGAGGAAGTGTACAGGCTTATAAAGCTTGCAAAGGACATGTGCAGTAGGGGAGCCAATCAGCGAAAAGGTCACGCAGGCACAGGTGGATCACACACAGGGGCACCTTAATCGAGGTATAGGGATCATGCACTGTCCACGTGTCTGGAACTAAATCGGACCTATCCCTGCAGGTGATCTGATCTCGCACGGTACGTTGACTCCAGCATCCCATGTGAGGCATCAGCTCACTTGTGTTCTAGCTCCCTGCTAATGTGCCTGGGAAAGCAGCAGCAGATGATGGTCCAAGTACTTGGGCCCCTGCACCCACTTGGGAGACCTGGAAGAAGCTCCTGGCTCCGGATTGGCCCTGCCCTAACCGCAGTGGCCACAGACATGCCCCCCCAATCATCTGCCAGGCGCCATGTTGTAGGCAATGCCCAACACTAAATAGTACTTAGTTTCTAAGAATGCAGATTTTTTAACATTACCATGGTACCTTGATCAAAGATTTATTATAAAGTCATCACCACAACAAACCCTAAGTGAGAAATGAGTATGTAATGGATATCAAGGCACATGAAAACAGGTAATTAAACTTCTCTACCACCTGTTTGTTGTTCTGTCTCCTGCCTCTATTCTTACGCCTTGGGTTTTCACATTGTAACATGAAGTACAGTGAATGAGAGGAAACTCAGGAAAGCAAGTGTTGAAAATCAGTGGAATTTTCATTAGTAAAATTCAAGAAAGGATTTTGAAGACTAATGATTTGGAAGAACTTGTCTGTACGCCCCTGATCACACCTGGTGTACCCTGAAAAACTAATACTTGTTATCTTTATGTGGTTTCATCCCTTTGCTTTCCATGAAATTGTGGAAATGATTAAAATGTGCTTGCTTTTATTTCAATTTATTTCAATCCACTTTTAATCAAGAGTATAATACATATTTTATATTGTGCTTGTAGGAAAAACCTATTTTAAAATAGGATCAGGACTGAAAAAGTGACATTTGGCAGTTTTGGGAGATGAAATTGGAATTTTAACAAAGCAATGAACTAATGAAATAGGGAACAAAAATTTTAATTGTATTAATATTGGATTCTTTTTAAATACCAGAGGCATAGATTATGTCTTAAAAATTTAGGCTCGAGTCAGGCTGCTTGGGTTTAATCCTAGCTCCTTTACTAAATCTCTATGTCTCTTAGTTTCCTTGTTAGTAAAATGAGGCTAATAGAACCTCTAATAAAACTAGTGATTAAATTAGAAGTTACTGTAAGGTTCTTAGTGACAATAAATGTTAGCTGCTGTTATGAGGTAGCCTCAGGAAGTTTGTTACTCCATTCGTAGAGGAATTTACTTGATCTCTCCCCCAATAATATTTTGGGCTTCTTATAAATTACAGAATTTAGTGATTAAAAGCCTTTTAATGATTAACAAGAACTTTGTCTCTCCTGACTTAACGGGGAGTCATTTAAGATCTTTTTCTCTTTCGTTACCCTCAACCTGAAAGTTGCAGTTTTAACAAAGTAGGTTGGCAATTTCTTGCCTCTTCACGTGATACTTAACTTTTTTCAGATTTTTATTTTTATCTGTAACGTTGAAGTTGTTGTCCAGAGTTCTGTTGGGAGAATCGTGCCCTCTCTCAAGGGTAAAAGGGGTCTTGGAGTCCTCCTCATCTTCGGGGTGTAGGCAGCCGGCTCTTCCTCCCCGCCCGCCCGGCTGGGAAGCGCGGGAAGCGCCTCGGCTCGCGCGGGGCGGGCCCGGCGGGAGCCGGCGGCGTCGGGACTGTTGCTAGGATACGGCCGCTAACAGAATCCTGCGAGTGCCAACGCTGCTTCCACCAGCCCGAGGAGCCGCTCGGAGCGGAGTAGCTGCGTTTTTCAGTCAGGTAGGATGACAGGTTCTGGCTCCCCTCTCCCAAACGGACGCTTAGGCCCGGCCTTGGGCCAGCAGCTCTCCGGCCCTGGAGACTCAGGTCAGTGTGCCGGGGCTGGTCCCCGGCGGGCGGCCTGGCCGGTCTTGACCGTCCTACGGTTACTTTAGAAACCGCTCAGAGCGTCCTGTCTTGTTCCTTTTCTAGCTCCGTCTGTCCTGTGCGGGATGGGGAGCGGCAGCACGGAGGCAGGGCCCTTCGCCTCACCGCGCGCTCTCGTCACGGTGGCCGCGCCCCATTAGCCCAGACCCGGGTCGGCCGCGCCTTCGCTGTCGACTCCTCGCGTTCACACGGTGCGAGGCCGGCGCTCGCGTGTTCTGTACACCGGCGGTTCTTGCCCCTTGACACACTTAAAAAGCCAAGAAGCCGTATGGTGGAAGGTTGAAATGGATCCCTGCCTTCCTGCTTAGACTAACATCCCAGGTTTCTCAAGGTTTCCACGGTCAGAAGTGATGCCAGGCATTATAGGTGAAAAGAGGGACTCTTGGATGCAAATATAATGAAGTTTTTAGAAATTTTAAATATAACATTAAAACTTTTTTAAAAAATTATTTATTTCAAAGAGTTACACAGAGGAGAGGTAGAGGCAGACAGAGGTCTTCCATCCGCTGGTTCACTCTCCAGTTGGCCGCAATGGCCGGAGCTTCGTCGATCAGCAGCCAGGAGCTTCTTCCTGGTCTTCCACATGGGTGCAGGGGCCCACGGACTTAGTCCGTCATCCAGTGCTTTTCCAGGCCATAGCAGAGAGCTGGATGGGAAGTGGAGCAGCCGGGACTTGAACTGGCGTCCATATGGCATGCTGGCACTGCAGGTGACGGCTTTACCGGCTGCGCTACAGCGTCGTTTCCAACATTAAAACTTTTGATAAAACTTTCAAACAATGAAAAGGATGAAGAGTGAAACTGCCCAGTACCCATCCCCCTCTGCAACCCAGTTCACCTTCCAGAGGTGCTCTGTGCATTCGCAACATATGATTGTACGTGCAGTATTGCACAGACGGTTCTGTACTTTGCTTTCACGCTTAACTCTGTGCGTGTTGGAGCTGTTTTCTCCAACATGGATGGATGGATGAATGTAAGTATGTATGTTCCAGTGAGACGTGGTTTTTAAACAAAGTTTTGGGAACTGGCATAAGCAAACGATCAACATTTCATTAGTATTCTAACACTTCTGTATAGTAAAAGAAACAGCATGAAATGCAGATGGGAAATATAATTGGGACACACAATAAAGAGGTATTTAATTGTTAAAATTCGTAAAACAATATAACCACGTAAGGAACCTAGAGACTGTTCTACTGCCTTTTTGCAAAGCGATTTGATAGGATTTAGCAAAATTAAGATCTGCTTGCTCTTTGACTTATCCATTCTAATTCTGGAAACTTACAGTTTATCTGCCTATGAATACAGAGACGTTTGTGCAAGGTGTTTGCTGTAGAACTATTTTTTATAGTGAGATGATGGAGACAAATGGCCATCAATAGGACAATAACAGAATATAATATGGCTTAGCCCTGAAATGAAATTACAATGAAGTTTTATGTAGAGATTAATGTTAAAAATATGTTAAATGTATGTTGACATTAATATAAATATTAAAAATGTAAACAGAAATGTAGATGTTAAAGATACATTGATATGATAACAAGCAAATATGACAATATTTATTATATAATTTTAGCTTCATACATAGTTTCTGGGAAGATAAAACAACAGAATAAAATTAAGAGTATCAGGCCAATAAGACATTATTTTATCTCTTTTTGTTAGGTTTATTTATTCTCTGTTAATATATATTATTCTCTTAAAAACAGTAACAACAAAATTAACAGTTATAGTAATGAAAAGAATTTTAAGCATTTTTTTCAAACTACAGTTAGAATCAGTCCCCGCTACCTGTTTGTGCTGGAATTTCATATTTTACATTTCACACTGCAATTTGTGTGATTTGTCATTTATGTTTGTATCTACCTGTACAAGTAGAGCATCTTAAAATACATATGAGGAATGTTAAGAACCAATATAAGTAGTTGCTTAATTTAGATGGGTGAGAAAAAAATTGACTATTATCATACTAGTCATATTTCCCACTTAAAAATGCAAGACAGCCTCTGATAATTTGTTTGATGGTAAAATTATTTGAGACTGACCTGCACTAACTTACCTTGAAGTATCCATGGGTCTCAGCTTCCTCATCAACAGAAAGAGCAGCAGTTCCTATACTTTTTCTTAATCACCAGGACACCTTTCCTCCTCTCTCCTAGCACTCACAGATGCCTACACTGAAATACAACACAGCGTAGTGATTAAGAACATGGGTTCTGAACCCAGACTACCTGGATTTTGATCCCATAAATACTGCTTGCTAGCTTTCTGATCTTAAAAAAAAATTATTTACACTCAGTATGCTGATTTTCTTATCTGTAAAATGAGCATAATAACACCTAACCCATGAGGATTAAGTAATTTACTATATATATTTGCTAACATTATGGCTTATGTTACAGGCATTTTTTTCTCCTGTTGACTAAAATGAGTATGTGATTCCTCTGAGATATTTTAATATATTATTATCATTAGTCTTTTGGAAACTTTAGAAAAGGTTCATTAGTAATTATCTAACATATATGTATTAGGCTGAGTAGCAGGGAGAGACAGAAATAAAGATCTTTTATTCACTGGTTTGCTGCCTAAATGGCTGCAATGGCCTGGCTGGGCCAGGCAGAAGCCAGGAGCTAGAAACTTCATTGTAGTCTCTCACAGGGGTGACAAGGATCTAAGTACTTGGACTATCATCTGGTTCTTTCCCAGGTAGATTAGCAGACAGTGTGATCAGAAGCAGAACAGCCAGGACTCGAACTGGCACTCTGATATGGAATGCCATAGTCACAAGTGGTGACTTAGCCTGCTGTGCCACAATGCTGAATCCAGCTAACTTTTTTTTTAAAATATTTATTTATTTGAAAGACACAGAGAGAGAGAGAGAGAGAGAGAGAGCGAGAGCGAGAGAAAGAGAGAGAGAGAAAGGGAGAGAGGGAGACTGATTCCATCTGCTGGTTCACTCCCCAAATGGCTGCAATGGCCAGAGCTCGGTCAGGCCAAAGTTAGGAGCCAGGAGCTTCTTCTGGGTCTCCCACATGGGTGCAGGGGCCCAAGCACTTGGAATATCTTCTGCTTTCTCAGGCACATCAGCAGGAAGCTGGATTGGAAGTGGAGCAGCCAGGACTTGAAACGGCTCCTGTATGTGATGCCAGTGTCACAGTGGGCAGCTTTACCCTCTATGTTAGCCCCTATGGCTAACATTTCTTGAGCTATATGCTGGCACTATTTGCTAAGTAGTTGATATACATTATTTTATTTAATTCTTATAAGAACTGATGGTGTTAAAACCGTTACCTTCCCATTTCACAAGTGAGGAAAAAGAATTTCAGAGGGTTAGGAACTCTCTGTATCTTAAAGTGACACAGGTATCAAGTATCAAGAACTGTGAAGGATTTGGCATTTTACCCTACTTGCAAGCCAATAAGTTAGCCTGTCTCTTTTTCCTGAGTGCTGGAACAGAGACAGAGCTCATGGCAAAAGAAGTAGCCAGTGCTTCATGTTTGTGTCAATTTCCCATGACCCTCAAGTCCTACAGGATGACACAGGTAAGTAGATGTGTGAGTCTGTTTTCTACTACTATTATGAAACTCCAGAGGCTGGTAAGTGATAAAGGAAAGTGGCTTATTTAGCTCACCATCTGGGAGGTAGAAAGTCCAAACAGCATGGCGCTGGCTTTGCAGGAGTCTTGGCTGCTATGGCAGATGTGATCATAATTGCAAGGGGCATGTGTTGGATGAGCAGTCGTATCACCAGACAGGAAGCCAGAGCATGGGGAAGGGGCTCTTTTATGACAGTTTTCTCTCAGGAGAACTTACTCAGAGGCCCACGGGAATCACTTTTTTTTTTTAAAATTTTTTGACAGGCAGAGTGGACAGTGAGAGAGAGAGACAGAGAGGAAGGTCTTCCTTTTGCCGTTGGTTCACCCTCCAATGGCCGCCGTGGTAGGCGCGCTGCGGCCGGCGCACCGCGCTGATCCGATGGCAGGAGCCAGGTGCTTCTCCTGGTCTCCCATGGGGTGCAGGGCCCAAGCACTTGGGCCATCCTCCACTGCACTCCCTGGCCACAGCAGAGAGCTGGCCTGGAAGAGGGGCAACCGGGACAGGATCGGTGCCCCAACCAGGACTAGAACCCGGTGTGCCGGCGCCGCAAGGCGGAGGATTAGCCTGTTAAGCCACGGCGCCAGCCATGACCCTGAGCATTTTTGCAAGAGTCTCTTGGCCATTTGAATTTCCTCTCTTGAAAAATGCCTGTTCAAGTCAATTGCCCATTTCTTAACTGGCTTGCTTGTTTTGTTGTAGAATTTCTTGGGCTCTTTTTAGATTCGGGATGTTTTATTGGTTGCATAGTTAGAAAACATTTTCTCATGTTCTGTCAGTTGCCTGTTCACTTTGCTTAGTGTTTCTTTTGCAGTGCAGAAACTTTTCAGCTTGATGGAATCCCATTTGTCAACTTTGGCTTTGATTTCCTGTGCTTCTGGGATCTTTTCCAAGAACTCTCTGCCTATGCCAATGTCTTGCAGAGTTTCCCCAAAGTTCTTTAGTAGTCTAATGGTATTGGGTCATATATTTAGGTCTTTAATCCATTTTGAGTGGATTTTGTGCAAGGTGTAAGTTATGGGTCTAGTTTCATACTTCTGCATGAGGAGATCCAGTTTCACCAGCACCACTTGTTAAAGAGACTGTCCTTGCTCCAAGGATTCATCTTAGCTCCTTTTTCAAAGATAAGTTGGTTGTAGATGCATGGATTGATTTCTGGATTATCTATTCTGTTCCGTTGGCCTGCACAACTGTTTTTCTGCTGGTACCAGGCTGTTTTTATTATATATGCCCTGTAGTATGTCTTGAAATCAAGCATTGTGATGCCTCTGGCTTTGTTTTTGTTGTATAAGATTGTTTTAGCTATTTGGGGTCTCTTGTGTTTCCATATGAATTTTAGCATCACTTTTCCTAGATCTGCAAAGAATGTAGTTGGTATTTTGATTGGGATTACACTGAATCTGTGAATTGCTTTTGGTAGTATGGGCATTTTGATGATGTTGATTCTTCCAATCCATGAACATGGAAGATTCTTCCATTTTTTAAAAAAAATGTCTTCCTCTATTTCTTTCTTTAGTGTTTTGTAATTTTCATCATAGAGATCTTTCAAATCCTTGGTTAAATGTATTCCAAGGTATTTAATTCTTTTTGGAAATATTGTGAATGGGACGGATTTTAAAGTTCTTATGCAGCTATTACATTGTCTATGTATACAAAGGCTATAGATTTTTCCATGTTGGTTTTATATCCTCCACTTTATTAAATTCTTTTATGATTTCCAATAGTCTCTCAGTGGATTCTTTTGGTTCCCTTATATATAGAATCATGTCATTTGCAAATAGGGATAGTTTGACATCCTGTTTCCTGATTTGAATCCTTTTGATTTCTTTTTCTTGCCTAATGGCTCTGGCTAAAACACCCAGGATTATATTAAATATCAGTGGTGAGAGTGGGCATCCTTGCCTGGTTCCAGATCTTAGGGAGAATGCATCCAGCATTTCCTTAGTCAAAAGGATGTTGGCCACTGAGATCTGATACCAGACAGGGATGCCCACTCTCACCATTGCTATTCAAAATAGTAATGGAAGTTTTAGCCAGAGCCATTAGGCAAGAAAAAGAAACCAAAGGGATACAAATTGGGAAGGAAGAAGTAAAACTATCCTTCTTTGCAGATGATATGATTCTTTATTTAGGGGATCCAAAGAACTCCACTAAGAGACCTTTGGAACTCATAGAAGAGTTTTAAAAGTAGCAGGATATAAAATCAATGCACAAAAATCAACAGCCTTTGTATACACAGACAATGCCACAGCTGAGAAAGAACTTCTAAGATCAATCCCATTCACAATAGCTGCAAAAAAAAAAATATCAAATACCTTGAGATAAACTTAACCAAGGATGTCAAAGATCTCTATGATGAGAATTACAAAACTTTAAAGAAATAGAAGAAGATATAAAAAAAATGGAAAAATCTTCCATGCTTATGGATTGGAAGAATAAATATCATCAAAATGTCCATTCTTCCAAAAGCAATTTACAGGCATTGATAATTGGGTAGATATACATTGATTATAGTCATTCTTATAGTCACATTATAGATTATAGTCACATCTTCCTGTTGAATTGATCCTTTATCATTACATAATGTGCTTCTTTGTGTTTTTTAAAATTTTTTTGTTGAAGTCTATTTTGTCTTAGAATGGGAACACCTGCCCTTTTTTGCTTTCCATTAGCATGGAGTATCTGTTTTCATCCTTTCACTTTAAGTCTGCATTTATCTTAGTTGGTGAGATGTGTTTCTTGTAGGCAGCAATAGATGGGTCTTATTTTTAATCATTTCAACGAGTCTATGTCTTTTATCTGGAGAGCTGAGGCTATTTATATTCAAGGTGACTATTGATAAGTAGTGAATTGACCTTGCCATTTTTCCATAAATATTCCTATTGTTTACTTTGGATTTCTTTTGTACTTTTACTGGGCAATTTTCTACCTTTACATTCTTTCGTAATGACGGTTTTCTTTCTTTGTGTAGCAGATTCTTAGGAATCTTTTATAAGGTTGGACAGTGGCGACATTTTTTCAATTTCTGTTTGTCATAGAAGTCTTTATTTCACCCTCATTCATAAATGAGAGAGCTTTGTATGGTACAATATTCTGGGTCGACAGTTTTTTCTTTTAATACTTGGACCATATCTTGTCATTCCCTTCTAGCTTGTAGGGTTTCTGCTGAGAAGTAAGCTGTGAGTCTAATTGGAAATCCTCTAAAAGTAATTTGGCATTTGTCTCGTGCACATTTTGGAATCTTTACTTTTTTTTCTTTTTGTTTTTTAACGAAAAATTTCATTTAATTAGTACAAATTTCATAAGTACAATGTTAGGAAGATAGTGATTCTTCCCACCATGCCTGTCTTTCCACCCTACTTCCTCCTCTTTTTCCTTTTACAAGTCCCATTCTCCATTAAGATTTGTTTTCAATTAACTTTATACATAGAAGACCAACTCTGTACTTAGTAAAGATTTGAACAGTTTGCACACACACACACACAAAATGTAAAGAACAGAACAAGTTTTACAGTTAATTCTCATAGTACAACTCATTGAGGACAGAGGTTCTGCATGGGAAGTAAGTGCACAGTGACTCCTGTTGTTAATTTAACAATTAACACTCCTATATATGATGTCAGTGATCACCCGAGGCTCTTGACATGAGCTGCCTAGGATATGGAAGCCTTTTGAATCCACAGTCTCCATTGGTATTTAGATAAGGCCATAAGCAAAGTAGAAGTTCTCTCCTTCCTTTAGAGAAAAGTATATCCTTTGATGGCTCTTTCTTTCCACTGGGGTCTCACTCACAGAGATCCTTCATGTAGGATATTTTTTGCAAAAGTTTCTTGGCTTTCCATGCTTGAATTGCTCTCACTGGCTTCCAGTAGACCCCTGATGGCCTACCAGCTTTGTACTCCTTTGTATCCCATGATGTCATCTTGATAACACAGCAGTCTAGTGCCTCTGTTAAGCTGTATGTTAGAGCGTTACTTCTTTCCTCAAAACCTTCTGTTTGCCTCCCCTAGAGTCAAAGCTAAAGTCTTGTAATTGTCTACAAGGCCCCATATGATCCAAAGCCCTCTCCCCATAACCTCCTCTCAGACTTCAAATTCTTCTACTTTTCTGCCAGTTTACTGCTCTCTAGCCACACAAAATGACCACATATTTCTTAGAAGTTTTCTGTTTTTTACTTCCTCATTTGTCCTTATGCCTGGCTTATTTTCTCATTTTAGCCTCTTGCTTAAATGTTAACAGTGAGTCTTCCTTCCCTACCAGATACATGTCAGCAAAACCCTCTCCAGCACTCTCCCTTGTCACACTCATACTTCTTAGCCACCTTTCTTTCTTTATTATATTTTTTGTGACTATCTCTATATTTTACTAATTTAGTTGTTTTCTGTTTTCCTCACTACAAAATAAGCTTGGTAACTATAGGTAACTTCCACCCACATGGAAGACCAGGATAGAGCTCCTGGCTCTTGTCTTTGGCCTGGCCCAGTCCTGGCCATTGTGGACATTTGGGAAGTGAACCAGCAGATGGATGATCTCTCTCTGTCTTTTTCTGTTTCTCTGTCACTCTGCTTTTCAAATAAATAAAATCATTTTTTTAAAAAGTGTACATCTCTTAATTTTGTAAACAACATAAAGATTTGAGAACAGTTTAGCAGATCTTTCCCTTCCCAATTGCATATTACTATTGTAATTTCCTATTTTTAAAAACATTTTCCTTTCAAAGGCAGACAGAATGACACACATATGTACACACATGCATGTGCACACACACACAGAGGCAGAGATGTACCATCTGCTGATTCACTCCCCAAAAGCATTTAACAGAACTTCAGAACTCAATCCAGGCTTCCCACGTGGGTGACAGGGACCCAACTATCTGAGCCATAACCTGTAGCTTCAGAGGGTCTCCATGAGCAGGAAGCTAGAATCTGGAGTGGAGCTGGGATTGGAACTCAGGTACTCCAACATGCACACAGGCATCTCAATAGCATCTCAACCACTAGGAAGGCCAGATGCCTGCCTCAGTTATTTTTTGCTTTAACAATATTCTATCATACTTAGCTCACAGAAAAGTACACGCCTAGCAAAAACATATTTTAGATTTTCTTTTTCTCTTCTCCATGGCTCTTAGTTGCCAATATTTTTCATATCCTTGTCCCTTTGCAACATTCCATATAAAATCTTTTTGCCTCTAACTCTCTCTTAAACTCTGTTAACTATTACATAGATTAGTCACAGAGTTCAACATTTATATATTTTTATTTCAGGTATTCCATTTTCTATTAGTCAGAGAACTTAGTTGACTAGGGAATTTTTTTTTTTTCCTTCACAGGATTTGTGCTCAAAGTAGAAGCCCCAGGTAGAGCTTTCCATCATTCCTACCTTTAATCTTCCCCCCTGATGTTGCAGCCAGAAATTGTCCTCAGGGCTCCTTCTCTGCTCACCTGCATTCCTGGCTCCCAGCTTCTATATGTGAGCTCCCTGCCAGGCTGCTTCCTCCCTGCTCTGATCCAACTCCTGTTGTGCAGGCTTCTGTATGCCAAGAGGACATGTGACTGAGGGTACAGTTGCTGTGGCTCTGACTGGTTTTCTAGAGCTTCCAATCATTTGTAAAACCAAAAGCATAAATCGCATGTCAGTTATGTAGTCACAAAAAGTAATTCAAAATTTCTTTCTTTCTCAAGGCATATTTTATTTAATAAGGAGGTGGTGGCAGGATATTTTAAAGGCTTTTATTTTCATAATTTTTCAAGAATTCTGTTCTATTATTGTTTTGAGGTTCTCTCTTTGTTACTCATTTTTAGTTTCTGTAGTGTTTTTATTAAAATTTCACCAGTGATTTTTGCCTGATGCTTTTACTAGGGTAATCAACATTTAAAAAAATAAGGAACAACATTATAGTATATTGTGAACATTATATTAGTAATGGATTTGATATTTTCTGTAGAAACTGTTTCATATGTAATAAATGTGTTTATTTCTCTTAATTTAGAAAAATGTCTGATCAGGAGGAGGAACAGTTTGATGCTCAGAAAACGGTTGATTTGGCAGATGAAAGCAATGATACCCTTGACACTGTAGACATTCCAGTTCCCTCCGGAGAGCTTGCAGAGTCAGCACAAACTGAAGAGCATGAACCTGAACTGAACCAACTCAATGAGGGCCATGAAATACCTAATGAGGGGCAAACTGACCACAGCGTTTCAAGTGTGGAATCAAGTGATGAAGAACAACCCATGGAAGAGGATCAGTCACCTGGACCAGCTCTACTTACTTCAAGACAGAGTCACAAACCAAGTGCAAATGATAATCTGGCATTTTTGGATAGAATAAAGGCCATAAAGGAGGTTTTGCAAACATCGGTGGTAGATTCTTCAGCAACAGGTAATATTACCTAGGAGAGACAGAATATTTCATTTCCTCATTGTGATGGATGGTTCCTTTTTCTTGGTTATTTATTTTTATTGGAAGACTTGTTTTACATTTAATATTGCTTTCCCTTTTCCTTAAACATTAGATGTCTACAGTTGCACTTGAATCTCTTAACTATATATGAATACCTCATTATCCTGCATGGTCTGTTCTTCCTCAATAGATGAGCATCATTAACTTTAAAATTGATAAATTTTCAAATAAAGTAGGTGTTAAAAATGTTTAGGGACCTTCAGAAATGTGGACAAATTCTTGAGTTTAATTGAAACTTCTTTGCATTCCAATTTAGAATTAATTGTGCATACCTAATAAGAGGTCGGATGAGAGAGCCTGACTCCAGATTTCCTGGTTTTGTATCCAGTGTTCATTCTATATATCATGTTGCTTTTACATATTTCTACAGTCTGCTTAGTGTGAACTTTTTTTTAGCTTCAGAAGAATTGCTGTCTCTCATTGTAGGCTAATTTTAAATTGATAGACAAAAGAATATTGATGTCATGTAGGAATTACCACATTCTTGGGGACAAAGCAGTGGGTGAAGAGCAATAATGCGGTTACAAAGAGACCTGTTCTACTTGGGCATTTTTAACTGCTGTTTTTCCCTCCATATTGGTGTGTTTTGAGAGAGATTCTATCCAAAGGGTGGAGTGTGTGGTCCATAATTTGATGATTATAACAACAACAGCTTAGTTTGGCTGGCAACATGTAGCTTTTGAATCCAGTGGGATACTTTCCCATAGTGTGGAGCGTCCACACACAAGGGAAGAATAAGAAGGAGGAAAGCAAAAAGACAAATTAAGATCAATCTCTCAATTTTATTATTCATTGGAAATTTGGCTTCCAATTTGGATGTTTCTGTCATTGCCTGAAAATATAACTTATAAGAAACACATGGTGATTTTTTAAAAAGTTGTTTGAGTACTGTACTTACTGAGCTTCAAAAATTCCTTAACATAGCTCCCCTTCCCAAAGTTTAAGAAGTCACTGCTATGAAAGTTTTAAAAATACTTTAATCTCGTGGCTTTGTGTAGCTTTCTGATAATATAGCATGTGTTTAAGCTGTGAAAGTATTCTCTTTGTGGTAGATAACTGGAGAAACAAACTTTAACATACTCAAAGAATCTTAACAATGCTGATGTCTGGTTAAGTTTTGTTATGGGATTATTGGTAAGTGTCTCATTTAGTTTTATGTTAAGTACATAAGTTGTCTAGAAATACATAAAAGTTTTTGGCCCACAGTGTGCATTCTCCACTTTATCTTACTTTATTTTCTCCGTTAAAATATAAATTCTATAGATATTAATAAAAAGTATACATTATTTTTAAAATGCTTTATTTCCTTCCTATATTCTATGAATAGGTAAACATTTTGCAATAATAGTTTTTATTTTTAAGATGGAAACCTCTTCATTTCCTGTTTTATAGAGTGGGGTATGAACTGTATAATGTCCATTTTTGTGAAAAGTAGTTGTAGCACCTTTCCAAGTTTTGGGACACCATTTCTGTCTCACTTTCCTGTAGTCACTACACAATAATGCTTAATTTTCTGAAATATTTCCTATGCTTATAGCTGAATACTATATACCAGGCATTGAAAAATGGATGCTAATTCTTGAGATTTTTGGGTTAATTTTCAAAGCAGAAGCTTGCAACTGAATGTTGGTGACTTCTTAAAAGTCATTGCACTGTGGTGGGGAAGCATGCAGAGGCAGGCTGCATTCTATATGATTAAAAATTGAATGTTAGTTTTGTATTTGTTTGGGGAACTCCAGGTTGCTGAATCTTTTTATGCTTGACTTCAATCCTTTCTTTTGTCTTTTTATCTACAGTAAAAGTTATTCTTAGCCCTGTGGGCCAGGAAGTTATAATTCCTTTTAAACTTGACAGCGTTTTTAAAAAACTCAAGGATCATTTTTCACGCTTATTAGATGTCCCACCTTACTTGCTGCAAGTAAAATATGCAGGTAAGTTTGGAGGCTAGTAAGTTGATCAAGGTTTCCTTAGTTTTAACATATAAGCAATCAAAATCTTTGATTTCTTATACTAAATATTTTGCTGTTTACTCTTTGGATATTGTGGTTATGCAATTATCTACTAAACACATTTTTTCAACTTTTATTTAATAAATACAAATTTCCAAAGTACAACTTTTGAATTATAGTGGCTTTTCCCCCCATAACCTCCCTCCCACCCACAACCATCCCATCTCTCACTCCCTCTCCCACCCCATTCTTCATCAAGATTCATTTTCAATTATCTTTATATACAGAAGATCATCTTAGTATATACTAAGTAGGGATTTCAACATATGGTACAGCAGTCTTGATGTGAGAAAGCAAAGGCTTTTTTTTTATCCTTTTTGTTTTGAAGAGGTACATAAGGCCTCTGACTTACAGGAATAATCTGGAATGTCTTTTGAGTTCACCTGTGAAGACTTAATAGGTAGAGATTTAATCTATACTAAGTAAAGATTTCAACAGACTGCACCCACACAGACACACAAAGTATAGAGTACTGTTTGAGTAGTAGTTTTACCGTTAATTCGCATAGTACAACACATTAAGGACAGAGATCCTACATGAGGAGCAGGTGCACAGTGACACCCATTGTTGATTTAACAGTTGACACTCTTATTTATGATGTCAGTAATCATCTGAGGCTCTTGTTATGAGCTGCCAAGGCTATGGATGCCTCTTAAATTCACCAACTCTGATCTTATTTAGACAAGGCCATAGTCAAACTGGAAGTTTTCTCCTCCCTTCAGAGAAAGATACCTCCTTCTTTGATAGCCCGTTCTTTCCTCTGGGATCTCACTCACAGAGATCTTTCATTTAGGTCTTTTTTTTTTTTTCCCTGCCAGAGTGTCTTGGCTTTCCATGCCTGAGAAACTCTCATGAGCTTTTTAGCTGGATCCGAATGCCTTAAGGGCTGATTCTGAGGACAGAGTGCTGTTTAGGGCTTTTGCCATTCTATGAGTTTGCTGTGTATCCTGCTTCCTATGTTAGATAATTCTCTCCTTTTTAATTCTATCAATTATTATTTACAGACACTAGTCTTATTTCTGTAATCCCTTTGACACTTAATCCTATCTTTTTGACCGATTATGAACTTAAACTGATCACATTAACAAGTAAGATGGCATTGGTACATGCCACCTTGATGGGATTGAATTGGAATCCCCTGGCACGTTTCTAGCTCTACCATTAGGAGTAAGTCCAAGTGAGCATGTGCCGAACTGTACATCTCCTCCCTCTCTTATTCCCAGTCTTATATTTAACAGAGATGACTTTTAAATTTAAATGACTAAGAATAATTGTGTGTTAATTAAAGAGTTCAACCAATGGTATTAAGTAGAACTAAAGAATACTAAAAGGAATAAAATAGTAAATTGTTCCTTGACAAGACAATGGCTAAACACATTTTTAATGAGGACATATGCTTTTCTACATACTTTGCTAAGAACTGAAGATAAAAAGAAGCATGAGACAAAATTACCAATCTCAATTTGTTTACAAACTAGTAAGGAAGAAGAAGTATGCAATTTTACCACATGACACAATGGAAATAGGCATGAAAAACTGTGGGAACAGGAGCAATGAAACTAGGAGATTCTAAACAGTTTAGATTAATGAAGTGATAACACTATGCCAGGTCCCAAAGAGAAGAGAATACCTGGAACTTGTGGAAAATTGTAAGAAGTTTTGAATGATTGGAAGTAGATTAAATATGGAGAATGGGCAGAGTAGAGATTGGAAAAATTTATAGTAATAGAGACTGTATAGGAAAAGATTGTACTATATAGTAAGGTCATTTCCATGAAGTCAAGAATATTTATATTTTGCGGACAATATTGAACTGCCCCCTGGAGTTATATTCCTTTGATTCATAATAGGAAGAGCTCTTTGAAATTAATGAGGCCAACATAACAAATATATGTTTGCATAGAATATGTCTGAAGCAGATTCTAGTATTTCATTTTCAAAGTTTAGTGCTGGGGTGGGCTTTTGGTGTTATAGTTAAAATGCTTCTTGGGAAGCCCACATCTCATTTGGAGTGCCAGAGTTCCAGTCCTGGCTCTTTTCCTGACTCCAGCTTCTTGCTAATGCAGACCCTGGGAGGCAGTAGGTGATGGCTCAAGTACTTGAGTTCCTGCCCCAACATGGGAAACCTGGACTGAATTCACATCTCCTGGCTTAAACTAGTTCACCCCCAGCTGCTGTGGATATTTGAGGAGTGAACCAGTGAATGGGAGGTCTCCGTCTTTCTGTCTCATTCTCTGCCTTTCAAATAAAGAAGAAAAGAAAAGCTTATGCTTAAAAAACTTTTTGGTTCTGACTTATAAAATACCACAAAAAGTTTCCAGAGAAAACCACTCAATTAAATTTCTTTTTTTTTTTTGGTAAACCATGAGGGTACTTTAAAACTTTGGTGGAAAATTGGAATTTTGGCATAAAAACTTTTGAAACCCATGTATAATTTTTTCATAATATGTATTCAGTGAACTTTTTTTTTTTTTTTTTTTTTTTGACAAGCAGAGTGGACAGTGAGAGAGAGACAGAGAGAAAGGTCTTCCTTTTGCCGTTGGTTCACCCTCCAATGGCAGCCGCGGTAGGCGCGCTGCGGCTGGCGCACTGCGCTGATCCGATGGCAGGAGCCAGGAGCTTATCCTGGTCTCCCATGGGATGCAGGGCCCAAGGACTTGGGCCATCCTCCACTGCACTCCCTGGCCACAGCAGAGAGCTGGCCTGGAAGAGGGGCAACCGGGACAGGATCGGTGCCCCGACCGGGACTAGAACCCGGTGTGCCGGCGCCGCAAGGCGGAGGATTAGCCTAGTGAGCCGCAGCGCCAGCCTTCAGTGAACTTTTAAAGTCTCATGTATGCATGGATTTCAAATTTTTTTTGCACCAGAATAAATAATCTTTTGAATCCATTTTCCATGAATGTTTTAAAGTACCCACATATTATAGGGAATGTACTCTGAAAGTAAAATGCTTGTATATTCAAACAACTAATTATTAAAGTCTGATTGGAGAAACAAGACTAAAATATAAATAATTATTAGTGATAATAGTGATAATGATAATGTTCATAATGGTTAATTTATTGAGCACTTGCTGTGTGTGAATATATCTAGAAGGTGTTTTGCCTGCATTATCATTTAATCCACACAACGATCCTTTGAAGTTTAGGCTTTTTTTTTTTTTTTTTTAAAATGAGAGGAGGAAACTAAAGCTGTATGAACTTGTGCAAAGTCACATGGCTGAAAAGTGACAATCTGAACTTGTTATGACTCCAAACATGAAATTTTAAATTGCTGAACATAAAGTTCAAAATTGAGGGAGAGAGAGCACTTTGAGACTGGGTAGCTGGCCAGTGGTACCTAAAGATCTCTCTGTTCTTTGTACTCCATGACTTTCCTTTTATTATATGTAAGTACCAGCTATCATCACTGAGTCAGATTTATGTCAGCAGCAATTGCAAGCAGCCTTGTTGTACTCCAACTGCTCTCTAAAACATGTGCTTTATTTGAAAGAGAGAGAGAGGGAGAGAGAGAAAGAGATCGAGAGGAAGAGAGAGATCTTCCAAATGCTGGTTCACTCTTCAAATGTCCACAACAATGTACCATGGGTCAGGCTGAAGCCAGGAGCCAGGAATTCCATTCATGTCTCCCATTTTGTGTGGCAGGAATCCAAGTACTTGGGCCATCATCAGCTGCCTCCTAGATACATTAGCAGGAAGCTGGATCAGAACCTTGGAATATCTGGGACTTGAACCAGGTACTCTGATATCAGATGCAGGCATCCCGAGGGGTTGTTTAACCCAATGTGCCACAATGCCTGCCCCAACAGGTGCTTTCATTTACTACTAAAACTGAAGCTCAAGTTTGGTGGGTGTATGCCCACTGTGGAAATGAATAGAGGAATGAAGAGCTCTGTGGGAACCTGTATTAGTTTTCTATGGCTTAAGGCAACACATACACTCTTCTTGCAGTTCTAGACGCCAGAAGTCCTAAATCATTTTCACTGAGATACAGTCAAGGTATTAGCAGGGTGAGAATCCACTTCCTGTCTTTCTAGTTTCTAGAGCTGCATTCCTTGCATTCATTAGCTCACTGGTCCCTTCTTCCATTTTCAAAGCAAATGTAGCGTGTTCAAGTCTCTTTTCAGTTCTGTCATGTAACTCACTCTGTAGTCAAATCCTTTTCTTTCCTTTTACAGGAGCACATGTGATTACATTTAGGAAATAACCAGATATCCAGGATAGTTTCTCCATCTCAAAATTCTTAATCTGATCTACAAAGTCACTTGTGCTATATAAAGTAACATTCATAGGTCCTGGAGATTAGGATCTAGACATATTTGGGGCCCTTATTCAACTTGTTATGAAGCCCAAACAACCATGTTAATTTTTTTCATGTTAACTTTTAAAAGAGTTAAATTCTTATTTATTTATTTATTCATTTATTTGAGACACACACACACACACTCACACTCACACTCACACACATGGAACTATCTAGCATCCACTGGTTCAATCCCCAGATGCTTACCTATACCACAATGGCTGGGGCTGGGCCAGGCTGAAGCTGAGAGCCAAAACTCTGTCGAGGTCTTCTACATGGGAGGAAGAGACCCAATTATTTGAGCCATTATCTGCTGTCTCCCAGGTTCTGCATTAGCAGGAAGCTGGAGTTGGGAACCAGACATGGAATTCAGGCATCCTAATTGCTAGACTAAACACCACCTCCTGAATATAGATTCTATTAATAAACTTTTTCTGACACAAAATGGCAGCCTTTAGCATTATTATAGATTTTGTACATCTTAAAATAGAGGAAGAAAATTAGTCAATTTAGTCAAAGCACCAAAGGCAAGGTGCATGAAAGATGGAGAAGGGAGGAAAAGTTGAAGTGATAAAAAATAACAGCATATCTACTTTTTAAACCCAAAACTGAATTTTAGCTCTACCTTGACATGAATTAATTTCTGTGAGCTTATTATTTTAGAAAGAAAGTAAAGAACGGATTCTTCGGAATTCTAAGTGTCTACCTTTCGGTACTAGGAGACTGGGATATTGAAATACTCATGATTTCCCTGCTATGGCTCGTGGTTGCATGTAACACATTGTGTTTTTTTCTTATAGCGTCGATGTTTAGAATATGATTCTGCTGCTATTGTAGAATGATTTGTTTTTAAATGTTAAGAATTTCATGGTTATTATGCACTTATTGCTGATGATTGAGAGTTGTAGTTTTATTTACAATGCTGAATTCCTGCTCAAGAAAGCCACTATAAGTTTTCCTAGTTTGGAGTTTTCTATACTAACGTTATAGCAAGAGGTGGAAATCATTATACTACATTTGATAACTAAATATGTGTTGCTACAAGTATGTTTGATGGTTTCCTTCCACTTAACATGAGTACATATAATTAACCATTTCCAGAAATCTATTGTATATCATGGTGTCTATAGTTAATACTTGAAAGTTACTAAGAGAGTAGATTTTAAGTGTTTTTATCACAAAAAATGATAAGGATGCAAGGTAATAGGTATACCAGTTAGCTTGGTTTAACTGTTTCACAATGTATATGTATATCAAAAGATTTTATTGTACACCATAAATATATATAATTTTTGTCATTTAAAAAGCAGCCAAAAGAAGATAGCCATTTTTACTGTTATAAAATATCTTAAAATTTTTCATTTTTTAGGACAAATTGTTAAAAATAATGAGACCCTAGTTCAATATGGAGTCAAGCCACAGGAAATTATACAAATGGAAATCTTTTCTACAAATCCAGATCTATATCCAATCAAAAGAGTAGATGGACTAAACAAAATCTCTCACATCATAACTGTCACCATAGAAACTGGTTAGTTATTTGATGTCCTGGATAAAGTATTTTACAGTCCCTTTGTAGTTGAAGTTTCATTTAATTTTGGTTTTATCTCTTCAGGCATTGATCAATACCAGGAGGTAGCTGTTGAGATTATCAAATGTGACTTTCACAAACCATTTCTTGGTGGATTCAGACACAAAATAACAGGAGTAGAATTTCATAATGCTGGAACACAAACTGTTCCTAAGAAGATTTCTGGAAAATCTAATGTATTTTGTAGGGATACACAGGTAGTATTTTTATTTTTCCATTTAGGTCTCTGAAGTTATAGGATGCATAATATATGATTCTCAATTCTTCTAAATAATTTTACAGAAATTAGAGTAATAAAAGTTAGTACATGGAAACATAATTCTCTTTGCACACTTATGTATGTATATATAGAGAAGATACTTACTTAAATTTCCCTTGTTTTTATTTTAGACAGTTTTTCAGAGAAAAAAGTTTCAACAAACTACAAATACAACATCTACACAAATGACTAAAATTGGTGTGTATGTTTCAAATATAACTGATAAATTGGTAAAACCAAGAGAATACTTTTCAGCTGAAGAATACCATGATCGAATATTACAGGCGGTAAGATAACTTGGTAGATGAATATTAAATATTAAAATTAGAGTGTTTAAGCTAATTACTTATTCTGTGTGTGTGTGTGCCTGTGTAAGTTTTTCTAAGCCATACCAGCTTTAGAAACAATCCACATGAATATGGGTCATATTTCATTGGTAATAAAAACAATCTTTATATCTAATATCCCTCCATGTGAAGGACCAAAATCTTAAATACTTCTAATTCCTCTCTTTTGCTTAGGGAAATTCGAGTGTCTTTTGTTGTTGTTGCCTTGGTCATTATTAGCCTTTTCAACACTTCTGTCCCAGGACCTTAACTCTTGTCACAGAAAAATCACGTAGGGCGCTTTCCAGACTAATTGAGACTGAATGTAATATTAATATCCACTTTCCCTGATATTATTATAACCGCTATAACCCTCTCATCTTATTGTTTGATGGCCTATCTTTTGTCATCCTTTTGCTTTCAACCAATATGTTCTTTCATGGAGCATATAGTTGGATCCATCTCCTACCATTATTTTAGCAATGTGTAAAACTGACCCGGAAGCAGTGATTTAAATGGCAGATTTTGGTTTTCTATTAACAAGAAATCTGGAGATTGTTGTTCTAGTTCGATTGACACTAAATCTTGAGAGATAAACTTGTGGTACCAAAACAATGAAGTCCACTGATTCATTGTCCCGAAGGAGACTACTCACCAGAGGATGCATAGGGCTAACATTGTAGCTGGGTGCCAGTTATTATACCAACCTGATGGATTTTCACTTTTTCAGTTTAAACTAATTTTTTACCAAGCAAAAGAAAGGATGAAGTTATTATTGAATTTTGAAGAAGAGTGAAGTTTAGGTAAAATTTAAGTGAAGTGGGATCTTGATAATGTTAATGCAAAGGAAGGCTGTGTATGAATGGATCAACATCAGATTTGGACTGTGAAGCAGGCCAAGGTCCTATTTATTCTCTTAGGAATGAAAAGATGTAGAATATTGTTTTTTTGAGCTTCTCAGAAATTCAATACCTTATTATAAACCGAAGCTGCTTCTCTTTGTCATTTACATCCTGTGGGCCAGAATGTGATATTTCATTCTTACTAGTCTAATAATTTCAACCAGCAAAGTCAATTTGTGCTTTTAGGGAACAGTTTCTCAGCTAGCAAGAAAATAGTATTCACTCAGAGACAGTTGTGACATTTTGTAACTGTGGTGTGTCCTTGGGAGAAACATTGTTTGCTATTAATTTTGTTGCTGACTGTTATTGGAACATGATGATCTTTAACTTTCTAACTAATACAATCTTACCTATTATAACTAATTTTTTACCTAACTAACTAATTTTTACTTTCTTACTGTGCTAGGCTTGGATGGGTCTCTGTGATGTTATTAGGAACTTTAGCTCCTTTTGTCTTTGCACTCCATTAATCTCATTGTGAGCTTGTTACTGTGCAATGATAAAATGGTTCACTCACCTTTACCATCTTATCTTCATTCTATGAAAGAAGAAAGGAAAGGCCAAGGCAGCATTTCTCATGTGTGCTGTCTTTAAGGCTTTCCCCGGAAAGCCTCACCTAAAGACCTCCACTTACATATCATTGGCCTGAACTGTGTCATGTGAACTCCCTCATGGCAGCAGTGATTAGTGCATTCTAAAAAACAGCATATTGTTCCTCAAGAAGCTTGAAGTTTTCTTAGTGTGAGGAAATAGATGAGACTGGAAATGAGGCAGGAAAATGGAATTGCTTATGCCATATTCCAAACTCCAAAAAAAAAAAATTAAATTTAGAGGAATAAAAACACAGGGACCAAGATTACATGAAAATAAAGGGTAAATTTCAGTTGATATTTTTGAAGGCATAAAACAGATTGAGAAGTGTTGACGTATTAGAATGGAGAAAGTGAAATCTAAATGTGTAACAATGAGGATGGCATCAGGACTCATTGATTTTGCCCCATGGAAACTTAGAAAGTGAACTGGAGGTTCTGTGTGGAGTGGAAATGAAGTGTGTGCTGTGAACAAAGGCATTAGATAAAAGCCAGCATAAGAAGTAAATTTATAATTTCTTCTTGTATCTTCATCTATTCCTTTCTGCCAGGTCATGTTTATTTTATTCTTTATAAATTAATTGCTTAGTATTTATTTTTGTCTTATATTAGGTAAGATTGTATTAGTAACTGTTGATGTTTTTGTCTTCATTCTATCTTTATTTACTAATTGTTTGTCTTTCCATTAATCTTTTCTTCAGTTTGTTGCTTTGATCAAAGGTGTTTATTTTTTGTCCTTTTATAATTTGGAAATAGGTACTTTACTTTTTTTTTTTAATAGTTCCTTGCAGCTCCTTTTTTAACATTCCTAAAATTTTTATACCAAATATATCTGTAATCAGGCTGTATTATATTCTGAAAAAATAAACAATCTTAATTAGTTCTTCTTTTCTTCATTTCTTCTACCTCATCTTTCATTCCTCGTATCCAGTGAGGATTTGATAGACAATTGGAATAAATTGAAGAAATTTATATCATTAGAGAGGCAAGCTAGAAAATGCAGAAGTGGTTCCAGAATTGTAAATCATATTCTCAAATGCATTCTTCAAAATTTCTTTTCCTTTGGCAGACCCCTTTAGTATGATCTGGTGCAGTGTCTTTATTGACCTCTGCTTTATGTAATCTTTCTGTAATTACTAATCATTAGGATGGGGAGAAGGGGTATGACAGTAAATATTATTTCCTCAGTCTTGATCCAGCCTCGCCACATTTTATTGATGAGTTTAGTAAATAAAATTATAAACTCCCCCAGTTATATTATTAAGTTTTTGAGAATCTTAGTAATATACCATATCTTCACATATATTTACATTTTATATATATTTAATAAATATTTGATTGCTTAAGTCTTTTATCCAACCTGCCCTTGGTGCTTTCCACACATACCTACCTGCTATATGTTTAGGGAATAAAAGTTTGCTTAAAAATGAATCTAAAGTAATAGAAATTAAGATAAACTAGAGATAATTCAAATTCACCACAGTAATAGTGTTTACTGAGGACTTGCGATATACAGATTGGGCTAAGCAATCTATATGTCACTATTTTACGTATGAGGGTACCAAAGCAGAGATGACACATAGCTTACCCTAAATCAAACAACTAGTGAGTAGCTAAGCAAGTTTCAGACTAAGGTTTACTCCTGAATCTGTGCTCTTAAGCATTGTATTGACAACCTACTATGAAAGTATATTTGCTAGATTTAGAGTCCAATAACAATGACAAACATTAGCTATGATTTTTATGCTAGTCTACATGAGAATGTCTTACAGAGAGCTACAACTGGACTCTCAAGTTTTTCTATTGTTTGAATTGGGATTTTATTATCTGATCAATAAGTTAATGATAGACACCTTTTAAATTTCTTTTTAATGTGAGTATAGGTGATCAGGATTCAGACATACTACAGGCAATGGCATGCTAAAGTCTTGGTGAAGAACTTAAACATGCAGAGAAAATTGAGACTGGAGTGGGAAGCAGAGGAAGAATTAAGGAAGAAGAAAGAAAAAGAAGAATGGATGCAACTGGACTATTACCGGAGGCATAATCCTAGAACAAATGAAGACTTTGAACTTCTTTATAATGCACTAGAATGTAAGTTTGACATTGACGATGCTTAAAATATCATTTGTTAAATTTTTCATTAGCAGAGAAAACAGTTTTGCTGAAGACAAAAAGAAGACCATTACTATTATGTAGATTTCTTGGGAATCTGGACTAGAGAATTTATAAAGATGAATCATATCTTACATTTGGGACACGAATTAAAGCTGGAATAAAATTGGAATTGCTTTTATATTAATAGTTAATTGATAAAATATGTATACTGCTTTGTAAATTTTTAAATTTTAGTATATTATTTAATAAGGCATTTCTGCCTGCAAGATAAAGAGAGAAGTTGTTGTCTCATCAGGTTTTATGTTGATTTGGGAGATTTGTGAACTTAGAGTTGAGCTGTTTTTAATCCCTCAATCTAGCATCCTATTTGATGTTGGTCTTTAGAGGAAGAGCTTGGCAATAGCTTTTTAATCCCAATCTATTTATAATAATATATAAATATAACCACATATTCTCTAAATACTGACTTTTTTCCAAATATGAAACTTTATTTTGAAGGTGATTTATGAAAATTCAACATGAGCAATAAATCTGCTCACATGTTATAGTTTAATACAAAACAATAGAAGTAAGCAAGTAAGCAAACATATAAACATAAAACCCAGGACTTAATAGGAAATTAACACCAGTGGTAATTGTGCAAAATGCTAAATCATTCTGTTTCATGGCCTGAATCCCTACAGTGTTGCCCATTTTTTTTTATTAATTCATTTATTTTTAAGGTGAACCTACTTCATGTATTTCACATATACAGATTTAGGAACATAGTGAAACTTTCCACCCTATCTTCTCTCCCATCCATACTCCCACCCTTCTTCCTTCCTCTTTTATTGTTTCTTTTACTAATTTTTACAATGATCTAATTTCAGCTTATATGATACTCAAAGATTAACCCTATACTAACTAAAGAATACAACAAATAGTAAGTAGAAAATAACACCATTCTTTAACAATAGAGACAAGGGCTGTAAACAGTCATTGAATCCCAAAATGTCAATTTTGCAATACACATTGCATTTCTTTTGTACTCTGTTAGTTACCACAAATCAGGGAAAACCTATGCTGTTGTCTTTTTGGGACTAGCTTATTTCACTAAGTATAATGGTTTCCACTTGCATCTATTTTGTTGCAAAAGACAGGATTTCTTTCTTTTTTATGGCTAAGGAGTATTCTATACTAAATATATAAGTTGTGATAGGTTGATTCCATATCTTAGCTATTGTGAATTGAGCTATAACAAACATGCAGGTACAGACAACGCTTTCATATGCTGATTTCATTTTGTTTGTATAAATTCTCAGGAGTGGGATGGCTGAGTCATATAGTAGATCAATTTTCAGCTTTCTGAGGTATCTCCATACTCTCTTCCTCAATGGCTGTACTAGTTTACATTTCCACCAATGGTGGATTAGGGCACCTTTTCCCTGCAATTAGGGCACCTTTTCCCCGCATCCTCACCAGCTTATACTGTGACTTTTATACCTTATTTTTCACACGTGCTAGTCATTAATAAATTGAAACTTCATTTGCTTGAATAAGCCAAAGCACTTTCTACTCAGAGTGGTAGGTACACTATTCCCTTTCTTGGAGCCCTTTCCCCACTGCCCATTTCTCAATCTCAAGTTAAATGTCACCTAGGAGAAGATTTTTTGGTGACTGACAATGTAACTTGTGTATCCTATCATCACATCATGGTCCTTCTGCACCCCCAAATTTTAATTCATATGACCACATCTTTTGCTAATATCTGTTCTACCACTGGGCTGCAGGTTCCATGAGGGAACTTATATTTTGAATTTGGCACTCTCTCTTTTTCTGGGCTTAGCTCACATACCCTACAAATGTTGTTAAAGTGAATGAATGAACACATGAATGAAGGGATATGGTCCTGCAACTCTCTTTAGCTTCTGCTCTGTTAGCTACAGTTGATGAAGTGAGATCACTGGAGCAGAAGAGTTATTACACTAAATGTTTGAGAGTCAAGAAATTGGGCTCTTATGAAAACACAGAAGAATTTTAAAAATTAAAAATCATCTTAAAAGATTTATTTATTTATTTGAAAGTGAGAGTTACAGAGAGAGAGGGAGAGAGAGAGAGAGATCGATCTTCCATCTACTGGTTCACTCTCCAGATGGTCACAATAGCAAGGGTTGGTGCAGGCACAAACCAGGATCCAGGAGCTTCATCCAGGTCTGCCACATGGGTAGCAGAGGCTCAAACACTTGGAGTCATCTTCCACTGCTTTTCTCAGGTGTTTTAGCAGGGAGCTGGATCTGAAGTGGAGCAGCTGGGACATCCATGAACTGGTGCCCACAAGGGATGTTGGCATTGTAGGTGGCAGCTTTACCTGCCATGCCACAATGCAGGACCCTCATTCTTTATAATTAAAAATGGTCCTTTTAGTTCAGGAATTGAGTCTGACTTCTCCATGATTTTCTTAACATAATTTTAAGCAAGCCTCCTTATATCGCTTTGTTTCTGTAAACAAACTACTTTTTGGTGACTATTATGTGTGGATACATTTTTAGGTTTTGGATTAGGGTCTGTTAAAATAACTATAAGGTAATATGCTGTAAACTTAAGATGATGCAGTTAAACACCAGATCTAACAGTACGTCTCTTTGCTAACATGAAATTGAGTGTCTTCAGTAATGTTTACAACTTCATGTTACAATGTTTGAGATGACTTTTAGCCTGCTTCCTAGATGTGTGCATACCTTTCCTCCTCTTTCAATTGTTGACCTCTGGAAATACTATTTGTTTTACTTTAAACCTCACTTGTATTTCCATTATTCTCTGTGACATGATAGAAGAGATTATTTCTAAGCGACAAGTAGTTCAATATAGAGCATTGTTAGCCAAGGATCTATGAATAAAACTGAAGTTATATTATAGCAGAGAACTATTTAAAATAATATCCAGCATTTATATATAAGCAAATTTACAAGTATAATTATAATTTTTGTTTGGTTGACAGGCAACTATAATATAGTAAAAAATATATTGAAGAAAGTTTTTCCTTTTTAAACTTATTAATGATTTTAACTAGGGAAAGTTACTAATTTTTTAAGATTCAGTTTCTGCATCTATGAAAAGGATTTAATAATTTATGGAACATCTACTTCAAAGAACTTAAAGTGAAAAATGCAAAATATTACATTTATAACATTACTTAAAAAGCATCATGTTCTAAACAGATGTAAGTTATTGTTACAAGGAAACAATTTTATGCAGAGCTTTCATGTTAAAGTTAGCAAGTATATTTTATATAAGTCCACACATGATTTGTGTGTAGGAAAAAGAAAATGAGATGACTGAAATTTCTTACATAAAAGAGACATCTCTGTTTTTGTCAGTGCTAAATTAAAACCTTTTGAATAACAATTTTTAAGTTTTTTTTGTTGTGGTTAAAATTTCTAGTTTCATAAGCTTAATAATTTATATTGCTCTCTTATTTAATAGTTTTCTTCATTCCTTATTTAAAACTCCAGTCTTTGTAATTGCTGCCCTCTTGTGGCTCATAGTGATAATCGTGCTTGAACTATAATTCATAATACAAAGTTAAGTTAACCTATCAATCAGTAATAAAAGAAAATGATATCAATTTATGAAAAATAATTTAAATACATTTTGAAATTTATATATATGTATATATATACAGGCAACAATGTTTTATTGCTATGTTTTGTTTCTTACAACAATATTTTGGTGTTGACTTTTATTGATCTGAGTTGACACTGGTGCTGAAAGTTGAAAAAAAAAAAAAACAAGTATTAAGCATTCCATATCCTAAAGAAAACCTGAATTATTGAGCTTGTTTTTCCTATTTTGAAATTTTATATTTATTGAATTATAAAGAATGATTTTTTAAAAATTTGGATTTTAGCCGGCGCCGTGGCTCAACAGGCTAATCCTCCGCCTTGCGGCGCCGGCACACCGGGTTCTAGTCCCGGTCAGGGCACCGATCCTGTCCCGGTTGCCCCTCTTCCAGGCCAGCTCTCTGCTGTGGCCAGGGAGTGCAGTGGAGGATGGCCCAAGTGCTTGGGCCCTGCACCCCATGGGAGACCAGGAGAAGCACCTGGCTCCTGCCACCGGAACAGCGCGGTGCGCCGGCCGCAGCGCGCTACCGCGGCGGCCATTGGAGGGTGAACCAACGGCAAAAGGAAGACCTTTCTCTCTGTCTCTCTCTCTCACTGTCCACTGTGCCTGTCAAAAAAAAAAATTTGGATTTTAAAATTCAATAGAGTCATAAGACTCATCCATTCTATTGCAAGTACTTGTGTTTATCTTCCTTTTTATATAGTGTGCCATTGCATGAATGTACCACAATTTATTTATTCGTTTCCTTGTTGGATTTGTTTTTTCTTCAGTCTTTGGTAAATATAAGGAATACTGTTACAACCATATTTTGGTGAATACACATAATGTATATGTGAACATATTTATATATCTTGTGTATAAACTTAGGAGTGGAATTTGAGGTTCATAATATATGCATATGTTCAATTTTAGAGGATCCTTTTAATTTTTCAGAGGTCCTCCTAGTTTATCCTCCTGCAGGACAGTGGGAGAGCTTTAACTTCTCCATCAGCCTTTCCAGCATTGGTCACCTCTGTCTTTCTTGTTTTAGCATTCTGCAGAGTGTACTTTACTATCATCCTGCCTCATTTTGATTGAGGCTCCAATGGGTGAGATATCAGGATGCTATAGTTTAGTGTGACAGCTTTACTTCCTCCTAAAGATTGTAGGTGAAATGAGGAAGGACCTGTTCCTTGGCTGACAGAGTACTCCGCAAGATCAAAGATATAAAAAAACAATAGGAAAGAGGATCTGAAGGGATAGAGAAAAGAGTTTTTGGAGGGAGTCATAGTGCTTTGGGGAGACAGTCAGGAGGTTGTGCTATTTCTAACTTCATGTCTGGTGAGGGGAACTTTATGAGACCTTTTTGGAGAGCTTTGAAATATGTTCCCTGTGATTGGTGGACACTGGTGCCTGTATTTTGCCCAGGTTGGAAGATTGGAGATGGACTCCAACCCAGAAAATTTAGACAGCTGGAGAAGAGCTGGCAAACCTTTTTTTTTTTTTTTAAGATTTAAAAAAATTATTTTCAATGCAGAATGACAGAGAAGGGAGAGACCTTCCACACATTCATTCACTCCTTAAGTAGCTGCAGCTGTCAAGTTTGGCTAGGCTGAAACCAGGAGCCAAGAATCCCAACTGAGTCACTCATGTGGGTGACAGGGGGCCAAATACTTGACTCATCATTAGTTACCTTCTCAGGTGCATTAGCAGGGATCTGGATTGGAAGTGGAGCAGCTGGGACTCAAATCAGCACTCTGATAAGGGATGCTGGTGTCACAAGCAGTGGTTCAACCCACTGTGTCAAACTTCGGGACTCTGACAAACTTCTTTGACACTAGATAGTGCTGCTGCATTGAGAGATATAGCATTCCAGGATTTAAAATTTTCTCATATTTATTTTAAACACAGAGAGATAATACAGAAGCAGAGAGAAATCTTCCAGTAACTGCTTCATTTCCCAAATACCTGCAACGGGCTGGGGTAGGCCAGGCTGAAGCCAGGAGCTCAGAATGCAGTCTGATTATCTCATGCAGGTGGCAGAAACCCAAGTGCTTGAGCCATCATCTTCTGGCCTCAGGTTATGCATCAGAGGGAGAAGGAGATTCAAACCCAGTCACTGCAAAATGGAATGTGTCAACCACTGTGCTAAATGTGCACCCTTCAGGATTTTTTTAAGCAGAGATATGTTTATTTTCTATCAAAGAAGAGAGTGTAAGTGAGCAACAAGGTGATTCAAAATCCTCCTAGGTTTTGTGAATTGGGATAAACTGGAGAAATGAGGAGATTTTGTCCTCCATAAATAGCTGTGTGGAATATAGGTGCATCTCTCTGGCTTCACAAAAGAGACAAGGAGAGAGATTCAGCTCCACGGCTCTGGATAGTGAATTTAAATCGTCTGTCAGGCCTGGAGAATAGGAATGTACCCAGTTAAGTAAGGACAGCACCTTCCTACTCACTTGTCTCTCAGACTGAATGGGGAGGAGAAACAGCAGCTAAGGATTAAAAGAGAACCTGAGATGTGAGAGTGAGTTCACAAGGATTTATCCTTTCCCTGCAACCTCTGTGGAAGGTTTCCATCCTTGCAATTTTCAGCTTGATTTTTCATTTTTTCAGTTTTCTCTTCTCAGAGCAAAACATTTTTATTTTGATGAAGTCCAGCGTATCATTTCATTCTTGTGTGGATCATGCTTTTGATGTTATATTTAAAAATCTATTGGCTGGCGCCGCAGCTCAATAGGTTAATCCTCTGCCTTGCGGTGCCGGCACACCGGGTTCTAGTCCCGGTTGGGGCACCAGATTCTGTCCTGGTTGCCCCTCTTCCAGGCCAGCTCTCTGCTGTGGCCTGGGAGTGCAGTGGAGGATGGCCCAAGTGCCTGGGCCCTGCACCCCATGGGAGAACAGGATAAGCACCTGGCTCCTGGCTTCGGATCAGCGCACTGGCCGTAGTGGCCATTGGAGGGTGAACCAATGGAAAAGGAAGACCTTTCTCTCTGTCTCTCTCTCTCTCACTGTCCACTCTGCCTGTCCAAAAAAAAAAAAAAAATCTATCACCAAATATAAGCCCTCCTCTCCCCATGTTTTCTTCTGGAAGTTTTATAGTTTTATGTTTTACATTTAGGTCTATAAATACAGTTTGAAATAATTTTGTATGGTGTGAGGTGTATTTTGAGGTGAGTTTTCATTTTTTTCTTATGTTCTATGGAACATTAATTGTTTCTTATGTTCTATGGAACATTAATTGTTCCATATCATTCCTTGAAAATACTGTGTTTTCTCCATTGAGTTGTCTTTGTATTTGTGTTAGTATTATAGTTGACTTGGTCTGCTCTAACAAAATACCCCAAACTGGGTAGTCTATAAACAACATAAATTTATTTCATAGAGTTTTGGTGTCTGCTGAGGGCTTTTTTTCCTGGTTCATAGTTTTGCCTTCTCTCCCTGGTTCATAGTTGAAACTCCCATCATGGAAGGGAGTAAAGAGCTCCCTTGGGCCTTTTTTTTTTTTTTTTTTTTTTTTTTTTACTTATTTGACAGGTATGGTCAGACAGTGAGAGAGAGAGAGAGAGACAGAGAGAAAGGTCTTCCTTCCATTGGTTCACCCCCCAAATGGCTGCCACAGCTGGCGCTGTTTGAAATCTTTTTTTTTTTTTTTTAAGCTTCAAATTCCATTGATCTGTTCTTACTATGTAGAAATACAGTTGATATCTCTATCAATGTTTACCTTGCATTCTCAGACTTGGCTAAACTCATTTTGTAGTTTCAGAACTAACTAAATTTTGGGAACTAATTAGGACTTTAATACAGTGCTTGATAGGAATGGTAAGAGAGCGTATCTTTCTTTACCTTGTTTCAATCATAGGAAGTCTAGATTTTCTTCTCATTTTTTTGAATATGAGTATTAAATTCTTTCAACACTTTTTGCTTTAGACATCAATTCTTCACTGAATTATTTTTTACTTCTATGGGAAATAAATTGCCAACATATTTGTGGGTCTATTTCTAGACTCTATATTCTGTCCCATTCTTCTATTTATCTTTACGTCAAAACCACACTGTCTTGGCTACAGTAGCTTTATAAATTTAAAATCAGGAAGTATTAGTCCCCTTACTTTGTTTTCCTGTCTCAGAATAGTTTTTGCTATACCAGATCTTTTGTATTTCCATTTTAAAAAATTTTAGAATGAATTTGTAGATTTTTACCAAAACACCTGTTGTGACTGAGTTGAATCTTGTTCAATTTAGGGAAAATTTATTTCTTATCAATACTGAGTCAACCAACTAATTTTAGGGTGAATGCATTCTGTTTTTCACCATAAATATCATGTTACCCATAGATTTCTTTGTTTCTTTTTTTTTTTTTTTTTGCTCATGTCCTTTATCAGACTGAGGAAATTTACTTTTTTTTTTTTTTTGACAGGCAGAGTGGATAGTGAGAGAGAGAGAGAGAGACAGAAAGGTCTTCCTTTTTGCCTTTGGTTCACCCTCCAATGGCCGCTGCGGCCGGTGCATCACGCTGATCCGAAGCCAGGAGCCAGGTTATTCTCCTGGTCTCCCATGTGGGTGCAGGGCCCAAAGACTTGGGCCATCCTCCACTGCCTTCCCGGGCCATAGCAGAGAGCTGGACTGGAAGAGGGGCAACCAGGACAGAATCCGGTGCCCCAACCAGGACTAGAACCCGGTGTGCCAGTGCCGCAAGGTGGAGGATTAGCCTAGTGAGCAGCGGCGCTGGCCAACCTGCAGATTTTTTTTTTTTAAGTTTGTGTTGGCTTATTTAGGTCTTTTGTTCTTCCATACGAATTTTTTAGCATTAGATTTTCTAGTTCTGTAAAGAATGTCATTGTTGGGGCTGGTGCTGTGGTGCATTGGGTTAAAGCCCTGGCCTGTGGCACTGGCATCCCCTATGGGTGCCGGTTTGAGTCCCCGCTGTTCCACTTCCAATCCAGCTCCCTACTGTTGTACCTGGGAAAGCAGTGGAAGATGGGCCAAGTGCTTGGGCTTCTGAACTTACATGGGAGATGCAGAGGAGGCTCCTGGCTCTTGGCTTTGAATCTGCTCAGCTCTGGCTTTGCGGCCATTTGGGGAGTGAACCAGCAGATAGAAGACCTCTCTCTCTCTCTCTCTTTCTCTGTAAGTTTGTCTTTCAAATAAATAAAATAAATTTTTACAAAAAAATAATGTCATTGTTATTTTGATGGAGATTGTGTTGAATCTATAAATTGTTTTGTGTAATATATATATTTTGCTGTAATACTAATCCTTCCCATCTATGAATATAGAAAGTCTTTCCATTTTTAAATATCTTCTTCAATTTATTCACGTGTTTTATAATTTTCTATGCAGAAATCTTTCATATCCTTGTTTAAATTTATCGCAAGTTTTTTTGATTTTTTTTAGTAGCTATTATGAGATAATTGATGCAAAACAAGTTACTAATTTTTGTGTGTTGAATTTTGAGCCTGCAACTTTACTGATTTTTTAATCAGTTCTAGTAGTTCTTTTTATTTCTTTCTTTCTTTTTTAAAAGATTTAATTATGTATTTGAAAGGTAGAGTCACAGACAGTGGAAAAGACACAGAGATAGGTCTTCCATCCACTTGTTCACTCCCCAAATGGCTGCAATGGCTAGAGCTGGTCTTCTTGGTCTCCCATGTAGGTGCAGGGGCCCACAGCATCAGGGCCATCTTCCACTGCTTTCCCAGGAACATTAGCAAAGAGCTGGATCAGAAGTGGAGCAGCAGCTAGGACCTGAACCAGCACCCACACGAAATGCCAGCATTGCAGACATTAGCTTTACTAGCTGTGCCACAGCAGCGTCCCCTATAGTTATCCATTTTTTTAAGTAGGATTTATTTATTTACTTGAAAAGGAGACAGAGAGGGAGAGGGAGAGGGGGAGAGGGAGAAGAGGGAGAGAGTGAGAGAGGGAGAGAGATCTTCTATCTGCTGATTTATTTCCCAAATGCCTGTAATAGCTGGGACTATACCAAGCTGAAGCCATGAGCAAGGAATTCCATCTGGGTCTTGGCCCACTATTCTCTCCCTCTTAGGTGCATTATCAAGAAGGTGTACTGGAACTGCGTAATATCTGGGACTCAAACCAAGCACTTGGACATGGGATGTGGGTGTCCTAAGCAGCTGGTTAACCCATTGTGCCACACTATTCTGCCTGCTATTTCTTTTAAAATGTAGATATCTACTGCTATAAAATTGCCTCTTAGTACTACATTTTCTGTAATCTCATAAATCTTGGTAAGTTGTAGGTCTATTTTTATTTGTTTTGAGAAATTTCTAAACTTGATTTTGGTATTTTCAGTGATCCATTGTTCGTTCAGTCCTGGGTTGTTTGGTGTACAAATTCTAAAGTTTCTTTTGTTTATGTTTTATTACATTGTGAAAGAAACATGGTATAATTTCTTTGAATTGATTGAGACTTGTTTTATGGCCTAATTTATGGTCTGTACTAAAGTGTTCTATGTGTTGCTGAAAAGATTGAATATTCTGCAATTGTTGGATGAAATGTTCTGTAAATGTCTTTTAGGTCCATTTGGTCATAATATAATTTCACTGTGATTTCTCTGTGTGTTTTCTTGTCTGATGATCTGTCCATTGATGTAAGTGAGGTATTTAATTTCCCCACTATTACTGTGTTGGATTTGATCTCTTCAGTTAGAACATAAACTTAAGTGCACTAGAATTAGGGGCACACATATTTCAATTGTTATGTCTTGTTGAAATTATCCCTTGATGATTTTATAGCAACCTGATTTTGTCTCTTTTCATATGTTTAGCTTTAAGTCTGTTTCGCCTTATGTAGGGATAGCTACACTTGCTCACTGTTAGTTTCTATTATTTGGAATACCTTCCTCTAGCTGTTCACTTGCAGTTTATGTCTGTCTTTGCTGGTAACCTGAGTTTCTTGTACACAGCATATCACTGAGTTTTGTTTTTCTATCAATTGAGCCATTCTGTAAGTTTTAATTTTGGAATTTAGTCCATTTCCATTCATGGTTATTATTGATAAGTAAAAGCTTACACCTGTCATTTTGTTAACTGTTTAGTTTTTAATTATCTGTTCTCTTGTTTCTCTCTTTTGATTCTTCTTGGTGGTTTGATAGATTAATGTATCAACATGATTTGATTTTTTTAAAATTTCTCTTTTGTGTGTCTGCTCTTCTAGTGGCTTTTATACTCTTAGGTGTGTCCATGATGATAGTTATCTCTCTTTTGCTTCTGGATGTAGGACTTCATTTACCATCTTTTGTAAGGCTGGTCTGGTGGTGATGAATTCCCTCAGTCTTTACTTGTCCTGCAAAGTCTTTTATTTCTTCTTCATTTCTGAAAGAAAGCTTTTTTGGGTATAGCATTTGTAGTTGGCATTTTTCTTTTTTCTTTTAGAACTTAGAATATGTCCTTCCATTCCCTCCTGGCATTTTAGAGTTCTGCTGAAATATCTGCTGTTAGTATAATCAGAGTTCCCTTAAAAGTGCTTTTCATTTTGCAGTTTTTAGAATTTTCTTTGTTTTATCCTTTTGCTAGATTGACTATAATATGACATGTAATGAATCATTTCTGGTCATGTGTGTTTGGAACTTTATTGGCTTCCTGTATCTGTATATCTATATCTTCCCCTGGATTGATGAGTTTTTAAGCTATTGTTTAATTGAATAAGTTTTCTATGCCTTTTTCTTTCTCTTTGCCTTCAGGGATACCCCCTCATTTTAATATTTGTTCACTTAATGAATTCACAAATGTCCTGGAAGCTAGCCTCATTTTAAAATTATTATTATTTTATTTTTGTCTCCTTGATATGTTTCAAAAGACCTTTCTTTAAGTTACTTTTTTCTGCTTATTCTATTCTGGTCTTTTAAATTTCTATATAGTATTTCATTGAATAATTATATGAAAATTTATCTATTTTCCAATTGGTAAATGTTATATGTGTTTTTTTGCTTTTATGAATGAAGTTGTGATTAATATTATTTGTATATGTCTTTTAGTGACTATGTGCACTCCATTAGATATTTTTACATATTAAATTTCAGGCTTATTAGCTGAAACTTTTGAAGTTTTTTAAAGATTTATTTATGCATTTGAAAGGCAGAGTGAGAGAGAAAGAGAGAGAGAAAGAAAGAGAAAAGAGATAATCTTCCATCCCCTGCTTTACTCCATGGCCAGGGCTGTTACAGGCTGAAGCCAGGAGCCAAGAACTCTTATCTAGGTCATCTGCCTGGATCCAGGGACCTAAGCATTTGGGCTATTCTCCACTATCTTCCAGACACATTAGCAGGGAGCTGGATCAGAAGCAGAGCAACAGGAACTCAAACTGCTGCTGCAATATGGGTTGCCAGCCTCACAAGTACCAGGTTCACCCACAGCACTGTAATGCTAGCCCCTTGTTTAGAATTCTTTTAAGGCTTGGGGTGAAGTTATTTTTCTCAGATAAGCCTCCAGCTGATCAAACCCCTTGGCCTGAGGATACTTTTTGGTACTGAAAGTAAACTCTTGAGTTCCTGAATCTGTGTGCATGGCTGAAGTGTGAGGGTCTCAGCTTCATTTTTTTTTTTTTTTTTTTTTTTTTTTACTTTTCTTAGTTCAAAGTCCTTTTTATCTCTTCATCTCTTCCATGAACTTCCTGGGTGCAGAGACTAATATATGTGCTGAGAGCTCTTGAAATTGTTAATACCCACTTACCACCACGGATTCTATTTTCACGACTTTTTCTTCTGACCCACAGAATTTTTCTACACCTTTTTTTTTGAGGGAAATTCTTCTTTTTTAAAGTGTTTATCATTTTTTAAGGTGGTTTATTCTACTGTTTAGTGATAGAGTTACTGGTGGTCATTGGCTTTCAATGTATTCCATACTATCTCTACAAAAAAATAACCTAGAAGGGCCTTCTAGTGAGTCCCGTGTGAAAAAAATCCCTAGATTCCTTAATCCAGGGATAAGTCCTGGAATGAAGCCCTTTACTGTGGAAGAAAGCAGTATACACTTGTAGAAGTATGTATAAATTTCATACCATCAGCATATAGTTATCTCAGCTTTACTGAAATTCAGCAAGATACTATAACTGAATGGGCATTTCTGCTGTTAACCTGATGACTTACTTTACTCTATCCACCACTTAGTAGAGCACATGGAAATGGTGGTTAAAAAAATACTAAATGCAAACAAATCTTATTTTGCCAGATATGAAAAATTCTTCGATAGTATGCTAATATCCTGTTAAGAGCAAGAAAAATTAATTACAACATATTTAAGACAAAATTGTCTTCTAAGTTTTTTATTAATTCTGGACTTTAGCTTTAAATAAAAACTTGCATATCACTTTGTAGAGTTCAAAATGTTCTGGTTTGAAGAGTAGAGCTCTCTGTTATGCCATTGTTTGACTTATGTAATTAGTCTTTGTAATTGGCCTTGTAATACTTTTGTCATCCTTGGGCAAGGTGACTCAGATCTTTTTAACTCACACTCTTAATCTTCTAATAACTCTTGATCAGGCTGAATGCAATAAATTGTAAGTTTGTTACCTGCTTGCAACTTTGAAACATCCTCAGAACAATATCAAATGCCAGGAGTGCTGATAGAGTAGATGTTTTTATGTATTCTTTATTTTCTACCTCCTGAAGAGTACAGTATAGTCTGAGGAGAATATAGAGCTAATTAAATGAGAGAATATACTAATGAATAGCAGTCTGGACAGTGATTATACTAATAAGTAATCAACATGGTTGTGCTAATTGTAAAATGGTCCGTGTTAAGTTTTACACAGTCTCTTCAGAGGTGGTTATCTTTGTCATTATGTTTCTCATTTAGTACATTTTTATTAACTCTATTACTATGTGCAAATTAACTGTGCTAGAAGGATCTGGGAAGGAAAGGAAAGTCATATTGGCAATGATTTTAAAACAATGTATAATGTGATAATTGCTTCATTAGAGAAATAAATATAGGCTAAATATGTAACAGAGTTAGGTACATGACTTCCATTTCAGAATATTATATTGTTAGTTAAAGCTTCAAGGAATTTGTAGGATTTTTGATTTGACTGAGAAGTCTTCCTAAAGACGGACCCACATTTAAGTTCCAGTGTATATGAAATCACAGAAAGGATTATTATTACTGTTGGAGATCTAGATCTGTATTTCATAGTCTACATGTAAATCTACCCTTGTTTCTGGTCTCAGGTGATTATTGGTGGGCCATTCTCTGACCAGAGGGATTTATCAAAAATGAAGATCTGATTTAAAATGCTTTAGTGGTTTTCTTCTCCTAAATGATCAGTGGTTTTCTTGACCTACATGGTCAAGTCCATGACTCTTTAGGAGATGGCTTCCTGTGACTTACTCACCTTCACTCAACAGCCTGTATGAGCCTCTGGTATACATCCTTGTATTTATCACACATGCTGTCTCCTTCAGATGGAAAGTCCTACCTTTCATCAAACAATGACTCTTATCTCAGACTTAGCACAGGGGCAATCATCTTCTAAAAATATCTCTTGATTGTATGAATTGAGCTCAGAGACTCTTTTTTTCCCTTAAAATTTTAAAAATTTATATAAGTTTCATGTGTTTCATACATATAGATTTAAGAGCACAATGATACTCCCCCCCATCCCTTCCTTTCACCCATGGTCCCACACTCGCTCCTCCTTTCTTCCTGTCTTATTTTTTCTTTTAATTTTTATAATAGCATACTTTCAGTTTATTTGATAATTGTAAGCTTAACCCCCCACTGAATAAAAAATTCGACAAATAAAAAAAAAAAACTGTCCCTCAAGGGTATAGACAAGGGCTGTAAACAATAATCAAATCTCAAACTGTCAGTATTACTCATATATATTGCACTTTTTAAAAATACTATATATACACTAATTACCAGAAATCAGAGAAAACGTATTATATTTGTCCTTCTGGGACTGGCTTATTGTCACTAAGCATAATGGTTTTCAGTTGCATCCATTTTGTTGCAAAAGGCAGGATTTCATTCTTTTTTTATATACACACTATTCCATAGTGTGTATATACCACATTTTCTTTATCTATTGATCAGTTGATGAACATTTTGGTTGATTCTATATCTTGGTTATTGTGAATTGAGCTGCAGTAAACATTGGGGTAAAGATAATTCTCTTACATGCTGATTTAAATTCCCAGTAGTGGGATGGCTGGGTCATATGGTCCATCTGCTTTCAGATTTCTGAGGAATCTCCGTACTGTCTTCCATAATGGTTGTACTAGTTTACATTCCCACCAACAGTGTGTTAGGGTACCTTTTCCCCTACATCCTCACCGTATTTATTGTTTTTATATTTTTGGATGATAACCTTTCTTACTGGAGTGAGGTGAAACTTCGTTGTGGTGTTTATTTGCATTTCCCTGATGGGTAGTGATCCTAAGCATTTTCCCATATGTCTGTTGGCCATTTGGATTCATCCTTTTTTTTTTTTTTTTGACAGGCAGAGTGGACAGTGAGAGAGAGACAGAGAGAAAGGTCTTCCTTTGCCGTTGGTTCACCCTCCAATGGCCGCCGCGGTAGCGCGCTGCGGCCGGCGCACCACGCTGTTCCGATGGCGGGAGCCAGGTGCTTCTCCTGGTCTCCCATGGGGTGCAGGGCCCAAGCACTTGGGCCATCCTCCACTGCACTCCCTGGCCACAGCAGAGAGCTGGCCTGGAAGAGGGGCAACCGGGACAGGATCGGTGCCCCGACCGGGACTAGAACCCGGTGTGCGGGCGCCGCAAGGTGGAGGATTAGCCTGTTGAGCCACGGCGCCGGCCTGGATTCATCCTTTGAAAAATGTTTGTTAATGTCCTTTTCCCATTTCTTTACTAGTTTATTTTGTTGTTGAGTTTCTTGAGTTCCTTTTATATTCTAGATATCAATCATTTGCCATTTGTATAGTTTGCAAATATTTTCTCTCATTATGTCAGTTGCCTCTTCACTTTGCTGAGTGTTTCCTTTACAGTGCAGAAGCTTCTCAGCTTGATGTAATCTCATTTGCCTATTTTTTGCTTTTTATTGCCTGGGTTTTTCTGGGGTCTTTTCCAAGAGGTCTTCACCTATGCCAATGTCTTACAGAGTTTCCCTGATGTTTTCCTCTAGTAATTTGATGATATCAGGTTTTAGATTTAGATCCTATCCATGGTGAGTTGAATTTTGTATAACGTATATAAGAGGTCTTGTTTCATATATCTGAATGCATAGGTCCAGTTTTCCCATCACCATTTGTCGAAGAGACTTTCCTTCCTTCAGGGATTAATTTTAACTCATTTGTCATAGATTAGTTGGTTGTAGATATGTGGATTGATTTCTGGAGTTTCTATTCTGTTCCATTGGTCAATATGTAATTTTGTACACTTATGTTATTGATTTTTTTTTGGTGTTGATTTTATATCCTGCAACTTTACCAAGCTCTCTTATGAGTTCCAATAGTTTCTTAGTGGAGTCTTTTGGTTCTCCTATATATAAAATCATGTCATTTGCAAACAGGAATAAATTGATTTTCTCTATTCCAATTTATATCCATTTGATTTCTTTGTCTTGCTTAATGGCTCTGGTTAAAACTTACAGAACTATATTGAATATAGTGGTGAAAGTGGGCATCTTGGTCTGGTTCTGGTTGTTAGTGGAAATGTTTCCTACTTTCCCCCATTAAATATGATGCTTAATATGGTAATGTAATGTATTGCCTTGATTGTGTTGAGGAATATTCCTTCTATACCCAGTATGTTTAAGATTTTTATACTGATGGATGTGTATTTTATCAAGTGAGTTCTCAATGTCTATTGAGATAAACATATGTTTTTATACTACAGTTTGTTAATGTGATGTATTACATTTATTGATTTGCCTATGTTGAATCATGTTTGTATACTAGGGATTAACCCCATTTGGTCTGGGTGAATGATCTTTTTGATTTGTTCTTGGATTTGATTAGCTAGTCCTTTGTTGAGGATTTTTCCATCTATGTTCATCAAGGATATTGGTCAGTAGTTCTTTTTCTTTGTTGTATCTTTTTCTGGTTTTGGAATTAAGGTGATGCTGCCCTCATAAAGACTTTTGGGAGGATTTTCTCCCTTTCAATTATTTGGAATATTTTGGGAAGAATTGGAATTAATTCTTTAAAAGTTTGGTAGAATTCAGAAATGAATCCATTTGTTGTGAGAGTTTATGTTATTGATTGATCTCTGTCTTGGTTATTGGTCTATTTAGGTTTTCTATGTCTTCATGACTCAACTTTGGTAGATTTTGTCCAGAAATCTACACATTTCTTCTAGATTTTCCAATTTGCTGGCATATGACAGTTTGCAGTTTACCAGTGTCATAGTTTGCAAATATTTTTTCCCATTTTGTTGGTTGTGTCTTCACTTTGTTGAATGTTTCCTTTGCAGTTCAAAAGCTTCTCAGCTTGGTGTAATGCCATTTTTCTATTTTAGCTTTGATTGCTTGTGTTTTTGGGGTCTTTCCCAAGAAGTCTTTGGCTATGTAAATATCTTGCAGAGTTTCCCCAATGTTCTTCTCTAGTAATTTGATGGTGTCAGGACATAAATTCATATCCTTGATCCACTTCTACTTGATTTTTATAGGGGTCTTGTTTCAAACTTCTACATGTCTACTTCCAGTTTTCCAAACAACATTTGTTGAAGAGACTGTCTTTTACTAGCGATTGATTTTAGCTCCCTAGTCAAAGTTTAATTGGTTGTAGATGTGTGAATTGATTTCTGGACCTTCTATTCTGTTTCATTGGTCAACATATCTATTTTAGTGCCAGTGGCTGTTTTGATTTTAACTGCCCTGTAGTATTTTTTAAAATCTGGTATTGTGATACCTCAGACTTTTTTTGGGGGGAGCAGTATAAGATTTCTTTAGCTATTTGGAGTCCCTTTTGGTTCTATATCAACTTTAACATCAGTTTTTCTATATCTGAGAAGAATATCCTTAGTATTTTGACTGAGATCATATTGAATCTGTAAATTGCTTTTGATAGTATGGACATTTTGATGATAATTCTTATAATCTACAATCATGGAAGATTTTATTTTTTTTGTGTCTTTCTCTATGTTTTCTTGCATGTTTTCTAATAGTCATTGTAGACATCTTTCCCACTTTTATTTAAATTGTTCCCTAGATGTAGGGTCTGATCTCGGAAGCTAAATTGATCCCTAGATGTTTAATTTTTTTTTCTGTAGCTAAAGTGAATGAGATTGATCTTTGTTCTTTCTCAGCTATAAGATTGTGTATACAAAGGCTCTTTTTAATTTTAACTTTTATTTAATGTATATAAATTTTCAAAGTACAACTTTTGGATTATAGTGGCTCTTTTTCCCCATAACCATCCTTCCACCCACAAACATCCCATCTCCTACTCCCTTTCCCTTTCCATTCTTCATCAAGATTCATTTTCAATTATCTTTATATACAGAAGATCAATTTAGTATATATTAAGTAAAGATTTCAACAGTTTGCACCCACACAGAAACACAATGTATAAAGTACTGTTTGAGTGCTAGTTATAGCATTAATTCACATTGTACAACACATTAAGGGCAGAGATCCTACATGGGGAATAAGTGCACAGTGACTCTTGTTGTTGATTTAACAATTGACACTCTTGTTTATGGTGTCAGTAATCACCTGAGGCTCTTTTCATGAGTTGCCAAGGCTATGGAAGCCTCTTGAGTTTGCCAACTCCATTCTTATTTAGACATGGCCATAGTCAAAGTGGAAGTTCTCTCCTCCCTTCAGAGAAAGGTGCCTCCTTCTTTGATGGCCCGCTCACAAAGGCTCTTGATTTTTGCCCGTTAATTTTATGTCCTGCCACTTTACCAAACTCTTATGAGTTCCAATACTCTCTTTTTTTTTTATTTTCCCCAAGAAACCTTTTATTTAAGCTATACAACTTCACACATTTCATAAGTGCAACTTTAGGAACATAGTGATAGTGATTCTTCCCATTGCACCCACCCTCCCACCCTACTTCCTCCTCCTTCTCCTATTCCCATTCTTATTTTTTAATAGGACCTATATTCAATTAACTTTATACACAGCAGATTAACTCTATACTAAGTAAAGAGTTCAGCAAACAGTATGATAAAAAAAACTCTTCCTCTACAGTTTTTTTATTTATCTTTTGATTTCTTTTATGACCCACTGTTCATTCAGGAGCATGTTATTCAGGCTCCATGTGTTTGTATATATTCTAGAGATTCTTGAGTTGTTAATTTCCAGCTCCATTCCACTGTGGTTAGAGAAGATGCATGGTATGATTTCAATTTTTTTTTGAATTTGGTGAGATTTGCTTTATGGCCTGGCCTGTGGTCTATGCTAGAGAAAGTTCCATGTACTGGTGAGAAGAATGTGTATTCTGCAACTGTAGGATGAAAAGTTCTGTAGATATCCATTAGGTCCATTTTGTCTATAGTGTTGATTAGCTCTGCTGTTTCCTTGCTGACTTTCTGTCTAGTTGATCTGTCCATTGCTGAAAGTGAAGTATTAAAGTCCCCCACTACTATTGTATGGGAATCTATGTCTTCCTTTAAATCCATTAACATTTCCTTTAGGTAGCCAGGTGCCCTTGGTTCCCCTACATATGAAATTATGTCATCTGCAGATACGGATAATTTGACTTCCTCCTTTCCAATTTGTATCTCTTTCTTTTTATTTATTTATTTTTGACAGGCAGAGTTAGATGGTGAGAGAGAGAGAGAGAGAAAGAGAGAGAAAGGTCTTCCTTTTCTGTTGGTTCACCCCCAAAATGGCCGCTACAGCCGGTGCGCTGTGCTGCTCTGAAGCCAGGAGCCAGATGCTTTTTCCTGGTCTCCCATGTGGGTGCAGGGCCCAAGGACTTGGGCCATCCTCCACTGCACTCCTGGGCCACAGCAGAGAGCTGGACTGGAAGAGGAGCAAGTGGGACTAGAACCTGGTGTGCTGGTGCTGCAGGTGGAGGATTAGCCAAGTGAGCCATGGTGCTGGCCTGTATCTCTTATTTCTTTCCAATTAATTTTTGTTTGTTTTTTTCTTATTTTTCTAGGTCCTTGAGATGCGTTGTTAGACTATTTATTTGATGCCTTTCCAATTTCTTGATGTAGGTGCTAATTGCTATAAACCTTCCTCTGAACACTACTTTTGGTGTATCCCATAAGTTTTGATACATTGTGTTTTCATCTTCATTCATTTCTAGGAATTTTTTAAATTTCTGACCCACTCTTCGTTCAGGAGCTGCTGTTGAGTTTCTGTGTGTTTTCATGTTTTCTAGAGTTTCTTAAGTTGTTAATTTCCTGCTTCATTTCACTATGGTCAGAAAATACATATGGTATGATTTCAATTTTTTTTTTAATTTTTTGAGACTTGCTTTATGGCCTAGCATATTCTCTACCCTAGAGAAAGTACCATGCACTAATGAAAGAATGTATATTCTGGAGTGAGTGCTGTGGCATAGTGGGTGAAGCTCCTGCCTGCGGTGCTGGCATCCCATATGGGTGCTGGTTCACGTCCTGGCTACTGCACTTCTGATCCAGCTCTCTGCTTTGGCCTGGGAAAGTGATAGAAGATGGGACAAATCCTTGGGCTCCTTCGCCTGAGTGGGAGACCAGGAACAAGCTCCTGGCTCCTTGCTTTGGATCAGTGCAGCTCTGGCAGTTGCGGATGGAAGACCTCTCTCTCTCTCTCTCTCTCTCTCTCTGCCTCTGCCTTTCTGTAACTCTGCCTTTCAAGTGAATAAATAATCTTTTAAAAAAAGAATGTATATTCTTCAGCTGTAGGATGAAATGTTCTGCAGATATCAATTAGGTCCATTTGGTCTGTAATGTAGATTAGCTGTGCTGCTTCTTTGTAAGCTTTTTTATATTGTTGATCTGTCCATTGATGAAGTGGGGTGTTGCAGCCCCCCCATTAATATTGTATTGGAATCTTTTTCTCTATTAATATTCATTAACATTTGTTTTAAATAGCCAGGAACTCTGGCATTGGGTGAATATACGTGTACTATAGTTGCATCTTCCTTTAGAACTGATCCCATCCCTTACTCATTACATAATCCCATTCTTTGTCTGTTTTAACAGTTTTTTTGTGTGTGTGAAAGTGTATTTGTTTGATATTAGGATGGCTGTTCTTGTTCTTTTTTTCTTTCTGTTAGAATGGAAAATCTTTATCCATCATTTTACTTTCATTCTGTGTATATCTTTGTTGGTACGATGTGTTACTTGTAGGCATCAAGTATATGAGCCTAGTTTTTTAATCCATTTGGCACATCTGTGTCTTCTTTTTTTTAAAATTTTTTATTAAACTTTTATTTAATGAATATAAATTTCCAAAGTACAGCTTATGGGTTACAATGGCTTCCCCCTCCCAAAATTTCCCTCCCACCCACAACCCTCCCCTTTCCCGCTCCCTCTCCCCTTCCAATCACATCATGATTCATTTTCAATTCTCTTTATATACAGAAGATTAGTTTAGTATATATTAGGTAACGATTTCAACAGTTTGCCCCCATATAGTAACACAAAGTGAAAAAAAAATACTATTGGAGTACTAGTTGTAGCATTAAATAAGAGTGTACAGCACATTAAAGACAGAGATCTTACATAATATATATTTTTTTAAAAATTAATTAATTTTCTATGCCATTTCCAATTTAACACCAGGTTTTTCCTTTTTTTCATTTCCAATTATCTTTATATACAGAAGATCGATTCAGTATATAATTAGTAAAGATCTCATCAGTTTGTACCCATGCAGAAACACAAAGTGTAAAAATACTGTTTCAGTACTAGTTATAGCATCACTGCACATTAGACAACACATTAGGGACAGATCCCACATGGGATGTAAGTACACAGTGACTCCTGTTGCTGACTTAACAATTTGACACTCCTGTTCATGGCGTCAGTAATCTCCCTAGGCTCTAGTCATGAGTTGCCAGGGCTATGGAAGCCTTTAGAGTTCGCTGACTTTGATCTTATTCCGATAGGGTCATAGTCAAAGTGGAAGTTCTCTCTTCCATTCAGAGAAAGGTACCTCCTTCTTTGATGGCCCTGTTCTTTCCACTGGGATCTCACTCGGAGAGATCTTTCATTTAGGTCTTCTTCTTTTTTTCTTTTCCATGGTTTCTTGGCTTTCCATGCCTACAATACACTCATGGGCTATTCAGCCAGATCCAAATGCCTTAAGGGCTGATTCTGAGGCCAGAGTGTTGTTTAGGACGTCTGCCATTCTATGAGTCTGCTGTGTATCCCACTTCCCATGTTGGATCTTTCTCTCCCTTTTTGATTCTATCAGTTAGTATTAGCAGATCTTGTCTTGTTTGTGTGATCCCTTTGACTCTTAGACCTATTAGAGCCATCGAATGTGAACTGAAATTGATCACTTGGACTAGTGAGATGGCATTGGTACATGCCACCTTGATGGGATTGTATTGGAATCCCCTGGCATTTTTAACTCCACCATTTGCAGCAAGTCTGATTGTGCATGTCCCAAATCGTACATCTCCTCCCTCTCTTTTTCCACTCTTAAATTTAACAGGGATCACCTTTCAGTTAAAATTTAAATACCTAAGAGTAATTGTGTGTTAATTACAGAGTTCAACCACTAGTACTAGAACAACAACAACAACAACAAATACTAAAAAGGATAAAGTATTACATTGTACATCTAGAGTCAGGACAAGAGCTGATCAGGTCATTGTTTCTTATAGTGTCCATTTCACTTCAACAGGTTTTCCCTTTGGTGCTCAGTTGTTGCCGATCAGGGAAAACAAATGATATTTGTCTCTTTGGGACTGGCTTAATTCACTCAGCATGATGTTTTCCAGATTCCTCCATCTTGTTGCAAATGACTGGGTTTCATTGTTTCTTACTGCTGTATAGTCTTCTATGGAGTACATGTCCCATAATTTCTTTATCCAGTCTACTGTTGATGGGCATTTGGGTTGGTTCCAGGTCTTAGCTATTGTGAATTGAGCTGCAATAAACATTAATGTGCAGATGGCTTTTTTATTAGCCAAATTAATTTCCTTTGGGTAAATTCCAAGGAGTGGGATGGCTGGGTTGTATGGTAGGGTTATGTTCAGGTTTCTGAGGAATCTCCAGACTGACTTCCATAGTGGCTTAACCAGTTTGCATTCCCACCAACAGTGGGTTAGTGTCCCTTTTTTCCACATCCTCTCCAGCATCTATTGTTGGTAGATTTCTGAATGTGAGCCATTCTAACCAGGTGAGGTGAAACCTCACTGTGGTTTTGATTTGCATTTCCCTGATTGCTAGAGATCCTGAACATTTTTTTCATGTGCCTGTCGTCCATTTGGATTTCCTCTTTTGAAAAATGTCTGTTGAAGTCCTTGGCCCATGTCTTAAATGGGTTGCTTGTTTTGTTGTTGTGGAGTTTCTTAATCTCTTTGTAGATTCTGGTTATTAATCCTTTATCTGTTGCATGGTTTGCAAATATTTTTTCCCATTCTGTCGATTGCCTTTTCACTTTCCTGACTGTTTCTTTTGAAGTACAGAAACTTCTCAATTTGATGCAATCCCAAATGTGAATTTTGGCTCTGACTGCCTGTGCCTCCGGGGTCTTTTCTAAGAAGTCTTTGCCTGTGCCTATATCTTGCAGGGTTTCTCTAATGCTCTCTAATAATTTGATGGTTTCGGGTCGTAGAATTAAGTCTTTAATCCATGTTGAGTGAATTTTTGTGTAAGGTTTAAGGTAGGGGTCTTGCTTCATGCTTCTGCACGTGGAAATCCAGTTTTCCCAGCACCATTTATTGAATAGACTGTCCTCACTTCAGGAATTGGTTTTAGATCCTTGATCAAATGTAAGTTGGCTGTAGATGTTTGGATTGATTTCTGGTGTTTCTATTCTGTTCCATTGGTCTATCCATCTGTTTCTGTACCAGTACCATGCTGGTTTGATTATAACTGCCCTGTAGTATGTCCTGAAATCTGGTATTGTGATGCCTCCGGCGTTGTTTTTGTTGCAAAAGATTGCTTTAGCTATTCGAGGTCTTCTGTGTCTCCATATGAATTTCAGCATCATTTTTTTTCCAGATCTCAGAAGAATGTCTTTAGTATTTTGATTGGTATCGCATTGAATGTATAAATTGCTTTTGGGAGGATAGACATTTTGATGATATTATTCTTCCAATCCATGAGAATGGAAGATTTTTCCCTTTTTTGGTATCCTCTTCTATTTCTTTCTTTAAGATTTTGTAATTTTCATCGTAGAGAACTTTAACGTTCTTGGTCAAGTTTATGCCAAGGTATTTGATTGTTTTTGTGGCTATTGTGAATGGGATTGATATTAGAAGTTTTTTCTCAGCTGTGGCATTGCCTGTGTATACAAAGGCTGTTGATTTTTGTGCATTGATTTTATATCCTGCTACTTTGCCAAAGTCTTCTGTGAGTTCCAATAGTCTCTTAGTAGACTTCTTTGGATCCCCTAAATAAAGAATCATATCATCTGCACAGAGGGATAGTTTGAGTTCTTCCTTCCCAATTTGTATCCCTTTAATTTCTTTTTCTTGCCTAATAGCTCTGGCTAAAACTTCCAGAACTATATTGAATAGCAGTGGTGAGAGAGGGCATCCCTGTCTGGTACCAGATCTCAGTGGAAATGCTTCCAACTTTTCCCCATTCAATAGGATGTTGGCCGTGGGTTTTTCATAAATTGCTTTGATTGTATTGAGGAATGTTCCTGCTATACCCAATTTCTTCAGGCACTCCGTGAGTTCTCCCACACACCCTCAGTTTTTTTTCACAGTCCCAGTTCATAAGCTCCACTCATTCACTAGCCCTGCAAGCCTGCTCCATCCATGGAGAGAGCCTTGGCATTCCCTGAGCCAGCTGCCTGTTGCTGTTGATCTAGACATTTTGATTACAGGCATCCATGACAGAGTGAGGGGATTGGAGTGCCTTACAAGCTTAAGTGGGTGCCCTGCATCCTATCAATGCTCTGGGCTATACTTAAAGTCAATGTGGACAGCAGGTTTATCACAGAGATAAAATCTGCTAGTTGCATGCATGTGTGCTGTGGCACTCTGTATTCATCTTTCTAAGATGGTGCTTCATTCCTACTAGTCACCCAGAGCCCTTGTTGAGGGGATGGGAAGCAGGCAGTGTGCTCTCCCTTCATGGGGTTAGGTGGCACCCTACCCACTGCTAGCATTCCAGGCTGAACTCAAAGTCAGTGTGTTTCGCGAGGTTCTCCCTTAAGCAATATCAGCAGTGGCATGGGTTGCTGCAGACTCTCCTCACTTCTCTCCATGGAGATGTTGTCTCCTCTTGGCCCTAATTCCGATGCTAGTAGGAGTTGAGCAGAGGCACACTGCCTGACTTTTCACTGCCATGTTTGGTGCTCTGCAGGAATTGTGGGGTGAAAAGGCAGTGTAACTTCCCTGCTCCAAGCCTGGAAGTTCCTCAGAGCCATCAGCTCCCCAGACTGAATTATAAGTAAGTGGGTGACTGTGGAATGCCCTCTAAGCTAAAACTGCGAGCAGCAGGGCAGGCAGCAGTTTCTACCTTGACGTGGTATGTGGCGGCTCATAGCCAGCAGATTACTCTGTCACATGGCTGGCTGGAATGGTGTCTTTGTCTTCTCTCTCCTTGTCTCGTGGTGTCCTTGTGTTATTTTCACGTCACTGAAAATTTCTGTCAGTCAGACCCATGGAAATGTGGTCCTTCCTTTATTCTTTTCACGTCCCAGAGCAGCCAAAGTTAATGTGGCTATACCCTATTCAACCATCTTGGATCTCCCAGAGACTCTTTCTCCATGACTTTTCTAAGTTCCTATCAACTGTTCAATTTTGAACCTAGTAGGTCCCTGATTATTAAGTCTGAAAAATATTTGTTGAATTGAATCTTCTAGTCCTTTGTCTTACTTTGACTTGTATAAATTATACTTACTTTGACCTGTATAAATTATATTTTCAAAATTTTCTCTTGTTACTACCTTTTGATCTCAGTGTACCTTAACTTCTAACTTCAGTAGATTTTCTGGGCTCAGTCATTGATGTACCCAACTGTAGGTCTTTAGTGCAAATCTTAGTTCTCTTCACCCAGGTGTTGAGTTTATGAGGAAAATTTTAAAATACAGGTAAACTTAATTTGCTAGTGGTAAAAAACATTGTATGTTTTCTAATTTCTTGTTTTGAAATTGTCAGTTTAGATTTCAGATATTTTAGAATGAGTATGGACTTTAGATACTAGTCCTATCCCTTACTTGATAGTTGAACTTAAGACACTGGAAATTATGATATTTGTCTAAGAAGATTAGGACACAAAATAAATTTATTCTTTCAAAGAACCAATTTGATATCTTTTGCTTAAAAATATTTGTGGTCGATAACATCTGGTATGGACTGAGATTGTGTCCAACTCTCCCACCCCCATATTCATGTTAAATTGTAACCCTCAGTAATTTACAGTGTGACTCTATTGGATATAGGACTTTTAACGAGAGAATTAAGAAAAAAAAAACTCATATGGCTGGTCCTTAATACAGCACAATTGTTTTACTTAGTTGAAGAAGAGATTAGGACATAGATATGTATAGAGGGAAAAACATATAAAGGTAAATGATATGGCCAGCTGAAGAGACAGGACCTCAGTGGAGAATAACCCTACCAACACCTTGATCTTGGGTTTCTAGCCTCCAGAACTGTTTGGAAATGCACTTGTGTTATTTAAGCTACCCAATCTATGCAACTTCCCTTTGGCAGCCATAGAAAACCAACATAGCATATAAATTTTTTTTAAAATTTGTTATTGTCATTACTAGGGAGCATATATTTTTATGAAAGGGAGAGAACTTTCTCTTGTTATCTTCATGCAAGGGCTTCTCTGTATGGTTCTGGAAACTGTGAGGTCAGATATAAAATCAGATTTGTTTGACTTTTTCTGTGTCTTGTGTTTTTCTATGTCTTGTTAGTAGTTAGGACATTCTATTTTACTGTCGACTGGTTCCATCCCTTACAATAGACTTATAGGGAGGCTATTTATCTAATGGAGAATTTTCTTAGAATTAAGTTCAATTAGCTTCACTTCTAATAAGCTAGGTTGAGTTGCTTCCTTTTAAAAAGTCACACTAATATTTTAAACAAAGAGGAAAGTCTGAATGTTTATGGATGTAAGTGAATTAGAATATACACTTAAATCTATATCTACTTAAGTATTAATATGGGTGAAAAGTATGTTGCTCTTTGAGGTTTCCAGAATAATTTCGATAATAACATGGTGTCCTAAGCATTTTACAGCTTCTAAAGATGTCTAATGTAAAACCAAAAAGTAAAATAGGTTTACTAATATCACTCAATTTTTATTTGCTTTTTGGGAACATCCAAATAATTATATGACATAAATATTCTCAAATAGTATTTTTACAAGCAAAGTTTTTCTCTTCATTCATACACTACTTTTTGGTATATGGATTCTGTCATATTTTTAAAAATTCCTTTGGTTGAGAAAGCTGTTCTTAAATAATAAACTCATCAATCATAGATTTCCTGGACTTTCATAATGTAATTTAGCTTTTAAATTTACAATCCTTTTGCTGAGCATAATTCATCTTTTAAATTTACTAATCTTCTTGCTGGACAGTCCAAGCTGCCAAGCTGTGCAGTGTCTGAATAATGTATTCCTATTAAAGGACACAGTGGATTCTTATGAAGAACATGACTGGCAAGTCTTTGACCTGATCAAGATGATTTCAAATTGAAATTTGAGGGGAGAAAGAGTATTCTGATCAAACTGCAAAATAAGATATCATGAAAGATAATGGTTATAACAAGAAGGTCAGAAAAAATACTTATGGCTTCAGATATTTATTTTCCAATTCACAGATACTAATGTTAAAGTAAACCAGAAATTTTAAATAGAAGGCTAATATAGTTTCTAATTATAAAATTACATATAAATGTAATGTATTCTGAAATAGTCCTGCAAGTTTATGAAGAAGTAAACATTTCTGGAATATAACAATATGAAGTCCATTTAACTTGATTGAATCATATCTAATAGAATTCAAGAGGAAGTAATCTTTTGTCAAGCAGATATCTACCTAAAGGAAGTCTTTAAATCTTGTGGTGAAAATGTTGGACTTTAGGATGATGAGCACTGGAAAGAAAAAACAGAAACTTTGGTTTTGTTGAGGGATTTTACAGTCCATCCAGCTACGAAGTGTCAAGGAAACATGGTGGTTCATTCAAGTGAGACTGTCTTTTCTCAATTTTGAGTACATTGTAGAACTATGCACAGTTCCTTCCACATAAGAAGTGACTAGAGCTCAAGAAATTCAGCAACAATGAAACAAGTAATCCAGTTAAGTGAGTAAAGGGTCTAAACAGAAATTTTTTCCTTAAGAAAAAGTTTATTTATTTATTTGAAAGGCACAGTGACAGAGGGAAAGGTAGAAACAAAAAGAGAAAGAGATCTTCCATTTGCTTTTTTACTTCCCAAATGGCTGCAATGGCCAGGGCTGTGTTAGGCTGAAGCCAGGAGCTTGGAACTCCATCCAGGTCTCATATATGAATGGCAGGGGCCTAAATACTTGGACAATCTTCCTTTGCTTTCTCAGGTGCATTAGTAGTGAGCTGGATAGGAAGTGGAGCAGCCAGAATTCAAGTCAACACTCAGATATTGGATGTTGGCATCATTGATTTTTTTCTGAACCCACTGCACCACAATGCCAGCCCCTAAATAGACATTTATTTTTTAGATTTTAAAAACTGTTTATTTAATAAAAGTTAAACATATAAAATTAAAATTAACATACTACCTAAAAATCATCTATTAGTTAGAAGATCTTTTTTATACATGTTTTTAGCTTAAATTCAACTCAAGATTAATGGTGATTTTCACTTACACCAACAAATGCTAGCAACTTAATCTAGTTAACAAAAATTACAAAGTCAGCTACAGAACATAATATACAGGGAAATTATGGCCAGATTAATGCAGTAGAAACACATAAAATTTTTAATGATGAAACATTCAGTATTCTTGTTCATTAATATAGCCTCAATTTTTTTAACAAAAAATAGTATCCATGCTATGTACAGAGCTATACATCAGCTTTTTGTTTTCCCATATAAACATTACACATCCAAAAAATGGTACTACCATCATAAGTGAAAAATCAACACAAGAAAAAAAGCCAACATACGAAAAAAAAAAAAAAAAGCCAAACAGCAAACCTTACAGCAGCTCATCCTAAACATGTTTGGTTTCTCCCATAAAATCAAAACTCCATGAATGAACATAAAATAGATCAGTTTTAGAGATGGCTTTACAGGCTTAGAAAAAGGTTATTGATGGAAAAACTCTAAACAAATGGCTATTTACAAATTAACTCATATTTAAGCTTAACTGGACAATAGCTAGGTTTTAAAATTGAAGACTTATATATATATATTTATATATTTTATACATTTATATACATTATTTATATTTTTATATATATTTTATATATATATAAAGATCTCTTTAGCAGGTTGGTGTTTTGCCCTGATACTTCTAAGAACTGCTAGGATATGTTAAGTTCAAAGCATATGAAAATTCCATTATGACTCATAATAAAAAGGATGTACTATCAGTTTAGTGGGGGCATGATATTAAGATCTTAGTAATTCATTTAGTGCTGTACTAACAGCACCTATCTAAAAAAGTTGCTTTATTCAACAAACTTTGAGGGAACTGTGATAGTAGTAATGAAAAAAGTTAAACAAATAGCAGTTCTCAAATGCAGTTTCTTCAAGTCTCATTACTGAAGCAAACAATGACATTGATATCTTCCTTACTCATCTAACAAATAATTTACCTTTAGAAAAATATAAGGATAAAAAGGTAAATGTAAAGCCCTGCAGAGATGAAATCCAACAGTTTTTCTGATTATTGAGGCATCAAATGCCTGACATTGTGTTTAGAGATATCTTGATATTGTGTCATGGGTTTATCAGCAATTTCATAAGTTCCTGCTTCATCTTTGCCAGTTGTACTCTCTGGTGAAGCAAAAATGCTCCACTTTACCAGGCTCTGTTGTTGAATTGTTGCATTTCACCTTCTGGTCCTCTGTTTCCTGTTCAAACTCTTATTCTCTGTGCTTTTTTTCCAAACCAATCTTCTTTTTATACTCATGTTACTGGACAATCATTTCTTTTTTTGACATGGATTTGTTGCCACTGTCCTCCTTTGCCTTCCTCCCTTCAACAGTGGTGTTACTTCAGCATTGCCATAACCAGCAAAGGTGATTGCAGCAATGCCGTTTTTTTAATGTATCTCCTCAATTTCTGGTTCGTAACTCTGTCCACCTTCACTCCAGATTGCCATACATTTGTCTCCTACTTTCTATAAAGGAGTGGGCTGAGTAGAAGCAAAACTCTCTGAAGGTTTCAGAGGGTTGAGTTGACAGAAGGTCTTTGGTTAGTTCTATGACTTCCATTAATTACTTTTCCTCCCCGCTGGGTCTGAGTTCTGAAACTGTTCCTTCAGTGACAGACAGATGGGCAGTGGTTACAGAATCAGCAATTCCAGGAAGCATCAGGTGTTGTGATCTACATATCAGCAGGTCAAAGTGGGTGTACTCAAGTACTCTACTGAAGGAAGGCATTTCAAGGATATGGAGAGCCACTTAATTATGCTCAGATAAACTATTTCAGAATACCAAATCTGGAACCCTTCTCAGATAAGTTAAATTTGTTTGAGTCCTAATATTCTTGTAAATTTTTCTACAATTTTAGCAAATCTTCATTTTCTCCATTTCCGAATAATGGAGCTTCAGCTTGCTGGAGTTGAGCTTTGTAGCTTGCCAGTTGCTTTGCTAGATCCTTGGACATCTTGTGTGGTGTGGTGGTGGGGCAGTGGGAAGGGAAAGGGGCAAATTAGCCCAGTGATGGTGGCAGTGGCAACAGGGGCAGCAGCAATAGGAAAAATATCCATGACGACAACAAGGCCAATAGGTGTGAAAAAGAAAAAACTCGGTCTGCAGAGCTAGACATTTTTCAAAAGGAGAACTACAAATAGCTAATGCATGAAAAATGCTCAGTATCACTATCCATAAAGGAAATGCAAATAAAATCACAATGAGTTATTATCTTACTCTAGTTAGAATGGCTTTAACCATAAGTTAAAAAAATTGCTGGCAAATATGTGTATAAAAGGGAATCCCGATATACTGTTGATCAGAATGCCAGTTAGTACAGTTATTATGGGAAGCAGTATGGTGATTACTGAAAAAACTAAATATAGATCTACCACAGGACCCAGCTCTCCCACTTTGGGAATATATCAAAAGGAAATGAAGTCAAGGTATAAAAGAGATACTTGCACTGTTGTATTTAAGGCATCTGAGTTCTTAAAATAGCAAATATATTGGATCAACCTAGAAGTTCATCAGTGGATGTCTGCGTAAAGAAAAGGTGGTATGTATACATGATGGAACATTACTTAGCCATATAAAGAATTAAAACCTGACATTTGCAACAAAATGGATGAAACTGGGGAACATTATTCCAAGTGAATTCAGACACAGAAAGACAAATTGCATATGGTTTCTTTCATATGTGGAAGTTTATATATAGGATATATAAAAATAAAAATATCTAAATTATAAAAGTGTGTGGATGCCATATTATTTAACATATAGATGTTTTCAGATTTGGTCTTCTTTGAATTATATCCCTTATATGATACTATACCCTTCTTTCTTCACTTTATGATCTTTGTCGTGAATCTGATGCTATATTATTTCCTAATTTTTAGAAAAATGATATGCATTTGAATAAACAATATATAAACTATAATTACTATCAGTATAATATTTACATATGAAGTGTACATGGCAAATGTTAAAAATTATTAAATCTTCTTGTGACCCTTGAATATTTTTATAATTTTCTGTATTTTTAAAATTTTTAAAAAATAGGCATAGTTTTAAAAGTATTTAAAACATTTATTTATTTATTTATTTGAAAGGTAAGGAGAGGGAGAAGCACAGAGATATATTTCTTCCTTCTGCTAGTTCACTATACAAATATCCACAATGGCTGGGGCTGGGCCAGGCTGGAGTCAGGAGCTTGAAACTTGATCTGGTCTCCCAAATGAGTGTCAAAGACCTATGGATTTGGGTCATCTGCTGCCTTCCCAGCAACATTAGTAGGTAGCTGGATCCGAAATGGAGCAGCTTGGACTCATACCAGCACTCATATGGGATATTGGCATTGCAGGTGGTAGCTTAACCTGCTTTGCCACAATGCCAGCCTCTGTTTGGAACATTTTAAAATAAAATAATAATAATAATAGAGATAGGGTTTTGGTAGTTATAGTAACCATATCAGAGAAAGAAGCCTTAATTCCTTTCATGAGACATTAAAACTTTATCATTTTGACAATATAATGATGAATTATCTCCATGTAAAAGAAAGGATTTACGTGGCTATTATTAATGATTAATTAAGTAAATGTCTGAGGCCAGTGCTGTGGTGCAGGGGGTTAACTTCCTGGTCTAAAGCACTGGCATCCCATGTGTCATTATCTTCCTCAGTAAGTTGAAATGTTCGGCATTCTTAAAGTGTTTCAAAGCCTCTCTTATAGCATGGTGAACTATCATGTGAAATGGAGCCATCGCCTAAAGTTTTCTCTAGCTCTGAGTCACTTAAACTGATATTTGCCATCTTCTGCTACAATGTCCATCTTCTGAGACCCAACAACAGTCTGGACTCAGTATTTGTGTACCTTTTTGGCCATGTCTTTCATTTATTCAATACTATCTGTACTATATTTTTTAGAACTTACTCAAGACTTTTACCATATGGACCCAATGCTCTTGAATTTCTTGTACTGATTCAAGACTTTCTTCTCCCTCCTTTCATATTTCTTGTATCATTTCAGTAGAGACCTGGGAGAAGGGAGGTAGCTGCTTGTGTAGGAGGCTTTGCCTTGATAGGAATTTTGTGTGCCATATTTTACAAGATACTGTGATTAAACTAGAGGAACTTTGGTTGTAAAGGAAGTGACATCAAATGGTCTGAAGTTTAAGAAATGGAAGTGTTTACATCTGCGGAAGAGAAGTGGGATGTAACAGCTATATTCAGATACTCAAAGAAATGTTATATAGTCAGAAAAAAATTAACTCTGTTGCCTCCCACACAATTACTAAGACTACAGTAGGCAAATAGAACCTGTCCAAACTGCTGGGAGGTTAAACAAGGGGCTGGATTTAATTTCTAAGAGTATTTGTGACCCCGTGCTTCAGATAGTGTGGATAAGATTGTTACATTTGAAATGTGGGCTAAAAAATAATTTTCTTCCCAAAATTGTTTATAAGAACTGAATGGAACACATGTTAAAATGCATATATCTGAGCTCAAAAAGTTTTATTCACTTAAGTTTGGAGTAAAATGTAGCAATCCATATTTTATGATACAGGTTAATTTTGAGAATATGATATGATGTTCTTTATATAGGGTGAATCTAATAAAAGTTTTTGACATTTTATGTTTTGTCTTCTGTATTGATAGCAATCAATACCTAAACATGTCAGAAACATTATAACAATTGAGCAAAGGTAAATATAGGGGCCAGAGACGGGGCATAGGGGGTTAAGCTGCTGCATGTGACACTGGCAACCCATATGAGCACCGGTTTGTGTCCTGGCTGCTCCACTTCCGATCCAGTTCCCTACTAATATGCCTGAGACAGCAGCAGATATGGCCCAAGTCCTTGGGCCCCTGCATCCATATGGGAGACCTAGATGAAGCTCCTGGTTCTTGGCTTTGGCCTGGCCCAGCCAGCTGCTATAGATGTTTGAGGAGTGAACCAGTGGATAGATCTCTTTTTGTCTGTCTGTCTGTCTCTCTTTCTGTAACTCTGCCTTTAAAATAAATAAATGTTTCTTTTTTAAAAAGAGAGTAAATGTAATTATATGTTTACTGCTTTAATGTAGGACTTTGTGAAGAAATGGAAAATGGTACATAATTGAAGGAAGGAAACAAAGTCAACAGTTCTATACAAAACTGTATCATTTGGGGTACACAAGGAAGGAGACAGCAAGGTAGAGTTAGACATGAAAGACAAGGGGTGAGGTAGCAGGTCTTCAGATTGGAAATATGTTTAAAACCTGTAGACCCTGAGAGAGGAAAGGAAAAAAGAATGGGGTCTGGCGAATCTCAAACTAATACAGCCTGATGAAATCTAAGCCATCTCATCAATCAGCACTTATGTGATTGATCACAGAAAACTATTTTGGGGCAGACACAAGGCAGGCCCTGATTCCCTCCTGGTTTGCTGTAATTGATTGAGAGCTTTGTGGGCAGAGTGTGGCCTTTGTTCTAACACTGCAGCAGATCCAAAGTATTGGAATTGTCAACTACAAGTACTCCTTGTGGCAGGTCCTCTCTTGAAGGGGAATCTGAGTACTACATGTTTATGGCTACCACAAAACCCAAGCCATATTTTTTTTTCAGTGCTGGTGAGTGTACATGTTGACTGGATGGCATAATTTGATGCTATCTGAACAGATTTCTTTTTGCTCATCTGCTTGACTTTATTTTTACTGCTTGCTTCATGTCTTTTAGCTTCTGTTTCATCCTATCTTGTCTCCACATATCAGGTATAGAGTATGGATGATTCTATCAATGTATATTGTTTGAAATGGTACAAAAATAAACTGTGATGGTAAAAATGCTCTGTAAAGATTTGGGATTTTTGAAACTCAAGAGTCTTTCATGTTATTCCTTTAGTGTGGAAGCAAAAAGAACTTAAACGCATTAACCAGTCTTTCATTGGAGCTGAAAGGAAAGCTGCTTTATGTGAACTGCTGGAAAAAGAGACCCAGTTAATTGCTTCCATTGGGAGACATAGATACGATGCTTCTATGACGAGCCAGGAAGCAGCAATACAAGCTTTTTTGGATAAGGTCAGTGAAATAAATACTATTTAAATATGAATGTGTCCTTAGTTTAAAAAGGTGGAACAATCATTAATCATAAGAATTTCCATGAATTTTGTTGCACATTTTGACAAACATTTCTTTAAATTCTCTTTCTTATTTTTTCATGTGAATACAATATGCTTTAGATTTTAACTGCAGCCTAGAATACAGATTGACAACTAACATAATTTGACATGTTCTTCACTAAAGAGATTTGACCATGAAGGAAAAGATGGAAACATTTTCGTGTGACTCAGTTCATTTTAGATTTAGGCTAGCAAAATAAATTAATTAGTTGCACCCTGATAGAAGTATGGAGTGTTAAAGTCACAAAATGTCCTGATGGTAAGCAACCTGGGGAAGTTAGCTGGAGACTAGTGTGTTTGCTTCGGCTTACTGCATCATAACCTGGCAGGAAATTTCTGCACAAAAGGATACATGATTATTGAAGACCACAAAAACAGGCAATTAAGGTAAAAAATAAAGTAATTACCCTTTTGTGGTCAACATGCCTATTTGATATTGAATAGCCTGTTTCCATAGTGACCAATTTCCTTTTATAAACCTGATCTTTCCAAGCAATTAGTAGTCAATCCAGCCATAAGAAGAAGAGGAATACAGTTCTTCAAGATATTAGCCAATATTGTTTCTTCTTTTTCTTCTTTTTAAAAGATTTCTTTTAATTTATTTGAAAGGCAGAGTTACAGGGAGGCAGGAGAGAGAGAGATTGGTTGAGAGAGAGAGAGAGATTGAGAGAGAGAAGTCTTTCATCTGCTGGTACACTCCCTAAGTGGCCACAGTGGCTGAAGCTGAGCTGATCTGAAGCCAGGAGCTAGGAGTTTCTTCCAGGTCTCCCACACACGTTCAGGGGCTCAAGGATTTTGGCCATATTCTACTGTTTTCTCAGGCCATAGCTCTCTCTGGATCAGAAGTGGAGCATCCAGGACTCAAACCAGTGCATGTATGGGATGCCACAACTGCAGACTGCTTTACCTGCCACTCTTCAGTGCTAGCCCCAGCCAGTATTGTTTCTAATCCATGATGATTATTAATTAACAACTGTTTATTTTTAATTTTCTAAATGCCTTTCTCCTAATTTGAATATTCTCCTAGTTGATGTATGTTTACTGGTGGTGTTAACGGCTACCTGTATCCTGTAACTCTTTACAGTTCCAGAGCTAGACTCTTTTAGGAGTTTCCAAATCATGTGTCCAATTGCCTACTGTCATTGCTCTACAAATATCTTAAAGAGTACACATTGACATGGATACCCTAAGTCTTCTCACCTTCCCTTGCCCCACTCACTCACAAGCTGATCCTATCCTGCAGCATACACGCAATCTATCTCTATGGATGCTTCCCCATCAACTATTTGCTTTAGACTGTATGTTATTTTTGATTTCCCCATCTACCAACAAACTATTCTATTACTGCTTTTTTTTTTTGGACTGGCAGAGTTAGTGACAGAGAGAGAGAGAGACAGAGAGAAAGGTTCACCCTGCGAGTGGCCACTGTGCCAATCCGAAGCCAGGAGCCAGGTGCTTCCTCCTAGTCTCCCATGCGGGTGCAGGGCCCAAGGGCTTGGGCCATCCTCCACTGCTCTCCTGGGCCACAGCAGAGAGCTGGACTGGAAGAGGAGCAACTGGGACAGAATCTGGTGCCCCAACTGGGACTAGAACCCAGGGTGTCAGCGCCACAGGCGGAGGATTAACCTAGTGAGCCGCGGTGCTGGCCTGTTCTATTACTGTTTACAGCTCCTTGAATCTTTACTGGAAATAGCTCTGCTATTGTGCCTTTGTGCCCTTGCATAGGGTTATTTAGGCAAAGACCAGCTAACGTGAGGCCTGTTGGAATGCCTTGTGATTTTCCTGGAGCATGAAAGGATGTGACTTCTGGGGAACTGCTTTGGGACAATTCCTCTCTGTCTCGCCTGGCATCCTCTTTGCCTTGCCTTGGCTTGTGTGTGTGTGAACTTGACACTGATTTAATTGAATCTGATTTTCCTTCTCATCTGGATTACTTTATATTTCCAAATTAGGTTATTGCTTATAGAGTCACTTAATTCACTTCTCTCACATCCATAAACAAAATTCTGATCCTTTTTTTTCCCTGTTGCCCTCAGAGAACAAGTATTTTTGTGATGTTGCCTCTGCACACCAAGCACATGACACTGTTGTCGCACTGTCATCTCTCAGTGCACATTCATACCCACACTTCACCAGCCATGATCAATTATCTGCTTGTGCCCAGAAATACTGTGTACCCTTGATGCTTTTGCAACTGATTTTCCCTCTACATGGAATCTTCTCTCCTTCCTTTCTCACCCTTTCAAACAAGCATAGATGGCTTCTTCCAGAAAGGAACTGATGTTCTGTCGTTAGCCTGTATTATACGCCCTCATTAGACTCTATCTCAACTCTGTCTTTGTTTTTAGTGGTCAACCCTTATTATATCTGTTTGAATGTCTGAATAATTCCTAGATTCTGAATTTCTTATGACTGAAGCTGACTTTTGTCTGCACCTCCTATTTTAGCACATTGCTTTTGACAGAATATCAATGAATGCTTGTGAAGGAAGGTACAGAAATAGAAGTGGTATAATTTTATATTCCAATTATCATCAATAAATTATATAATCTAGATACTATCATTTTAGATTATTGGATATCTTAACTCTAGGAAAGATGGGTCTACTTTATAGAAGCCATAACATTCATATTTCCCCAGTGTTATATTTCAAATTAAACATATTCTCTTAGCAAGTTGCTTTGTCTTGCTTCCAGCTTTGTCACTGGGAACAGTTACTTATATATCTGATTGTTAATGACATCAGATAGGATAGCCTTTTTCCAGAGTAACACACATGTTTGAAGGAACTGGGGAGACGATGGGGGGAACTTCTCTTTATTTGTGGCTTGACCTTCTGTAGATTTCTAACTTGTGCTGTCATTGCCACTTTCTGTTTCATGTAAGCTATTTTAAATTTAATCATTGCAAATACTTATATAATGTTTATTTTTTTTAAGCTCAGAACACCTCCCCGCCTAGTGCTGCTTGTCTAGCAATGTCTGTAAGCTTTTTTCCTCCTAAACTCTTATGGAGACAGCTCCTAAGTAGATCAAACCCCAACATATAAAAGTAACCCAAAAGTCTACTCTTGATTGTTACCCTTTCTCATGAAGTATTAGCACCCTCAGTGGACTTTATGTGAATCTTGCTCAAAGAAGGTTAGATAAAGAAATCTTGTTCACAAGAATTCCAGTGAGGAAGTTTTTGTTTTCATTGTTTGGAAAATACTTTGGTAAGTTGGTGGAGGTAGAACAGAGATGCAGAAGGATCTTGTGTACAGAAAGAGTTGTTCTGTGCTAGGAAGATGGTTTTTGGGTATTGCTTGTATTAATGTTTTACATTGCTATAATAAAATTCCTAAGGCTGGGTAACTTATAAGAAATAGGTTTGTTTAATTCATAATTTTGATGGCTGAAAGTCCAAAATTGCATGGGTGAGCAGTTTGGCCTCTAGGTAAAGTCCTATGGCAGATGACATCATAAAGGGAAACACATGCAAGAGTGGTAACATGGTAAATCAGAAGCCAGGAGAACTGAAGGCCAGTCTTTCCCTTTTATAAGAAATAATCTGAGTCCCATGAGAACCGTATAAATTTCTTCACATGGCAGTGTCCTTAATGATCCAATCACCTCCCCCCTGGGCTCTTCCACCTAAAAGTCTCACCAGCTCTTAGCATCACTAGACCAAGGCTAGTGATCCTGAGCATTTTTTCATGTGACTGTTGGCCATTTATATTTTGATCTTTGAAAAATGTGTGCTCGTGTCCTTAGCCCGTTTCTTATCTAGATTATTCTTTTGTTATTGTTGAGTTTCTTGAACTCATTATAGATTCTGGATATTGATCCTTTATCATTTACATAGTCTGCAAATATTTTCTCCCATTGTGTCTGTTGCCTCTTCACTTCGCTGAGTGTTTCCTTTGCGGTGCAGAAGCTTCTCAAAGCTTGATGTAATCCCATTTGTCTATTTTTGTTTTCATTGCTTGGGCTTCTAGAGTCTTTTACAAGAAGTCTTTTGCAATATCAACATCTTAGAGAGTTTCCCTGACATTTTCCTATAGTCATTTGATGGTACTGGGTTGTAGATTTATATCCCTATCCATTGTGAGTTGGTTTTTTGTATAATGTATGTGTAGATCCAATTTTCCCATCACCATTTGTTGAAGAGATTGTCCTTTCTTCAGGGATTGAGTTTAGCTGCTTTGTCAAAGTTTAGTTAGTTGTAGCTCCATGGATTAATTTCTGGGCTATCTATTCTGTTCCGTTAGTCAACATGTGTATTTTTGCGCAGGTACCAAACTGTTTTGTTTGTAACTACTCTGTAGTGTGTTTTAAAATTTGATATTGTGATGCTTCTGGCTTTGTTTTTGTTATTTAAGATTGTTTTAGCTATTTGGGATATCCTATGTTTCCATATGAATTTTAGCATTTTTTTCTTAATCTGAGAAGAATATCATTGGTATTTTGATAGGAATCAATTTAATCTGAAAATTGCTTTGAGTAGTATGAACATTTGATGATACTAATTCTTCTAATCAATGAAATAGAAATTTTTCCATTTTTTGTGTTTTCTTTTATTTCCTTCTTTTGTAATTTTCATTGTAGAGGTCTTTCACATCATTGATTAAATTTATTGCAAGGTATTTAAGCTTTTTTGGTAACTATTGTGAATGATATTGATCTTATAAGTTCTATCTCAGCCATGGCATTGTCTGTCTATAAATGGTTATTTTTTGTGTGTTGATTTTATATCCTGCAACTTTACCAAACTCTCTTATGAGTTCCAATAGTCTCTTAGTGGAGTCTTTTGGCTCCCCTGTATATAGGATCATGTCATCTACACACTGTGATAATTTGACTTCCTCCATCCAATTTGTATCCATTTGATTTCTTTGTCTTAGTTTGTGGCTCCGGCTAAAACTTGCAGTACTATATTGAACAGCAGTTATAAAGTGGGTATCCTTGTCTAGTTGGAAATACTTCCAGGTTTTCTCCACTCAATATGATGTTGTTTTATGGTTGCCATATTGCTTTCATTGTTTTGAGGAATATTCTTGTATACTGAATTTTCTTAATATTTTATTATTAAAGGATGTTGTATTTTATCAATCGAGTTCTCTGTGTCTATTGAGATAAGCATATGTACTTTATTCTTCAATGTGATGTATCACATTTATTGATTTGCATATATTGAACCATCCTGGCATGCCATGGGTGAATCCCACTTGGTCCTGGTGAATGATCTTTCTGATATGTTGGATTTGATTAGCTAATATTTTGTTGAGATTTTTGCATTCATGTTCATCAGGAATATCAGTCTATAGTTCTTTTTCTTTGTTGTATCTTTTCTGGTTTTGGAATTAAGGTGATGCTTCCCCTGAAGGAGTTTGGGAGGATCCCCCTCCATTTCAATTGTTTTTAATAATTTGAGAAGAATTTGAATTAGTTCTTTAAAAGACTGGTAGAAATCAGCAGTGAAGCCATCCGGCCCTAGCTTTTCTTTGCTGGGAGAGTCTTTATTACTGATTCAATCTCTGTCTCAGTTTTTGGTCTAATTAGAGTTCTGAGATATTAATGACTTGTTTTTAGCTGATTGTATATGTTGAGAAATCTACCCATTGCTTCTAGATTTTCTAATTTGTTGGCATATATCTGTTTGTTGTAATTCTTGATTGTTTTTTTATTTGTGTGGTATCCATTGTAACATCTCCCTTTTCATCTTTGGTTTTATTAATTTGTATATTCTCCCTTTTTTTAGTTAGTTGGGCCAATAGTGTATCAATTTTGTTTATTTTTTCAAAGAACAGCTCTTCATTCCACTGATCTTTTGTAATGTTTTGGTTTCAATTTTGTTTATTTTCTCTCTAATTTTTATTATTTCTTTCCTCCTATTAATTTTGGGTTGCTTTATTCTTATTTTTCCAGGTTCTTGAGATGCATTGTTGGATCATTTATTTGATGTTTTTCAAATTTCTTGATGTAGGTGCTAATTGCTATAAATTTCCTCTTAACACTGCTTTTGCTGTATCCCATAACTTTTGGTATGTGTTTTGTCATTTTCATTCATTTCTAGGATTTTTTTTTATTTCTTTGACCCACTGTTCATTCAGGAGCTGTTGTTCAGTATCCACGTGTTTGCATGTTTTCTAGAATTTCTTAAGTTGTTAATTTCCAGCTTCATTCTACTGTAGTCAGAAAAGACAATGGTATGATTTCACTGTTTTGGAATTTGTTGACACTTGCTTTATGGCCTAGCATATTCAGTATCCTAGAGAAAGTTCCATTCACTGATGAAAAGAATGTGTATTCTGCAGCTGTGGGATGAAATGTCCTGTAGATATCAATCAGGTTCATTTGAAAGGTCCATGATGTTGATTAGATCTATTATTTGTTAATATTTTTTTGTTTAGTTGAGCTGTCCATTGATGAAAGTGTTGGAGTCCCTCATTGTTTTTGTGTTGAGTCTAGGTCTTCTTAGATCCATTAATATTTCTTTTAAATAGCCAGGTGCCCTGTCACTGGGTGCATATATTTTACCACAGTCACTTCTTACTGTTGAATTGATCATTTAATCATTACATAATGCCCTTCTTTGTCTCTTTTAATATTTTTGTGTTAAAGTCTACTTGTCTGCTATTAGGAAGGCTACTCTTGCTCTTTTTTCTTTCTGTTAGCATGGAATATCTTTTTCTATCCTTTAACTTTCAGTCTGTTTCTTTTTTGGTGAGGTGTGTTTCTTGTAGCCAGCAAGTGTATGGGTCTTATTTTTTTAAATCTGTTCAGACAGTCTGTATCTTCTAATTGCAGAATTTAAGCCACTTACATTCAAAGTTATTATTGATAAGTAACAGCTTGGTCCTTCCATTTTTCAAAAAATATTCCTATTTGGTTTGTATTTCTTTTTTCCTCTTACTATGAGATTTTCTACCTTCACATTTTTTCATGATGATGACTATCTTTTTATGTTTCTGTGTGTAGCACATCCTTAAGTATCATTTGTAAGGCTGGATGAGTAGTGACAAATTCTTTCAATTTGGAAGGTCTTTATTTCACCTCTCTTTATAAATGAGAGATTTGCATATACAGTATTCTGGATTGGCAGTTTTTTTCCTTTGGGGAAAAACTATGTTTCCATTGTCTCCTAGCCTATGGAATTCTGATGAGAAATCTGGTGTCAGTCTAATTGGAGATCCTTTGAATGTAATCTGGCATTTCTCTTGTGCACATTTTAGAATCTTTCTTTTACTGTTGAAAGCTCGAGTATAATGTGTCATGGTGAGGATCTTTGCTGATAATTTCTATTGTGAGTTCTATGTGCTTCCTATACTTAGATGTCCCTATCTTGTCCATAGTAGGGGAATTTTTTGCTATTGTTTTACTAAATTGGTCTTCTAATCTATCCTGTCTTTCCACACCTTCAGGAACTCCTATTACATGTATATTAGATCATTTGATTGTATCTCATAAATCCTGAGCACTATTTTAGATTTTTCTAATTTTTTTTTCTTTTTTGTCTACTGAGATATTTCAAAAGATTTGTCTTGTAGCTCAGTTATTACTTGTTCTACCTCACTGAATTTTGTTATTAGTACTTTCCACTGTATTTTTATTTGACATATTGAATTATTAATTTCTAATATTTCAGTTTGATTTTTCTTCAGTATCTCTATTTCTTGGCAAACATTTTCATCCATGTTGTGTATAGATTTCTGTAACTTGTGTATTTGCTTCTCTGTTGTTTTGAGTGCTCTTAGAATCATTCTTTTGATGTCCTTTTCAGGTATTCCTTCAATCTCTTCATATTCACTTTCTAATATTAAAGTCTTGTTGTGTTCCTTTTGGGGAATCATATTGTCTTCCATGTTCATGTTTCTTGTATCTCTACATTTATTTTTAGGAATTTGTGAAAACACTTGTTGATTTTTTCCTGTGATGGCTTTTATTTTTGAACTATGCTTCTGTGGCTTAATGTAATATCTGCTTCTTTAGTGGATATCCAGTGGTATGTCCTGGTTGGGGCTAGGGAGAGTGTTCAGTGCTGAAGGGTGGGGCAAGAGTCTAGAGTCACACCCCAGTTGGGCAGAGTTGATCTCTTTCATTAGTATGGGGGAGGGTATGATCACTTTGGCTGGCATGATCATGGCCTCACCTCTTCTTTGCCTAGGGACCAATACCCACAGTGGCTACACACCCCACCCACACAGGTGCACAGATCACACAAAGTATCCTCATGGTCCTCAGTGTTGGCACAGAACCCTCTGCAATGGCCCATCCCAGTTAAACTCTGAGTCTCTGAAGCCAGATATGGCAACTGCCTAGAGACCCTACCGTACCCCAAGGCCTGTAGTGCAGTCATAGAAGTCCCAGTGACACAGAGCTCAGGGCTGTTGCAATCACAGAGAGCAGGTGCTCCATTGTCAGCCCAGTGAGTCTTCCTTGTCCATGGAGAGAACAAAGACTTTTCCCAAGCTAGCTGCCTGTCAATTTTTCTTCCTGGAAACTAGAAGTCCAGGCATCTGTGGTATAGCAAGGAGTTAGGAGCACTTTGCAAAACTAAATGTGCCCCTTGCTCCCTGCCAACCCTTCAAGCCAGACTCAACATCAGTGGGGACGACAAATGTATCCCTCTGAAAAAATCCCCAGTTGTGTGTGTTCTCATCAGCTTCTACTTGCCTTATTAACATGGCTCTGCCTTCCTGCTGGTTATCAGGTGAACTTGTTGGGGGGTAGGGAGATAGCAATGTGCTCTCCCTTCATGGGGTTAGCTGGGCACTGTGCTGCCTATTAGCACTCTAGGCCAGACTCAAAATCACTGGGATCTGCAAGGTTCTCCCTCAAGAAATATCACCAGTGGCACTGGCTATCGCAGACTCTCCTCACCTTGCTTCAAGTAGATGGCATCCCCCCAGAAGCCGTGGCTGTGGAGTTGCCAGTGGTGTCCAGGCTCACTGCTGTATGTTTGTTCTATCCACAGCCTTCCACGGTGTTTCTCTTCTTTCTTAGATCTTCCACTGCAAACTTGTCAACAACTCCCCCAGTGTCTGCACTTTCTCAGCTTTCCTTTCTTCCTGGGGTCAGAAATCAGCATTTATTTTCCCTATTCAGCCATCCTGGATCCATCAGAAAAAAGCATATTATAATTAATCCCTGAAATTAGAGTGTTTTCTGATGTCAAAGCAAACAACCAGAGCCATGATGCAAGCTATAAGTTCTTTTTTTTTTTTTTTTAAATTTTTTTGCCAGGCAAAGTTAGACAGTGAGAGAGAGAGAGAGAGAGACAGAGAGAGAGTTATAGACAGTGAGAGAGAGACAGAGAGAGAGAGGTCTTCCTTCCGTTGGTTCACTCCCCTAATGGCTGCCATGGCTGGCGCTGCGCCGATCCGAAGCCAGGAGCTGGGTACTTCCTCCTGGTCTCCCATGCGGGTGCAGGGACCCAAGCACTTGGGCCATCCTCCGCTGCCTCCTTGGGCCACAGCAGAGAGCTGGACTAGAAGAGGAGCTACCAGGACTAGTACCTGGCGTTCCAACTGGGACTAGAACCCGGGTTGCTGGCGCCACAGGCGGAGGATTAGCCTAGTGAGCCACAGTGCCGGCTGCAAATTATAAGTTCTAAATTGATCACTATAACGTTGACAGGGACCCAAGCACTGGGGCCATTCTCTGCTACCCTCCCAGTCACATTAGCAGGGAGCTGAATCAGAAGAGGAGCAACTGTGTCCATATGGGATGCCAGTTCTGTAGGTGGCGGCTTAATTTACTACACCACAACACTGGCCCCAAAATAGATATTTAAAGAGAAATAATTACTTTCCTATAATTTGGAAACAACTTTGTAGAATAAAATTTTATGTTTTGGCTTTAGCTTAATTTCATTCATTTTAAATACTATATAGCTTATTGAACAGGTATTTTGTTTATTTAAATGTTTAAAAGTTATTTAAAGAGCATCACAGGGAGAGGGTAGGAACACACACACACACACACACAAAGAGAGAGAGAGATAGAAAATGGAGATAAATAGAGAGAGTCTTTCATCCATTTGTTCACTCCCCAGGTGACTACAATAGCCAGGGCTGGGCCAGGCTGAAGTCAGGATCCAGGGAAACCATCCATATCTCCCACATGTGTGGCAGGGCCCCAAGCATTTGGGCCACCATTAGCTTCCTTTTCAGGAACGTTAGTGGGAAGCTGGAGTGGAAGCAAAGCAACTGGGACTGGAATTGTCTTTCTAATATTAGATGCAGTGGTCACAAATCCTGGCTTAATCTGCTGTGCCACAATGCTGGCCCCCAATACTTTATTTTTTGTTTTATTCTGAATTTATCTGAATAATTAATATGATTTTAAATTAGTCCAGTTAAGGAACTGAACTAATAAGTCATAATCGATTTTATGCTAAGTTCTTACTCTTAATAAAAGGTCTAATAAAAACTGACTCCAAAGATTTTTTGAATTATTAAATAATTTGTAATTTTAACACTTCAGGAAGTGACTTCCACAGATTATGACATGTTTAAAACTTGTAGAGATGTCAGAATCAGCCCTTAAGGCTTTCGGATCTGGCTAAAAGGCCTATGAGAGTTTCGCAAGCATGGAAAGCCAAGACACTGTGGCAAAAATGACCTGAATGAAAGATCTCTGTGAGTGAGATCCCAGAGGAAAGAATGGGCCATCAAAGAAGGAGGTACCTTTCTCTGAAGGGAGGAAGGAACTTGCACTTTGACTATGGCCTTGTCTAAATAAGACCAGAGTTGGTGAACTCAAGAGGCTTACATTGCCTTGGCAGCTCACGACGAGAGCCTCGGGTGATTACTGACACCATAAATAAAAGAGTGTCAATTGTTAAATCAGCAGCGGGAGTCACTGTGCACCTACTCCCCATGTAGGATCTCTGTCCTTAATGTGTTGTACTATGAGAATTAATGGTAAAACTACTACTTGAACAGTACTTTATACTTTGTGTGGCTATGTGGGTGCAGTCTGTTGAAATCTTTACTTAGTATATACTAAGTTGATCTTCTGTATATAAAGATAATTGAAAATGAATCTTGATGAAGAATGGAATGGGAGAGGGAGTGGGAGATGGGATGGTTGCAGGTGGGAGGGAGGTTATGGGGGGAAAAGCCGCAACAATTCAAAAGTTGTACTTTGTAAATTTATATTTATTAAATGAATTAAAAAAAACTTGTAGAGGTGTGTAGAAATTCAGGCAAAAATTTGAATGAAAGGTCATTAGCTGGTTTCTAATATATATATAGATAGATATATAGATATAGTAGATATAGATGTATATATAGATTTATTTGAAAGGCAGAGTTACAGATAGGGAGAAGGAGAGAGAGAGAGAGAAAGAGAGAGAGAGAGAGAGAGAGAGAGAGAGAGAGAGATCTTCCACCCGTTGGTTCACTTCCCTAGTGGCTGCAATGGCCAGAGCTGGGCCCATCCGATGCCAGGAGCCAGGAGCTTCTTCTAGGTGTCCCATATGGGAGCAGGGGCCCAAGTACTTGTGCCATCTTCCACTGCTTTCCCAGGTGCATTAATAGGAAGCTAAATCGGAAGTAGAGCAGCCAGGCCTCAAACCGGTGCCCATATGGGATGTATACATTGAAAGCAGTGGCTTTAACCCACTGCACCACAGTGCTTGCCCCTCTAATATATCTTCTGGGTGCTCTTTACCCAACTTGTGTGTTGTGAGACAATTTGAATTTCTGTAAGCTATTTTCCCCATAGTCAAGACCATTTCTTTCTTTTTTTTTTTTTTTACTTGAACATCAGTTCTGAATTGCAATTAAAACTTAAAGCTTAAAAAACTGCAATTTTTGTTAGCTGTGTAATTTAATGCTTTTTCTCCATACTCAGCTGGCCAACAGCTAATGGGATACAAAAATACAACCATCTTTTTCTGAGCACTACAGTAAAGAAGGGTATCACTATGGATGAACAAAAGGCCCTTTGCAGTGGAAACAGTGATCACTACCCAATAGCTTTAGAGGGGTTAAGGTTTCTCTTAATTTGTGCCCTTAGGGACTTGAAGACTAATTTAGTAGGAAGAAAAGACATATTTTCACAGTGCAGTCATTTCTTTTCTTTGTGGAAGGCTGCTCCTCTCGAGGTTTTTGTTATCCCTCCACCTTACCCTCACTGAAATGTGTCTTCCTGCTGTTCTTCTGTTTTTCTCCTTCAGAGTCTGTACTGTCTCATTTGTTGTCAGCTAAATGGAATTTATTATGCTGCTATTTTTTAAAGCTATTTGAAAACATGATTGTTGTACATCTCTTATTACAGCCAGTTCATTCAAAGAAATAAGGAAATGGAAAGAGAAATAAGCAAAGTTGACATTTTCCTGTCAGAATAAAAAAACACCTGAAAGCCTAAAATCAAAGAAGCTTAGACTTGAAGACTAAGTTATCACTGTTTGCAGAAATACATCCAAGTATAAAAATGGTTTTACTAAACAGATTTTGTCTATCTTCTTGGTATCAACTCTAGTGAACTTGAATTTCAAATCTAGGATTTTTTGATTATACCTCTCAATTCCCTTTAATCTGGCTATCTTTCGGTTATTCTTTAGGTTAAATTTTTTTTCTTTTTAGCAGTTAGGTGCTTCATAGCAACCTCTAGTTATCTATTTATCTGCAGTCATTACTCGTATCACCCCTTATTTTCCCATAGAGACTTCTTTATGGAAAATGAAGGATTTTAATTCAGAATTGAAGGACAGGAAGGATTTGTGGTAGAGTGTATTTAGAAAAGCCTAAGCTATTTCCATGGAATACTGTATTCCACAGGGCTTTAAAAACTTGGAAGGAATATAGAGTTATGTCAGTCCACCAACTGGAAAAAATACAGTGAAGTAGATAAAGTAGACATTTCATTAAAAGGTTATTACACTTGGATTACTACTAATAAAGTAAGTTACTGACCTGTAGAGCAAAAGGTACTGTTGGTATCTCTGGTTAAAACAAAATTATATATACATATATTTGTAAATGATTTATTTATTTGAAAGGCAGAGTGAGAGAGAGAGAGAGAGAGAGAGAGAGAGAGAGAGAGAGAAATCGAGAGAGAGATCTTCTATCTACTGGTTCACTCCCCAAATGTCTGCAATGGCCAGGTCTGGGCCAGGATGAAGTCAGGAGCCAGGAGCTTCTTCTGAATTTCTCATTGGATAGAAGGGCCCAAGCACTTGGGCCACCTTAAGCTGCTTTCCTAGGTGTATCAACAGGGATCTGAATCAAAGATGAGCAACTGGGGCAAGAACTGGGGCCTATACTGGGATGCTCCCATTGCAGGTGGAGGATTAATTAATGCCTCAATGCCAGCTCCAAAAGAAAATTATATTTAATAGAGCCAATCTGAGGAAAATTATGTGCAAAAGGATTAAGATGTTAGATAGACTTTAGAATACTGCAATATGACCGCCTTGCGGCGCCGGCACACCGGGTTCTAGTCCCGGTCGGGGCGCCGGTTCTGTCCCGCTGCCCCTCTTCCAGGCCAGCTCTCTGCTGTGGCCAGGGAATGCAGTGGAGGATGGCCCGAGTCCTTGGGCCCTGCACCCCATGGGAGACCAGGAGAAGCACCTGGCTCCTGCCATCTGATCAGCGCGGTGCACCGGCCACAGCGCGCCAACCGCGGCGGCCATCGGAGGGTGAACCAACGGCAAAGGAAGACCTTTCTCTCTGTCTCTCTCTCTCACTGTCCACTCTGCCTGTCAAAAAAAAAAAAAAAAGAATACTGCAATATGAGACTTAGCTTAAGATTACTTTCTAACCACTTTCTAAAGAAGCTTTGAAATAAGTATTAAAATTAATTATGAGGTCTGTCCAAAACAAGGCTATATTCATTTAAAATTTCTGTATTTCTAAGTACTCAAAATTAAGTGATAAACTACTTTATTATTAATGTTTTATTTAATATATTTATCAAATAACAAAATAAATTAATTATAGGACTGCAGCTTTGCCTTTACTGGATCAAAACTGAGAATTTAAATTTTTGGGTGAAATTTCCTAACTCTAAACAACACTCATTTTGGTTCTCATCAGGATATAATACCATTACTCTGAAAACATATCAGATATAGTTGTTTTTAAGAATTAGCCTTATGGTTACCAATGCAATCTTGCTAGTATAAAATGTAAAAATTGAAAGTAAATTGAAGTTAGAACTAAAAAAATTACTTATTATATTGTTATTTAAAATACAGCATTATATTATACCTGTATTTGGTTAGTCAACATTCCTGCTGTTTTATTCCAATACATAGAGCTTCTATTTAAGGTTCAAAATTATATCACATTTAAAGATTAAATAATTCAAAATAGGCATAAAGCAAGCTACATGGACTCTAAAGTGAACATCAAGTAATTTACAAAAGCATTTGACACTTGAACAGTTAAGAATTGGGATTAACAGAACTTTGTTTCTGAAAAATTATAATTAGGGAAAGAAATCTAGCAGCTCTATACTGGAAAGTGAAGAGAAACTATAGATAAGGTTTAACTGAAATAGCTGGTGATTATATTTTCTCTTAAAATCTCAGTAAGACGGAACTGAATTAGTGGTAGTCAGAAGTAACATGATTATAGATTATTCTTGTGTTGCTGAGTCTGTAGACTCATTCCATCAACAACTGCCTCTGATCTCTGAATTCTTAATGTGGGAGTCCTTAGATGAGCTTCAAAGAGAGTAAACTCCATCTGTTGCCCTCAATTCAGGAGGTGAGCGAGGTTGGGAGGTACCAATGCATATTGGGAAATAGGAAATGAGAATCTTAGGGAATATCAGAGAGGTAGGGACCACAGGACTCGTAAGGTAGCATAGCAAAATGATTTAGTCTTTCATATCCATGGAGGATAGGTTCCAGGACCATGGAGGATACCAAAGTCCATGGATTCTTAAGTACCTTACATAAAATGATGTAGTATTTGCCTATAACCTTTGCACACCCTCCTGTTTGCTTTAAATAATCTGTAGTTTACTTACTACCTAATACAATATAAATGCTATGTAAATAGGTGTTAATACTGTATTGTTTTGGAAATAATGACAAAAAGAAAAGGTCTATACATGTTCAGCACAGATGAAACCTTTTTTCCAAAATATTTTCCTTCTTTGGTTGATTGAATTCCAAGATGTGAAATACAAGGATACAGAGGATACAGAAGGCCAACTGTATAGCTGTTTCACTATGGATTTCTGCTTTGTGAAGGATTTTGAATTTGTTTAGGTTTATTTTTATGGGACACCAAAAAATAAACCTAAACACAATGCACAAAGTCCCCTTTTTAGTATGTTTTTAAATATAAATATATTGAAGATTGTCACAGTTGCTCCACAAAAAGTTGTCTTCAATTGGAAAGGCGTGATGAAGACACACTTACACAACCAATATAATTGAACCAAGCATATTTTTTTTGGTAACATTCTAAATAGCATGCTCCTCTACTCCCCCATGTGGTTAATGAATAATTTTATATACTTATCAAGCCATTCAACATACTAGTTAGTACAATTAGTAGCAAATCCTAATTCCTGTAGAAATGTTTTCATTTCTTCAGACTCAAGCTCTTTACTATCTTTAAAAAACTTTCACTTTTGCCTGGTTTATAAATTCTTCAATTCATTTTCTTAAGTTTTAATGATACTTTTATTCATAAATGATATTAAACTTTTAGTAGAAGGAAAGAATGGTTAGTTTTAGCCTTTAATTAACTGATAGTTGTAAGTATAATATTATTTTTAAGTGTTCAGCTCCAAAGACATGGAGAACACCTAATGGCTACATAATCAAGATGGATACACAGTTCACTATCAGAGCCAGAGAACTTCAAAACATCTACAAATGCATATTGCTGAAAAATCTCTCTCAAGATGAGAGGCTGGATGTACTCCTAACACTTAAGCACACTGTGAAGGTATGTTAACTTTCTGTTAGCTTCAGGGTGTGGGGGTCACGATCAATCAATCAAAAGTTGAATACTAAAAGAAGCAAATTATTTTTGCATTAAATAATTATAAAGATTATTAATATTTGTATATGAAATTTTATTATTTTATCAACAAATATATTGTTTAGGTATAATTTGGGGATGGGAAAGAAGGATGCACTTTTCTGTGAAGGGAGGAGAGAACTTGCACTTTGCTTATGGTCTTGTCAAAATATTGGAGGAGTTTGTGGATTCAAAAGGCTTCCATATGGCCGGCGCCGCGGCTCACTAGGCTAATCCTCTGCCTTGTGGCGCCGGCACACCAGGTTCTAGTCCCGGTCGGGGCGCTGGATTCTGTCCCGGTTGCCCCTCTTCCAGGCCAGCTCTCTGCTATGGCCCGGGAAGGCAGTGGAGGATGGCCCAAGTGCTTGGGCCCTGCACCCCATGGGAGACCAGGATAAACCCCTGGCTCCTGCCATCGGATCAGCGCGGTGCGCTGGCTGCAGTGCGCCGGCCGCGGCAGCCATTGGAGGGTGAACCAACGGCAGAGGAAGACCTTTCTCTCTGTCTCTCTCTCTCTCACTGTCCACTCTGCCTGTCAAAAAAAAAAAAAAGGCTTCCATAGCCTAGGCAGCTCATGTCAAGTGCCTCGGATAATCACTGACATCATACATAAGAGTGTTAATTGTTAAATTAACAACAGGAGTCACTGTGCATTAACTTCCCATGCAGGATCTCTGTCCTCAAAGACTTGTATTATGAGAGTTAATAGTAAAACTTGTTCTCAAAGATTTACTTCATTTTGGTGTATTAAGCGGAGGATAGTCTTATGTCTCAAAAGTTATATTTATGTCTGAGTGTTTGCAAAAGATGTATCATTCTTGGGTTCTTCTTTAAAGAAAATTAAGTTTCTCAAATAAATAATGCTAAAAAAAGTGAAATTAACTTTGAGATGCAATAACTTTGAAAAGCCCTTGTCTGGACTGTTGAAGAACAATTTTTTTTTCATTTTCTTTTTCTTTCTCACATGAAATGTTGAACTCTTTACCTAGAATAATCTTCTGTGTATAAAATTAATTGAAAATACATCTTAGTAAAAATAAGACTGGGAATATGAGAGAGAGGAGGAAGAGGAATGGGAGAGCATGTACAGTGGGAATAATTACTATGTCCCTAAAGTTGAATTTATGAAATGCATGCAAATAGATAAATAAATAAATTTTAAAAATAATTTGGGGATGGTTATGATTGATATATTAATATTTACCTAAGAATTCTCAAAAACATATTGTGGTACATTATGAATATAGAGTATGAGTATTCTAAATATAAATATACATTTATTCAATGGGTGCAAATATAGAGCATAAGATTAATACTTAGTTCAATAAAGCAATGTGTACATTTTTTTAGGCAGAAATACAAAGAGAATGAAATTATATATTATAATGAAATTAGAACCTATGTATTATTTTGTGCCTTGTTTATTGTACTCAAAATTAACGTAGAAGATTTGAGCTTGTTATTATTGATAATGACAGTGCATCCATTTCCATATATTATGTAATGCTCCATTGTATGATTAAGCTATAATTTTATTAAGCATTTACATTGGGATATTTGGTTCTAACTTTTAGCTACAGTGAACAATAGATCTATATGCATATTTCTCTGAAGCACTTAAAAATAGAATTTTTGAGTCATAGATTACGCAGCTCTTCAAATTTTATTATTAGATAATGCCATTTTTTAAAAAATTAGTTGTATCAGTTCATACTCTTGTCAGTAATATTTTATTTCTTCTGGAATGTGGAATTAGTTTGCTGGATATAAATTTTGAAAACAAACTCAGTGGTTTTTAAAATTTTGTACTGATATTTTTGTATTTTGTATAGGAACATGCATGTAAACTGACCCAGGAAATCCTAGAATTGATTGACAGAGAAGTTGACCTTATGATGAGAGGAGTCAAACCTCATAACCTTGAAGGGCTCAGAAAAAGAATTGCAACACTCTTTTTTCATTATATCAAAACACCTCTGTTTAATCCTGAAGTTGCAAGACACCTTAAGGTACTCCACTTTAGTCTCTGCATTCCTTTTTTAAAGTTTAGGATGTAATATAGCAAATTGAAGGATATTCAAATTTTGCCTACTGCTTTATTTGGAAATCATATGGAAGACCATCTTATTGGTGAGATTTTCTTTAAGTGATTTTCATCTTTATATTAATAAATTAAGCTTACTATTTTAACTTCTATGTCTGCATTTCTAGCCTTAAATTCTTGCCTAATTTTTGAACCAACTTTCAACTTAGTATTGCATTACATTGAATGTATTGTGATCTTTCACACCTGCATGCTTTTGCACACACAGTTGCTTATGCCTGGAATGCCATCCTCTAGCTCATCTTGCCAAACTCCTCCTCATTTTTAAACTCAGACTTCATGTCTTCTTAATGGGGGCTCTGAGGTAGTAAAACTATTCCTAGCTGAAATCCTACCTTCTAATTTGTTGGATTTTTTACTTTGGCAAACACATTATAAATAAATTATAAATCTATAAATATAGAATACATTGAATGTATAATATAATTATACATATAATTAATGAACATATAATCTATGTTTTGGCTACTGTGAATAGTGCTGCTATAAACATGGTGATGCAAGTATCTCTTTGATACAATGAATTAATGTCTTTTGGGTATATACCCTATAGCGAGATTGTGGGCTCATATGTGAAGTCTATTTCTAGTTTTTAAAGAAATCTCCATACTGTTTTCCACAGTGGCTACACTAATTTGTATACCTCAATAGTGTATAAGAGTTTCCTTTTCTCCACATCATCCATCTTCACCAGCATTTGTTGATCACTGTCTTTTGGATTTTAGCTATTCTGACAAAAGTGAAGTAATATTTTATTGTTCCTTTGATTTGGCTTTCCCTGATGGCTAGTAATTTGAGCATTTTTTCATATATTTGTTGGCCATTTGTATTGCACCCTTTGAGTATGGTCTGTTGAGGGTCTTTGCCCAATTTTTAACTGCATTGGTTGCTTTTATGTTTTTGAGTATTTAATTTAAAATGTATTTTTAAAAATTTCCCTTTTAATTGTTAGCTATTTTTTTTTTGACAGGCAGAGTTAGACAGTGAGAGAGAGTGAGAAAGAGAGAAAGGTCTTTCTTTTCCGTTGGTTCACCCCACAATGGTTGCTGCAGCTGGTGTGCTGTGGCTGGCGCACTGTGCTGATCTGAAGCCATGAGACAGGTGCTTCTCCTGGTCTCCCATGCAGGTGCATGGCCCAAGGACCTGGGCCATCCTCCACTGCACTCCCGGGCCACAGTAGAGAGCTGGACTGGAAGAGGAGCAACTGGGACAGAATCTGGTGCCCCAACCTGGACTAGAACCCAGCGTGCCAGCGCCACAGGCAGAGGATTAGCCTATTGAGCCAAGTGCTAAAAACAACAATCACACACCGGGTTCTAGTCCCGGTTGGGGCACCAGATTCTGTCCCGGTTGCCCCTCTTCCAGGCAAGCTCTCTGCTGTGGCCCGGGAGTGCAGTGGAGGATGACCCAAGTTCTTGGGCCCTGCACCCCATGGGAGACCAGGAGAAGCACCTGGCTCCTGCCATCGGATCAGCGCAGTGCGCCGGCCACAGTGCGCCAGCCGCGGCGGCCATTGGAGGGTGAACCAACGGCAAAAGGAAGACCTTTCTCTCTTTCTCTCTCTCTCAATCATCAACTGATGATTCCATCAATTAGCTATTGTGAATTGAGCAGAAATAATTAACTCTTTCATGTGCTGATTTAGGTTTGTTTGGGTAAATTCTCAGAAGTGGGAAGGCTGGGTCATATAGCAGATCTATTTTTAGATTTCTGAGGAATCCCCATACTGTCTGTAATGGGTTGTACTAGTTTATATTTCCACTGTCAGTGTGTTAGGATACCTTTTCCTCTACATCCTTGCCAACATTCATTGTTTTTTTGATTTTTGGATGACAGTCATTTTAACTGGGGTGAGGGGAAACCTCATTGTGGTTTTGATTTGCATTTCTCATTTGGCTATAGATTCTGAACATTTTTTCATATATCTGTTGACCACTTAAATTTCATCCTTTGAAAAACACCCATTCATGTCCTTTGTCCATTACTTAATTGTATTGTATGTTTTGTTGTTGAGTTTCTTGAGCTCTTTATAGACCCTGGATATTAATCCTTATTTTCTGTAGTTTGCTAATACACTCTCCCATTCTGTCAGTTACCTCTTCACTTTATTGAGTGCTTCCTTTGCTATGCAGAAGCTTCATAGCTTAATGTAATTTCATTTGTCTATTTTTGCTTTTATTGCTCGTGCTTTTAAAATCTTTTCCAAGAAGTCTTTGGCTATACCATTGTCTCACAGAGTCTCACCAATGTTTTCCTCTAGTAATTTGATGATACTGAAATATAGATTTGAATCCTTAGCTACTGTGAGTTGATTTTTCTAAAAGGAATGCTAAGGGTCTTATTTCATACTTTTTCAGTCATAGATCGGATTTTCTCAACACTATTTGTTGAAGAGACTGTCTGTTCTCCAGGAATGTTGCTAATATATTGTTTATCAATCCTTCGTTGAATAGGTAGCCCACAAATATTTTTTTCCATTCTATTGGATGTCAATAACTCTACTGATTGTTACTTTTGCTGTGCTAAAGTTTCTGAGCTTGATATAATTCATTTTTTTAGTTTTTCTTTTGTTGCCTATGCTTTGTAGGTCTTGTGCAAGAAGTCATCCACAATTCCAATGTGTAGAAGTCTTTTCCTTACGTTTTGTTACAGCAGCTTCATAGTCTCAGGTCTTAAATATAGGTCTTTGATCCATTTTGAATTAATCTTTGTATATGATGAAAGGAATGAATCTAATTTCATTCTACATATATACATTCAGTTTTGACAGCATCATTTGTTGAAGAGATTATCCTTACTCCACTGTTTGGTCTGACCAGTTTTATCAAAAATCAATTGGCTGTATGTATGTGGATTAATTTCTGGGCTTTCTATTCTGTTCCCTTGATCTATGTGTTGATGTTTATGCCAGTACCATGCTGTTTTAATTAATATAGCTTTGTAGCCTCCAGCTTGATTTTTCCCCTTTAGGATTATTTTGGCTATTCTTGCTCTTATGTGATTCTATATAAATTTTACGGTTACTTTTTCTAATCCTGTAAGGAATGTCATTAATATTTTGATAAGGGGTACATTGAACCTATAGATTGTTGTGTTAGTATAGATGTGTTAATGTTATTGATTCTTCCAATCCATGATCAAGGAATATCTTTCTACTTTCTTGTGTCCTTTATGATTTCTTTCATCAGTGTTTGATAATTTTCCTTGTAGAGATCTTTCACTTTATTGGTTAAATTTATTG